>NC_065593.1:49600125-49900125 GCF_024542745.1 Macaca thibetana thibetana
GTTCTGCTAATGGGATTATATACAGGGGGAATTGGATAGTGGATCAAAGATTTTGTCTATAAATTTTTAGAACCGTTACTACATTTTAGAATCTGTTAAGCCCTTGAAGATGGAACAGTGAACACTATAACAAAATTCCTATCTTTAGAGATCTTACAACTTAATAAGGAAGTCAGACAAACATTCAAGCAATTGTACCACTTGCTGATAGAGGATAGCGCTGGGATAGGGCTAAGTAGGGTGTTATAGCTGGGCACTGAATCCATCCTAGTCAGTCAGGAAAGATTAAGAGTTGACTGGGTATAATGTGTTCTAGGCAGAGGGAACAACAGTCAAAAAGGCCCATAGGGGCTGGGAGCAGTGGCTCATGCCTGTAATCCCAGCACTTTGGAAGACTGAGGCAGGCGGATCACTTGAGACCAGGAGTTTGAGACCAGCCTGGCCAACATGGTGAAAACCCATCTCTACTAAAAAATAACAAAAATTAGCTGGGTATGGTGATGTATGCCTGTTAATTCCAGCTACTTGGGAGGCTGAGACACGAAAATTGTTTGATCCCAGGAGATGGAGGTGGCAGTGAGCTGAAATCATGCCACTGCACTCCTATGTGGGTGACGGAGTGAGACTGTCTTAAAAAGTAAATACATTAAAAAAAAAAAGAGGCCAGGCACTGTGGCTCACGCCTGTGATCCCAGCACTTTGGGAGGCCGAGACGGGCGTATCACAAGGTGAGGAGGTGGAGACCATCCTGGCTAACACGGTGAAACCCTGTCTCTACTAAAAATACAAAAAATTAGCCAAGCATGGTGGCGGGCGCCTTGTAGTCCCACCTACTCTGGAGGCTGAGGCAAGAGAATGGTGTGAACCCGGAAGGCGGAGCTTGCAGTGAGCTGAGATCGCACCACTGCACTCCAGCCTGGGTGACAGAGCGAGACTCCGTATGGAAAAAAAAAAAAAACCCATAGGGGTACAAAAAAGTAATAATACTTAGGATGAATAAGATCTAAACCCAGCGCAATGGCTCACACCTGTAATCCCAGCACTGTGGGAGGCCAAGGTGGGCCAGTCACTTGAGGCCAGGAGGTCAAGACCAGCCTGGCCAACTTGGCAAAACTCCATCTCTACTAAAAATACAAAAATTAGCAGGTCGTGGTCACGCATGCCCGTAATTCCAACTACTCAAGTGGCTGAGGCAGGAGAATCCCTCGAGCCTGGGAAGTGGAGGTGGCAGGGAGCCATAATCAACACCACTGTAATCCAGCCCGGGCAACAGAGCAAGACTCTGTCTCAAAAAAATTTAAAAAATAAGAATGACTGAGATCTAGAATTTCATATTTGCAACATGGTGACTACAGTCAACAGTAACTTATTGTATATTTAAAAATAACTATTGGCTGGGCGTGGTGGCTCAAGCCTGTAATCCCAGCACTTTGGGAGGCCAAGGTGGGTGGATCACGAAGTCAAGAGATCGAGACCACCCTGGCCAACATGGTGAAATCCTGTCTCTACCAAAAATACAAAAATTAGCCGGGGTGTGGTGGCGCGCGCCTATGGTCCCAGCTACTCAGGAGGCTGAGGCAGGAGAATTGCTTGAATCTGGGAGGCAGAGGTTGCAGTGAGCCGAGATCACGCCACTGTGCTCCAGGCTGGTGACAGGGCAAGACTCCATCTCAAAAAAAAAAAAGTGTCAATAAAAGAATGTAATTGAATTGTTTGTAACAAAGGATAAGTGCTTGAAGTGATCCGTACCCCATTTACCCTTAACATGATTATTACACATTGTATAGCTATATAAAAATATCTCATGGGCCGGGCGCAGTGGCTCACACCTGTAATCCCAGCACTTTGGGAGGCCGAGGCGGGTGGATCAGCTGCGGTCAGGAGTTCAAGACCAGCCTGGCCAACGTGGCAAAACCCTGTCTCTACTGAAAAGAAAAATTAGCGCCGGTTGCGGTGGCTCAAGCCTGTAATCCCAGCACTTTGGGAGGCCGAGGCAGGCGGATCACAAGGTCAGGAGATCGAGACCATCCTGGCTAACACCGTGAAACCCCGTCTCTACTAAAAAAATACAAAAAACTAGTCGGGCGTGGTGGCGGGCGCCTGTAGTCCCAGCTACTTGGGAGGCTGAGGCAGGAGAATGGCGTGAACCCGGGGGGCGGAGCTTGCAGTGAGCCGAGGTCGCGCGGCTGCACTCCAGCCTGGGGCACAGAGCGAGACTCCGCCTCAAAAAAAAAAAACAACAACAAAAAAAAGAAAAATTAGCTAGGCGTGGTAGCTGGCGCCTGTAATCCCAGTGACCCAGGAGACTGAGGCAGGAGAATTACTTGAACCCAAGAGGTGGAGGTTGCAGTGAGCTAAGATCGTGCCATTGTGCTCCAGCCTGGGCAACAAGAGCGAAACTCTGTCTCAAAAAAAAAAATCTCATGTACTGCATAAATATATATACCTTCTATGTATTCACAAAAATTAAAAACTTTCTTTTTTTTTTTGTTTGAGATGAAGTCTTGCTCTGTAACCCAGACAGGAGTGCAATGGCGTGATCTTGGCTCACTGCAACCTCCGCCTCACAGGTTCAAGCAATTTTCCTGGCTCAGCCTCCTGAGTAGCTGGGATTACAGGTGCACGCCACCACACCCGGCTAACTTTTGTATTTGTAGTAGAGACGGGGTTTCACCATGTTGGCCAGGCTGGTCATGAACTCGACCTCAGGTGATCCGCCCGCATCATCTTCCCAAAGTACCAGGATTATAGGTGTGAGCCACTGTGCCCAGCCCTCTTTTTTTTTTTTTTTAAGAAGAGGCAGGGTATCACTCTGTTGCCCAGTCACCCAGGCTGGAGTGCAGTTGTGGGATCACAGCTCACTACAGCCCCCAATTGCTGGCTTCAAACAGTCCTCCTACCTTGACCTCCCAGAGTGCTGAGATTACAAGCATGAGCCGGCATGCCCAGCCAAAAAAAATTAATTTTTTTTTCTTTTTTGAAACAGTGTCACTCTCTTGCCCAGACTGGAGTGCAATGGCTTGATCTCAGCTCACTGCAACCTCTGCCTCCCAGGTTCAAGCCATTCTCCTGCCTCAGTCTCCCAAGTAGCTGGGATTATAGGTGCATGCCACCACGCCCGCCTGATTTTTGTATTTTTAGGAGAGACGGGGTTTCACCATGTTAGTCAGGCTGGTCTCGAACTCCTGACCTCAGGTGACCCACCCGCCTTGGCCTCCCAAGGTGCTGGGATTACAGGCATGAGTCACCATGCCCCCCAATTTTTTTTTTTTCTTTTTCTTTTTAGATGGAGTCTCGCTCTGTAGCCAGGCTGGAGTGCAGTGGTACAATCTTGGCTCACTGGAGCCTCCGCCTCCCGGGTTCAAGTGATTCTTCTGCCTCAGCGTCCCGAGTAGCTGGGACTACAGGTGTGCACCACCACACTCAGCTAATTTTTGTATTTTTAGCAGAGATAGGGTTCCATCATGTTGGCTAGGATGGTCTCCATCTCTTGACCTCGTGATCCATCCACCTGGGCCTTCCAAAGTGCTGGGATTACAGGCATGAGCTACTGCACCTGGCCCAAAATTTTTTTTAAAAAGAGAGAAAGCCCAGATAGAGAAAATAGCATTTGGGAACTTGGGAGTATTTAGGTGTGACTGGAGCGTTGTTGGTACAGGATAGGTATTAGAAATAAAGACAAATTGGTGAGCAGGGGCCACCAATTGGTGAGGTGGGACGATTGCTTGAGCCTGGGAGGTGGAGGTTGCAGTGAATCAAGATTGTACCCCTGTACTCCAGCCTGGGCAACAGAATAAGACCCTGTCTCAAAAAAAAAAAAAAAAAAAGTGATGTGATTGGATTTCTTTATTTTTTAAAATTTTTATTTCCTTTTTTTTTTTTTTTTTTTTTTCTCTGAGATGGAGTCTCACACTGTCACATGCCCAGGCTGGAGTGCAGTGGTACGATCTCGGCTCACTGCAGCCTCCACCTCCCAGGTACAAGCGATTCTCCTGCCTCAGCCTCCCAGGTAGCCAGGTAGCTGGGACTACAGATGCACGCCACCACACCCAGCTAATTTTTTTTTTAATTTTTAGTACAGATGAGGTTTCACCATGTTGGCCAGGCTGGTCTCGAACTCCTGACCTCAAGTGATACACCTGTCTTGGTCTTTCAGAGTGCTGGGATTACAAGCATGAGCCACTATGCTTTGTCTGATTTAAATTTTAAAGAAGTGTTTTTCAGATCCAGAGAACACTTGCATCAGAAAATCCAATTGGCCATTCTCTACTGAAACAGACTCTTGGGAGGGGCATTGGGGACTCAGACATTTATGTATTAAAGAATATCCTAGGTTGGTGCTCTGTACTGTAAAATTTGAGGATTCTTTTACAGCAGTTATTTTGTCTGCAATTAAGAGGAACAAGATCAGAGACAGAAAAGCTAGTTAAGAAAGCTGTTGTAGGTGTCCACTTAAGTACTTAGTGTGGCATGAAGTAGAGTTGTGATATTGAAAATAGAAGTGGACAGAATTCAGAGTTACAAGTGGTTTTGGGATGGGGAATATTTGCAGTACAGCTGCTTTTTGATTCATGGTGTAGTTATATCCCATCCTGGTAAACCCATAGTAAGTTCAGAAGTTGAAGACAGCTTCTTGGCTAACTTGGAGCAGCAGCTCTCTGTTGCTATCTAGCATCTCAAGGAGTATGATTTTTTTTTTTTCTTTTTCTTTGAGACAGAGTCTCACTCTGTCTTACTCTGTCTGCAGTGGCGTGATCTCAGCTTACTGCAACCTCCGCTGCCCGGGTTCAAGCGATTCTCATGCAGCAGCCTCCCGAGTAGCTGGGACTACAGGTATCCGCCACCATGTCCGGCTAATTTTTTTGTATTTTTAGTAGAGACGGGTTTCACCGTGTTAGCCAGGATGGTCTCGATCTGCTGACCTCGTGATCCACCTGCCTCGGCCTCCCAAAGTGCTGGGATTACAGGCGTGAGCAACCGCGCCCAGCCTTTTCCTTTTTTTTTTCTTTTTTTTTTTTTTTTGAGACGGAGTCTTGCTCTGTTGCCCAGGCTGAAGTGAAGTGGCGCAGTCTCCGCTCACTGCAAGCTCTACTCCGTGAGTTCAAGCCATTCTTCTGCCTCAGCCTCCCGAGTAGCTGGGACTACAAGCGCCCACACCACGTCTGGCTGATTTTTTTTGTATTTTTAGTAGAGACAGGGTTTCACCGTGTTTGCCAGGATGGTCTCGATCGCCTGACCTCATAATCTGCCCTCCTTGGCCTCCCAAAGTGCTGGGATGACACGCGTGAGCTACTGCATCTGGCCATCTTTTTTATTTTTTAAAAAATATTTTAAGGCCGGGCGCGGTGGCTCAAGCCTGTCATCCCAGCACTTTGGGAGGCCGAGGCGGGCGGATCACGAGGTCAGGAGATCGAGACCATCCTGGCTAACACGGTGAAACTCCGTCTCTACTAAAAAATACAAAAAACTAGCCGGGCGAGGTGGTGGGCGCCTGTAGTCCCAGCTACTCAGGAGAATGGCGGGAACCCGGGAGGCGGAGCTTGCAGTGAGCTGAGATCCAGCCACAGCACTCCAGCCTGGGTGACAGAGCAAGACTCAGTCTCAAAAAAAAAAAAAAAAAAATTTAAATAGAGATGGGGTCTCTCTATGTTGTCCAGGCTGGTCTTGAACTCCTGGGCTCAAGGGATCCTCCCACCTTAGCCTCCCAAAGTTCTGGGATTACATGTGTGATGAGCCACTGCACCCAGCTGAGAAGTACAGTTTCTACTGAATGTTTATGGCTTTCACATCACCATAAAGTCAAAATTATAAGTTGAACCATCATACATCAGGACTGTCTGTAGTCACTAGAGATTGGAAATGCTGGAAAAACTGACAGGCAGTATGGAGTGTTCATTGAGTTTTGGGGATTGTGAATTTATAACAGCTTACCATTCTGTATGTAAAGGAGTTCGGATGTTATCCTAATGGCAAGGAAAGAAGTACCATTGAAGGCTTAAATGTGGAGGATGAATTGTGGGTGAGGCACAGAGGAAGACTAGAGGCAGAAGAGCTGTTTAGAGGTTGTTAGGATAGTCCAAGGAGCATGACAATGGTGTCCTAAAGAAGGTTCATACTTGTGGGAATGGCAAGATGTGGACAGATGAGAGAGAGATTCTAGTGTTACTAACAACCCCTTCATTGATTGAATGTGGAACCTGAATTAAGGAGTCGAAGGAGGCCAGGCACCGTGGCTCATGCCTATAATCACAGCACGTTGGGAGGCTGAGGCAGGTAGATTGCTTGAGCCTAGGAGCCTGAGACCCACCTGGGCAACGTGGAAAAATCCCATCTCTACAAAAGAAAAGTAGGAAACAAAATTGTCCGGTCTTGCTGGCGCAGGCCTGTGGTCCCAGCTGCTGAGGAGGTTCAGGCAGGAGGATCATCTAAGCCCAGGGAGGTCAGAGCTGTAGAACTATGATCACTCCACAGCACTCCAGCCTGGACAACAAAGTGAGACCCTGACTCAGAAAAAGAAAAAGGAGTCAAAGGAATGTGCAGGTTGATGAACTGTTAAGGAAGGGACAGCAGGAGAAGAATTCTGAAAGGACAGTGGTGGGTTAGGTTTTGGATGTTTTGAGATTGAGAAGGTGTGGGACTTTCAGGTGGTGATATCTGGTAAACAGCTTTTGATTCTTAATTGCTCATACCTTTCTGAGTTTTCATTTCATTTTTGAGTTTTTCCAATTCTGATTGATGTTCTTTCATGCCTTATATGATTTTTTTTTTTTTTTTTTTTTTTTTTTTTTTTTTTTTTTGAGACGGAGTCTCGCTCTGTCGCCCAGGCTGGAGTGCAGTGGCCGGATCTCAGCTCACTGCAAGCTCCGCCTCCCGGGTTCACACCATTCTCCTGCCTCAGCCTCCCGAGTAGCTGGGACTACAGGCGCCCGCCACCTCGCCCGGCTAGTTTTTTTTTGTATTTTTTAGTAGAGATGGGGTTTCACTGTGTTAGCCAGGATAGTCTCGATCTCCTGACCTCGTGATCCACCCGTCTCGGCCTCCCAAAGTGCTGGGATTACAGGCTTGAGCCACCGCGCCCGGCCATGATTTTCTTAATGTCTTTTTAGCTCATTTTGAAATAGAAGTTGCGATTTTGATATAATATGTGGATATCTTTCTGGCATGCTTTCATTGTCTGTAGGAATGCTATTTTTTTTCTTATTATAACTTTATACGAGATTTAACTTCTATATTTTCTGTTCATTTTTATGTAACGTTAATTTTCCTGGTCTTTTAGAAGGAAGCATGATTTAGAGTAACTTCTTCTAACTTCACAGAGCTCCTTCTTCTGTTGTTTTTCTGTGGTGGTGAGAAATATGGTGACTTGCTTTCTGAGGTTTGTTGCTTTTGTTCCTTTTCCCAGCTTGTTCTGGACCATCCCTGTCCTACTGAATTTGGTTCTGCTCTCAACAGTTTCTCTTCTAGGAATTCCCTTCTAGGACAGTGTAGGCTCTGTCCCTAGAAGGGAGCCCTGGCAGCCAGGTCAGCTTCATCCCTTCAGACCTTTTTTTTTTTTTTTTTTTGAGATGGAGTCTCACTGTGTCACCCAGGCTGGAGTGCAGTGGCGCAATCTCAGCTCACCGCAACCTCTGTCTCCCAGGTTTAAGCGATTTTCCTGCCTTAGCCTCCCCAGTAGCTGGGTCCTTGTGTGCCACCATGCCCGGCTAATTTTTGTGTTTTTAGTAGAGATGAGGTTTCACCATGTTTTCCTGGCTGGTCTCAAACTCCTGACTCAGATGATCCACCCACCTCAGCCTCCCAAAGTGCTGGGATTACAGGCGTGAACCACCGTGTCCAGCCAGACCTTTTGACCACAGGGCCCTTACGGTCCCTTGGTAGAACCCTTGCTAGTTGTTGTTGTTGTTGTTTTTAGACGCCAGACTGGAGTTCTGTCACCAGACTGGAGTTCAGTGGCGTGATCTCTGCTGACTGCAACCTCCACCTCCCGGGTTCAAGTGATTCTCCTGCCTCAGCCTCCCAAGTAGCTGTGATTATAGGCACATGCCACCACAACCAGCTAATTTTTGTATTGTTTTAGTAGAGATGGGGTTTCACCATGTTGGCCAGAATGGTCTCGAACTTCTGACCTCATGATTTACCTACCTCAGCCTCCCAAAGTGATGGGATTACAGGCATGAGACACCGCGCCTGGCCCCCTTACTAGTTTTAAGTACAGTTTTCAATTTTCACAGTTGTACTTTCCCTTGATTACCTGTTGATTATTTCAGTGTTCTCCTGTTCTCAGGTCCATTTGCTTTCTCTGCTTTCTCCTGCGTGGACACCAATACTGTACAGGTCCTATAGCTATTGGTGGTTTGTTATGCACTTACATTTTGGGTCTTGGGGGATACCTGGTAACTTAGCTTGTTGCAGTGTTGTCTGAAGGTTTTGGTTTCTTTTTTGTTTTTTGAGACAGAGTTTTGCTGTCGCCCAGGCTGGAATGCAATGGCTCACTGCAGTCTTTGCCTCCCAGGTTCAAGCTATTCTCATATCTCAGCCTCCTACGTAGCTGGGATTACAGGTGCGTGCCACTATGCCTGGCTAATTTTTGTATTTTTAGTAGAGACGTGGTTTTACCATGTTGGCCAGGCTGGTCTCAAACTCCTGACTTCAGGTGATCCACCCACCTCGGCTTCCCAAAGTGTTGAGATTACGGGCGTGAGCCACTGTGCCTGGCCAAGGTTTGGTTTGGATCTTGGTTTTGCTGTCCAGAGCTCTCATTCCATGTGGAGATTTGAAGACAGATAAAACTGTGCCACTGCCATTTTCTGAGAGTCTTCCAAGAATTCTTTTTTTTTTTTTTGGAAATGGGTCTCCTTATTTTGCCCAAGCTGGGCTTGAACTTGAACTTAAAATCCTCCGACATCAGCCTCCTGAATAGCTCAGACAATAGGTTCATGCCACTGTGCCTGGCCAAAAAAAACTTGTTAAAGAAACTTGACTGAGGGAAGGCTAAAGAGATGGTAGTTGGAAAGGTTGCTTTGAGATCAAGAGGTGATTTAGTTGCTTTTTAAAAAGTTAGGAGAGTCTCAAATATGGTCAAAGATTGAAGAAAAGATAAAGGGGGGAAAAAAGGGAATAGATAATAATATTGAGTACTGGTATTTTTGACTGAATATATGAGAAGTAGGAACCAGACAAAACAGGCATCTTCCATTGTAATTACAGAGAAGTGGGAAGGAAAGGTATATTAGAAAGGAGGGAAAAGCCGGGTGCGGTGGCTCACGCCTGTAATCCCAGCACTTTGGGAGGCCGAGGCACGAGGTCAGGAGATCAAGACCATCTTGGCTAACATGGTGAAACCCCATCTCTACTAAAAATACAAAAAAATTAGCCAGACGTGGTGGCGGGCACTCGAGCCTAGGTGACAGCGTGAGACTCCATCTCAAAAAAAAAAAAGGGGCGGGGGGGACAAATGAGGGAATAGATAACAATATTAAGTAAGCACTGGTATTCTTGACTGAGTACGTGAGAAGATGTAGGAACCAGACAAGAGAAGTATCTTCCATTGTAATTAAAAGTGGGAAGGAAAGGTATGTGCAAAGGAAGTTAGCATTCCCTTCTGTGCTTTTTGTGAAACAGAAGGATAGAGCAAGCCAGGCACTGTGACTCACACCTGTAATCCAAGCACTTTGGGAGGCCAAGGCAGGAGGATTGCCTGAGCCCAGGAGTTTGAGACCAATCTGGGCAATAAAGTGAGATCCTCTCTCTACCAAAAAACTAGCCTGGTGCAGTAATGTGTGCCTATATCCCAGCTACTTGGGAGCTTGGAGTGGGAGGATCCCTTGAGCCCAGGAGGTTGAGGCCACAGCAAGCTATGATTGCACCACTGCACTCCAGCCTGGGTAACAATGTGAGACTCTCGAAAAAAACAAAAGAATGACATCTTCAAAAAGAGTGTGTGTGCATGCGTGTGCGTGCGTGCATGTGTGTTTAACCCCCTTTGGCAATGGAGTAGTCTGTTGTAGGCCTGGAGAAAGCAGACATTTGAATTGATCCAGTTCCAGGCATATGAGAGTGGCAGGAGAATTGGGATATTACTAGTAGTGATTGAAATGAATGAACTGTGGAGTCTAGAGAGAGAAGAAAGTGAATGTGAGAAAGGACTGATAGATAGGCAGAAGTTAGAAGGATCAAGGTAATGGACATATTAAGAAATTAGAGACGAGAGAGTTAGGAAACAACTAGGAATAAGAGGCATTTTTAAAAAAACTGATTTATTGTGACTAGGTGCTGTGGCTCATGCCTGTAATCCCAGCACTTTGGGAGGCTAAGGTGGGTGGGTCACGAGGTCAGATCGAGATCATCCTGGTTAACATGGTGAAACCCCATCTCTACTAAAAATACAAAAAAATTAGCAGGGCGTGGTGGCGGGCGCCTGTAGTCCCAGCTACTTGGGAGGCTGAGGCAGGAGTATGGTGTGAACCCGGGAGGCGGAGCTTGCAGTGAACCAAGATGGCGCCACTACACTCCAGCCTGGGTGACAGGGCGAGACTCCTTCTCCAAAAAAAAAAAAAATACTGCTTTATTGAGATACAATTCACATAATGTACAGTTCATTTATTTATAAAGTGCATAATTTAGCCAGGTGCGTGCCTGTACTCAGCTACTTAGGCTGAGGCAGGAGGAATGGTTGGCCCAGGAGTTCGAGACCGGCCTAGGCAATGTAGTGAGACCTTATCTCTTTTTATTTGTTTGTTTGTTTATTTTTGAGACAGAGTCTTGCTCTGTCACCCAGTCTGGAGTGCAGTGGCACAATCTTGGCTCACTGCAACTTGAGCCTCTGGGCTTCAAGTGATTCTCGTTGGTCAGCTTCCCGGGTAGCTGGGGCTACAGGCATATGCCATATGCCAGGCTAATTTTTAGTATTTTTAGTAGAGATGGAATTTCGTCGTTTTCGCCGATCTGGTCTCAAACTCCTAGCCTCAAGTGATCTGCCTGCCTCAGCTTCCCAAAGTTCTGGGATTACAGGCATAAGTCACCACGCCTGGCCCGTAAGACCTTATCTCTATAAAAAATAAAAAATTTAGCCAGGTGTGGTGGCATGCACCTGTGGTCCCAGCTACTTGGCAAGCTGAGGCAGGAGAATTGTTTGCGCCCAGGAGGTCAAGGCTGCAGGGAGCTGTGATCACGCCACTGCACTCCAGCTTGAGTAACAGAGTAAGACCCTCATCTCAAAAAAAAAAAAGGAAGAAACCCAGTTATCCCATCCTTCCTGTAGCCTTAAGCAACTGCAAATCTACTTTCTGTCTCTGTTGATTTTCCTATTCTGGCCTTTCATATGAATGGAATTATGTAATATGTAGATTTATGTGTCTGTCCTCTTTCAGTATAGTGTTTTCATCTGACTTGTAGCATGTGTCAGTATTTCATTCCTTCTTTCTTCCTCCCCACCCCAGCTTTATTGAGGTATAACTCACAAATAAAAATTGTGTACATTTAACACATACAGTGTGGTATCTTGATACATGTGTACCTTTTGGAGTACCACAGTTAAGCTAATTAACATGTCTGTCACTTCACATAATCTTTTTGTATGTGTGTGATGAGAACGCTGAAGAGCTACTCTTTCAGCACATTTGAAGTTTACAATATGTTATTTATTTTTATTTTACATAGTTTAAAAAGAGACAGAACCTTTGTCACCCAAGCTGGAGTTCAGTGATGCAGTTACAGCTCACTGCAACCTGAAACTCCTGGGCTTAAGCGATCCTCCCATCTCAACCTCCTCAATAGCTGGGACTACAGGCGTGCACTACCATGCCCAGCTAATTTTTTTTTTTTTTTTTTTTTTTTTTTTTTGAGATGGAGTCTTGCTCTGTCGCCCAGGCTGGAGTGCAGTGGCGCGATCTCAGCTCACTGCAAGCTCTGCCTCCTGGGTTCATGCCATTCTCCTGCCTCAGCCTCCCGAGTAAATGGGACTACAGGCGCCCGCCACCACGCCTGGCTAATTTTTTTTGTATTTTTAGTAGAGACGGGGTTACACCGTGTTAGCCAGGATGGTCTCTATCTCCTGACTTTGTGATCCGCCCGTCTTGGCCTCCTAAAGTGCTGGGATTACAGGCGTGAGCCACCGTGCCCGGCCTCACCCAGCTAATTTTGAAATTTTTTGTAGAGTCAAAGAATCGCTGTATTGCCCAGGCTGGTCTTGAACTCAGCTTCAAGCAATCTTCTAGCCTCAGCTTCCCAAAGTATTAGGATTACAGGCATGAGTCACCATGCCTGGCCAAGTATGTGGTACGTTATTATTATTATTATTTTAGACGGAGTCTTGCTTTGAGTGCGGTGGTACAGTCTTGGCTTACTGCAACCCCTGCCTCCCAGGTTCAAGCAATTCTCCTGCATCAGCCTCCTGAGTAGCTGGGATTACAGGCGCCCGCCACCACGCCCAGCCAATTTTTGTATTTTTGGAGAGACAGGGTTTCACCATGTTGGCCAGGCTGGTCTCGAACTCCTGACCTCATGATCTGCCTACCTTGGCCTCCCAAAGTGCTGGGATTATAGGTGTGAGCCACCATGCCTGGCCAGTACGTTATTATTAACTGTGGTTACCATGCTGTACATTAGGTCTCCAGAACTTATAACTGAAATTTTATATCCTTTTACCATGATCTTCTCATTTTCCCTACCCTTAAGCCCCAGACACCCCCTTCCTACTCTGTTTCTGTGAGTTTGACTTGAGATCATGTGATGGTTATTTTTCTGTGTCTAGTTTATTTTACTTAGCATAGTTCTCTCTAGGTTCATCCATTTGTTGTCACAAATGGCAAAATTTCCTTTTTTAGGACAGAATTATATTCCATTATTTGTGTGTTCCACATTTTCTTTATCCATTCACCCATCAACAGACACGAGTTATTTCCATATCTTATTTCCATCTTTTGATTATGAATAATTTGTCTACAAACATTAGTGTACACGTTTTTGTGGGGACATATGTTTTCACTTCTCTTTGTGTACCTAGGAATGGAATTGCTGAGTCATGTGGTAACTCTGTAATCATTTGAGGAACTAGAACCACCATACTGTTTCCAAGGTGCTGCACCATTTTACATGACTAACAACAGTATATGAGGGTTCCAGTTTCTTTTTTTTTTTTTTTTTTTTTTTTTGAGACGGAGTCTCGCTCTGTCGCCCAGGCTGGAGTGCAGTAGCGTGATCTCGGCTCACTGCAAGCTCTGCCTCCCGGGTTCAGGCCATTCTCCTGCCTCAGCCTCCCGAGTAGCTGGGACTACAGGCGCCCGCCACAGCACCCGGCTAATTTTTTGTATTTTTAGTAGAGACGGGGTTTCACCGTGTTAGCCAGGATGGTCTCGATCTCCTGACCTCGTGATCCGCCTGCCTCGGCCTCCCAAAGTGCTGGGATTACAGGCGTGAGCCACCGCACCCGGCGAGGGTTCCAGTTTCTCCATATCCTTAACAGCACTTGTGTTATTTACCCAAGTGCATGCCTGTACTCTCAGCTACTCAAGAGGCTGTGGCAGGAGGATTTCTTGGGCCCAGGAGTTCGAGACAAGCTTGGGCAACATAGAGAGATCTGTCTAAAACTTTTTTTTGCCGGGCACGGTGGCTCATGCCTGTAATCCCAGCACTTTGAGAGGCAGAGTCAGATGGATCATTTGAGATCAGGAGTTCGAGACCAGCCTTGCCAACATGGCGAAACCCCGTCTCTGCTAAAAATGCAAAAATTAGCCAGGCATTGTGGCACGCACCTGTAATCCCTGCTACTCAGGAGGCTGAGGCATAAGAATCACTTGAACCTGGGAGGTAGAGGTTGGAGTGAGCCGATTTGATTCTAGGTATCCTATTAGGTATGAGATATTCTCTCATTTTGATTTGCATTTCCCTGATGACTAATGATGCTGAGTGTTTTTTTCTGGTGCTTATTGGCCATTTTTGTATCTTCCTGGGAGAAATGACTATTCAGATACCTAGGCCGTTTTTTTAAAAATTTATTTATTTATTTATTTATTTTTTTGAGACGGAGTCTCATGCTGTTGCCCAGGCTGGAGTGCAGTGGCGCGATCTCGGCTCACTGCAAGCTCCGCCTCCCGGGTTCCCGCCATTCTCCTGCCTCAGCCTCCTGAGTAGCTGGGACTACAGGCGCCCGCCACCGCGCCCGGCTAATTTTTTGTATTTTTAGTAGAGACGGGTTTCACTGTGGTCTCGATCTCCTGACCTTGGGATCCGCCCGCCTCGGCCTCCCAAAGTGCTGGGATTACAGGCTTGAGCCACCGCGCCCGGCCTAAAAATTTATTTTTAATTATTGTTTTTATATTTTTAGAGACAAGGTCTTGCTGTATTACCCAGAGTGGTCTCAAACTCCCGGGCTCATGCAGTCTTCCCACCTCAGCCTCCTCAGTAGTTGGGACTATAGGCGTCAGCCACCACACTCGACCTTTGCCCCAAGTTGCTGAGATTACAGGTGTGCACCACCACGCCCAGCTAATTTTTGTATTTTTAGTAGAGACGAAGTTTTGCCATGTTGGCCAGGCTCGTCTTGAACTCCTGACCTCAGGTGATCTGCCCACCTCGGCCTCCCAAAGTGCTAGATTACAGGTGTGAGCCACTGCGCCTGGTTTTTTTTTTTTTTTTGAGACGGAGTTTCACGTTTCGCTCTTGTTGCCCAGGCTGGAGTGCAATGGCGTGATCTCAGCTCACCGCAACCTCTGCCTCCCAAGTAGGCGCCACCAGGCTTGGATTTTTTTTTTTTTTTTTTGAGATGGAGTCTCGCTCTGTCCCCCAGGCGCAATCTGGCGTGATCTCCGCTCACTGCAAGCTCCGCCTCCTGGGTTCATGCCATTCTCCTGCCTCAGCCTCCTGAGTAGCTGGGACTACAGGCGCCCGCCACTGTGGCCAGCTAATTTTTTGTATTTTTAGTAGGGACAGGGTTTCACCGTGGTCTCGATTTCCTGACCTTGTGATCCGCCCACTTCGGCCTCCCAAAGTGCTGGGATTACAGGCATGAGGATAATTTTTTTTGTATTTTTAGTAGAGATAGGGTTTCTCCATGTTGTTCAGGCTGGTCTCGAACTCCCAGCTTCAGGTGATCTGCCCGCCTTGGCCTTCCAAAGTGCTGGGATTACAGGCGTGAGCCACCGTGCCTGGCCCCTTTTTTTTTTTAAATTGAGATTTAAGAGTTCTCTATATATTCTGTATTCTAGATGTAAGTCCCTTATCAGATATGATTTGAAAATATGTGTTCCCTTTCTCTGGATTGTTCACTTTCTTTATAGTGTTCTTTCAAGCACAAAGATTTTATTTTTAATGAAGCCTGTTTTATGTTTTTCCTTTTGTTGCAGATGCTTTTGGTGTTAGGTATCTAAGAATCATTGAGAGTCATGAGTATTTACTCCTATGTTTTCTTCTAAGAGTTTTATAGTTTAACTCTTAAATTTAGGTATTTGATTCATTTTGAGTTAGTTTTTATATGTGGGGTAAAGTAAGGGTCTAACTTCATTCTTTTGCATGTGACGATTTTGGTCAAGGACTGGGGTATTTATACGTAAGGTTTTGTTTGTTTTGTTTTTTTTGAGGTGGAGTCTTATTCTGTCACCCAGGCTGGAGTGCAGTTGCACTTTCTTGGCTCACTGCAACCTGTCTCCCGGGTTCAAGTGATTTTCCTGCCTCAGCCTCCCAGGGAGCTAGGATTACAGGCATGAGCCACCATGCTCAGCTAATTATATTTAAGGTTTTGAAAGTGGAGCAGTTTTACTTATAATAAAGCATAGCAGTTCTAGGTAAAACTGGTTTGGAGTACAGCCATGGAAATGGATGGCTGATGTGCAGGTGAAGACTGACCTCAGTGCTAAAGTCTTCTAGTCAGCGACAGGTAGGCCTGTGGCCTCGGAGGAGCCAGGGTTTATTAAAATGAGGCTACAAGAGTTAGATCTGGAAGAGACATTTAGAATAAGGATACCAACCCCATCTCTTAGTCTGAAATATGTGGGAAGTGGAAGAATAAGCTAAAACTTCTGTATTAGAATGTTTCAAAGGAAGCAGTTCCTTCAGGGTAGAGCTAGTAAGAATTGGAAAGAGTACACTGAAGTGGTGGGTGATGTAGGGGAGTTTGTCTCCTCTGGAAAAGAGTTTTGATGACATCCCTTTGCCAAAGTAGTGTGACCGTGTGGTAGCACCTTGGCTTCAGTTAGACTAAGCTTTGACTAATTTGGAGCCTCCTCAGCACTATGCTATTTGTATCTGTTCTGCCCTGGAAACAAAATTAGTTTTTCACTTGAAATAAAGTTGCCTCATTTGACATCCTACCACAGATCAGAGGGTGGAGCATAAAACCAAGGTTTCCTTATTAATCATGTGATAATGCTATTTAAAGGTATTTGAATTAAGTCAGTATGTGTGTGTAGGGAGGTGGAGAATTAAAATCACATGCACCAAGTTATTGTAATTTCTGCTTGAAAATCTTCAGGGAACATAGAATCAAGGAAAGAACTGAATGACTGCCACCTACCCATCCCAGTCTTGAGGAGGGTCTTCATGTAATTAAGGGAAATGGGAAGAATCAATGGTGCTTGGTTGTTAAAAAGCTATAGGTAAAGGCTTGATTCTGATAGTGTGGATATAGTCAAACAGTCTCCTTCTATTCGGTTACCCTTCTGGGAATCCTAACCCAAAATACTCAAGGCGAAAATAGTTGAACAACATGGGAGTTAAGAGTGCCTGTCCTTCAAGCCTGTAATCCCAGCACTTTGGGAGGCCGAGACCGGTGGATCACGAGGTCAGGAGATCGAGACCATCCTGGCTAACATGGTGAAACCCCGTCTCTACTAAAAAAAATACAAAAAACTAGCCGGGCGAGGTGGCGGGCGCCTGTTGTCCCAGCTACTCGGGAGGCTGAGGCAGGAGAATGCCGTAAACCCGGGAGGCGGAGCTTGCAGTGAGCTGAGATCTGGCCACTGCACTCCAGCCTGGGCGACAGAGCGAGACTCCGTCTAAAAAAAAAAAAAAAAAAAAAGAGTGCCTGTCCTGTCTGGGTACAGTCGCTCATGCTTCTAATCCGAGCACTTTAGGGGGCCAAGGCAGGAGGATCACTTGAGTCCAAGAGTTTGAGACTAGCCTGGACAAAAAAGCAAGACCCTGTCTCTACAAAAAAAAAAAAAGGACAAAAATTAGCTGGGCATGATGGCACATGCCTGCAGTCCCAGCTACTCAGGAGGCTGAGGCAGAAGGATCACTGGAGCCCAGGTGTTTGAGGCTGCTGCAAGCCTTGATCACACCACTACACTCTACCCTGAATGATACAGCGAGACCCCATCTGTTAAAAAAAAAAAGGGGGGGCTGGGTGTGGTGGCTCACGTCTGTAATCCCAGCACCTCAGGAGGCCGAGGTGGGTGGCTTGCCTGAGCTCGGGACTTTGAGACCAGCCTGGGCAACATGGTGAAACCCTGTCTCTACTAAAGTACAAAAATTGTCCAGGAGTGGTGGCGCACACCTGTAGTCCCCACTACTCAGGAGGCTGAGGCATAAAAATTGCTTGAACCCAGGAGGTGGAGGTTGCAGTGAGCTGAGATCGTGCCATTGCACTCCAGCCTGGGCGACAGAGCAAGACTCTGTCTCCAAAATAAATAAATAATAAATAGAATATAAAGGACACATATCCCTGTGCAGTAAGAATTCCAAGTATAATTTTTGACTCCCCCCAACTACTAAGTCAACTGGAAGCCTTACCAATAACATAAACAGTCAGTGAATACGTATTTTGTATGTCTATTGTGTACTGTACTCTTACAATAAGTAAGCTAGAGAAAAGAAAATGTTATTAAGAAATCATATTCACTATTAAGGAAACATATTATTCAGTGGAAGTGGATCATCATAAAGGTCTTCATCATCTTTGTGTTGAGTAGACTTCAGAAGAGGAGGGGTTGATCTTGCTGCCTTGGGTGACAGAGGCAGTGGAAGGAGAGGCAGGCATTACTTGCTGTAACTTTTATTGAAAAAAATTTGCGTAGAAGTGGACCTGAGTGGTTCAAACCCCTTGTTCGAGGGTCAACTATACCCAGATGCTGAGCAGGGAAAAACGAGGAAGAGGGATTAATTGGCTTGTCTGGGCCAATCAGGCTGACTCAGCTCTATTTGAAAAGATGGCGCAGAAACTTAGAGTTTGAGAGCTTCTCAATCAGGAATTCAAGAATCCCACATTGAGCCTCTTTGACCAGATTATTGGGGCCAACCTGAGTCTTGAGTGACAGGGCAGTCTGGTTCAGGTCAAGTATCAGACCCAGTAGGAGAGTGAGAGACCAGTATACATACATCTACCAGGTTTCAGATGTAACCCATCAATGAGGACACCACCACCTTTCCTTGAAACCATTTCTCTGTGTTCTCGTAGGCCTCCCTAGCCATAGCTCTGCCTCCTTAGGTCCAAGTCTGGGGAGGACAAGGAGAGGAGAGTAACCCTACTCTAAAGCCAGTTCCCTTGTCATGAGCCTTAGCTGCTGCCTTTTCCTACCTAGAACTAGCCACACATCCATTTCCTGGCCCTTTCTAATGGCCTAATGATCCTTTGTGTGTAGACCCAGCACTTTCGCTGTCATGAACAGTGTTACCCAATCTTGATGTGGTAAAAGAGGGAAGAAGATAGTAAAAAGGAAAGAGAGAGAGAGAGAGCACTTGGACTAATTTTTTTCGTTTCTGAAATGCGATGGTTGTACAAGTTGTCCTCTAAGGTTTTTTAGGTCAAATTTTTGTAATTATGTGATTCTGGATAGTTTCTGACTGCAGGAATTTCCTGCTGCAGAAAACTAGTACTCATAGGCATCAAAAAATGTAAGCTACTATTTTCCAACTTGAGGATAACAGCGCATTGGGAAATCATAGAGTCATTATCAAGAGTTTGCACATCTGATTGGGCGCAGTGGCTCATGCCTGTAATCCTAGCACTTTGGGAAGCTGAGGCAGGAGGTTCGCTTGAGCTCAGAAGTTTGAGGCCAGCCTGGGTAATGTGGTGAAACTCTTGTCTCTACAAAAAAATACAAAAATTAGTTGGGCATGGTGGTGTACATCTGTAGTCCCAGCTACTTGTGGGGGCTGAGGTGGGAGGATTACTTGAGCCCAGGAGGTCAAGGCTATAGTCAGTTGAGATCACGCCACTGCACTCCAGCCTGGGCGACAGAGTGAGACCCTGTCTCAAAAAAGAGTTTGCACATCTACTTATTCAGTTCTCGTTATCTATAGACTAAAATATACATCTCCCCCCTTATGTATTACTATTTTTGAATATATGTAAATTAATAAAATGTAAACTTAAAGTGTCACTGAATGTATAACAGTTTGTTGTTTTTTGTTTGTTTTTGAGACAGTCTCTGCTGCACAGGCTGGAGTGCAGTGGGGCGATCTTGGTTCGCTGCAACCTCTGCCTCCCAGGTTAAAGTGATGCTCCTCCCTCAGCCTTCCGAGTAGCTGGGACTACAGGCACACATCAATTTGTTGTGTTTTGGTTTTTTTGTTTGGTTGGTTGGTTTTCTTTTTTTGGAGACAGGGTCTCGCCCTGTTGCTCAGGCTGGAGTGCAGTGGCACAATTATGGCTCACTGCAACCTCTACCTCCTGGGCTGAAATGATCTCACACCTCAGCCTCCCGAGTTACTGGGACTACAGGCGCACGCCACCACTCCTGGTGAATTTTTTTTTTTTTGACAGGGTCTCACTCTTTCGCCCAGGCTGGTATGCAGTGGTGCTATCTTGGCTCACTGCAACCTCCACCTCCTGGGTTTAAGCAATACTCTTGCCTCAGCCTCCCAAATAGCTGGGATTACAGGTTCATGCCACCATGTCTGGCTAATTTTTGTATTTTTAGTAGAGACAAGGTTTCACCATGTTGACCAGGCTGGTCTTTTTTTTTTTTTTTTTTGAGGCGGAGTCTCGCTCTGTAGCCCGGGCTGGAGTGCAGTGGCCGGATCTCAGCTCACTGCAAGCTCCGCCTCCCAGGTTTACGCCATTCTCCTGCCTCAGCCTCCCGAGTAGCTGGGACTACAGGCGCCCGCCACCTCGCCCGGCTAGTTTTTTGTATTTTTTTAGTAGAGACGGGGTTTCACGGTGTTCGCCAGGATGGTCTCGATCTCCTGACCTCGTGATCCACCGGTCTCGGCCTCCCAAAGTGCTGGGATTACAGGCTTGAGCCACCGCGCCCGGCCGACCAGGCTGGTCTTAAACTCCTGACCTCGAGTGATCCACCTGCCTCGGCCTCCCAGAGTGTTGGGATTACAGGCATGAACCACTACATCCAGCCTGGCAGTTGTTTGTCATTGCATGTTTTCTCAGTGAATATCTCGTGGGGATCCATGAAAACTTTTAGATCTTAAAAAGGGGTCCACATAATCAAAAAGGTTGGCAATTTCTGCTGTAAGCCATTTTGAGATGGGAGAGTTCACAACTTAAGACAAAGTATAGTTACTACGCAGTGCATATTTAAGAGACAATTCATAGGTCAGGTACAGTGTTCATGCCTGTAATCAACAGCACTTTGGGAGGCCAAGGGAGGATTGCTTGAGCTCAGGAGTTCAAGAACTGCCTAGGCAACCTAGTGAGACCTCGTCTCTACTAAAAATAAAAATAAAAAAAATCAGCCAGGTGTGGTGGCATGTGCCTGTAGTCGCAGCTACTTCGGAGGCTGAGGTGGGAACATCACTTGAGCCCAGGAGATTGAGATTGCAGTAAGCCATGATTGTGCCACTGCACTCCTGGGCAACAGAGCAAGACCTTGTCTCAAAAAAGATAATTCATGGAGATAGAAATTATCAAAAAGATTAAGCTCCTCTTATATGTTAGGTGTTGTATAGTAAGTCTCCCTTCCATTCTTATCCTCTGGGCCTGTTAGAGGCTGCTGCTGGTTTTTTGTTTTTTTTTTTTTTGAGACAGAGTCTTGCTGTGTCGCCCAGGCTGGAGTGCAGTGGCACCGTCTCAGCTCACTGCAAGCTCCGCCTCCCGGGTTCTCACCACTCTCCTGCCTCAGCCTCCTGAGTAGCTGGGACTACAGGCACCCGCCTCTGCGCCCGGCTAATTTTTTGTATTTTTAGTAGAGATGGGGTTTCACCGTGGTCTCGATCTCCTGACCTTGTGATCCGCCCACCTCGGCCTCCCAAAGTGCTGGGGTTACAGGTGTGAGCCACCATGCCCGGCCTGTTTTGTTTTTTTGAGACGGTGTTTTGCTCATGTCACCAAGGCTGGAATGCAGTGGCACAATCTTGGCTCACTGCAGCCTCCTGCCTCCCGGCTAATTTTTGTATTTTTAGTAGAGACAGGGTTTTGCCATGTTGACCAGGCTGGCCACGAACTCCTGACCTCAAGTGATCCTCCCGCCTCAGCCTCCCAAAGTGCTGGGATTATAGGTGTAAGCCACTGCACCCAGCCTGCCACTTTTAATAATTCTTGCATGTGTTCCAAGAAAACCTATGTGGATATATATGTGTGTATGTGTGTATTTTTTTAATGTGATTTTTAAAAATAGCGTTTTTTTTATTATTATTATTTTTTGCAACAGAGCCTTACTCTGTTGCCCAGGCTGAAGTGCAGTGGTGCAGTCTCTGCTCACTGCAACCTCTGCCTCCCTGGTTCAAATGATTTTCCTGCTTTAGCCTCCCAGTTAGCTGGGATTACAGGTGCCTGCCACCATGTGTGGCTTATTTTTGTATTTCTAGTAGAGTTGGGGTTTTGCCATGCTGACCAGGTTGGTCTCGCACTCCTGATCTCAGGTGATCTGCCTGCCTCGGCCTCCCAAAGTGTTGGGATTACAGGCATCAGCCACCGTGCCCAGCCAAAATAGGATCTTTATCTTCTGGAAATATGGGTAAGAATATTGATTTGTTTGCTTTTCAGTTCTGTGTTGTACTAAAAATTTAATCAATAAATGTATTCCTAAAGAGCAGAAAATTGAAATGCAGCCGGGCACGGTGGCTCACTCCTGTAAACCCAGCACTTTAGGAGGCCAAGGCAGGCGGATCGTGAAGTCAGGAGTTTGAGACCAGCCTGGCCAACATGGTGAAACCCGGTCTCCACTAAACATACAAAAATTAGCCAGGCGTGGTGGTGGGTGCCTGTAATCCCAGCTACTTTGGAGGCTGAGGCAGGAGAATTGCTTGACCCTGGGAGGCAGAGGTTGCAGTGAGCCGAGATTGCACCACTGCATTCCAGCCTGAGTGACAGAGACTCCATCCTGGGAGGGGGGCGAGGTGGGAATTAAAATGCTGTTCAGATCTTATCTGCATCACTGACAGGGAAACTTTTTTCAGGGTGAAGAAGGAGAATACAGTGAAGAGGAAAACTCCAAAGTGGAGCTGAAATCAGAAGCTAATGATGCTGTTAATTCTTCAACAAAAGAAGAGAAGGGAGAAGAAAAGCCTGACACCAAAGGCACTGTGACTGGAGAGAGGCAAAGTGGGGACGGACAGGTCTGTACATTCCACAGTCCTCCATTTTAGAGGCTGGAATAGGGATTATTGAGTCTGGAAGAGTAAGGATCCCTTTATCTGTCCTCTAGGAGAGCACAGAACCTGTGGAGAACAAAGTGGGTAAAAAGGGCCCTAAGCATTTGGATGATGATGAAGATCGGAAGAATCCAGCATACATACCTCGGAAAGGGCTCTTCTTTGAGCATGATCTTCGAGGGCAAACTCAGGAGGAGGAAGTCAGGTAAAAGCCACTTGCTGCTGCCGCTGTCTAACATGTATTTTAGACATGTAGGTCAGGTACTTTGCTAAATGCTTTGCCTGTATTTCATTTATTACAGGCATTTTAAGGTAAGTATTATGATTATCCTTCTTGTACAAATGAGGAAGGTGGGCTTAGAATATTTGGTAATTCTTGGTGAGGCAGCTAAGATGCAGACCTAGGGCAGTCTGTTTCCAGAACTCATCTTCTCTTAATTATTCTACTTTTTCTTTTCTTAATCTGAGGCGTAAGGCCTCTGAGAAGTGAAGTACTTGCATAGGCTGCTTTTTAGGAGAAAGGAGATGTTTTTCAAAGGTACTGAATGGCATGAAATGAAGTCCTTTTCTCATTTCTATGTCTGTTGTATTTGAGCCCAGCAGGCTCTGAGGTTCTGTGATTCACACTTGCTTAGGGGAGGCCTGTTTTTTATAATCTCTTTGGGATGATGAGACTACGTGAAGTTCCTATTGTCCCCCTGCCTGACCCGTTTTGTTCATGAACATCTCTACTTGGAGAATTCTGCTGACCCAAGACACTTTTCCTTCATTTTATCCAGACCCAAGGGGCGTCAGCGAAAGCTTTGGAAGGATGAGGGTCGCTGGGAGCATGACAAGTTCCGGGAAGATGAGCAGGCCCCAAAGTCCCGACAGGAGCTCATTGCTCTTTATGGTTATGACATTCGCTCAGCTCACAATCCTGATGACATCAAACCCCGAAGAATCCGGAAACCCCGGTGAGGCATTTTAGAACATAGACTGGGCTAGGCATGGTGGCTTACAGTGGCTTACACCTGGAATCCCAGCACTTTGGGAGGCTGAGGCAGGAGGATTGCTTGAGGCCAGGAGTTCAGGACTAGCCTGGAGAACATAGTGAGACCCTGTCTCCAAAAAAAAAGGAAAAAAAAAAAAAAAATAGACCATAGACTATAGATATATTTTAGAAAGAACTCTCTTGCTTTGCTTTTCTTTCTCTCTCTCTCTGTCTTTCTTTCTTTCTTTCTGTCTCTCTCTTTCTCTCTCTCTTTCTTCCTCTTCTCTCCTTCCTTCTTTCTTTCTTTCTTTATTTTGAGACAAAATAAAGAGTGCAGTGGCATGTTCTCGGTTCACTGCAACCTCCACCTCCCGGGTTCGAGTGATTCTCCTGCTTCAGCCTCCTCAGTAGCTGGGATTACAGGCATGTACCATCACGATCAGCTAATTTTGTATTTTTAGTAGAAATGGGGTTTCACTGTATTAGCCAGGCTGGTCTCAAACTCCTGGCCTCAAGTGATCTGCCCGTCTTTCTTGATCTCCCAAAGTGCTGGGATTACAGGCCTGAGCCACCGTGCTCAGCCTCCTTTTGTTAATTTCTTAACAGTTTCTTCATTCCATTTTTTGTAGATATGGGAGTCCTCCACAAAGAGATCCAAATTGGAATGGTGAGCGGCTAAACAAGTCTCATCGCCACCAGGGTCTTGGGGGTACCCTACCACCAAGGACATTTATTAACAGAAATGCTGCAGGTACTGGCCGCATGTCTGCACCCAGGAATTATTCTCGATCTGGGGGCTTCAAGGAAGGTCGTGCTGGTTTTAGGCCTATGGAAGCTGGGGGGCAGCATGGTGGCCGGTCTGGCGAGACTGTTAAGCATGAGACTAGTTACCGGTCACGGCGCCTAGAGCAGACTCCTGTGAGGGATCCATCTCCAGAAGCAGCAGATGTTCCAGTGCTTGGCAGTCCTGAGAAGGAAGAGGCAACCTCAGAGACACCAGCTGCTGCTCCTGATACTGCACCACCAGCCCCTGACAGGCCCATTGAGAAGAAATCCTATTCCCGGGCAAGAAGAACCCGAACCAAAGTTGGAGATGCAGTCAAGCTTGCAGAGGAGGTGCCCCCTCCTCCTGAAGGACTGATCCCAGCACCTCCAGTCCCAGAAACCACCCCAACTCCACCTACTAAGACTGGAAACTGGGACGCTCCAGTGGATTCTACTACAGGTGGACTTGAGCAAGATGTGGCACAACTAAATATAGCTGAACAGAATTGGAGTCCGGGGCAGCCTTCTTTCCTGCAACCACGGGAACTTCGAGGTAGGTGTCATAGAACTGGTGGCTAGCTTTTTCCCGTTTGCATCATCAGGTTTGGGGCATGGGACTTCTGTCTCGGGAATGTGTCTAACAAATGTCTACTTTTTCTCTTTTTTTTTTTTTTTTGAGACGGAGTTTCACTCTTTCGCGCAAGCTAAATTCAGTGGCGCAATTTTGGCTCACTGCAACCTTTGCCTCCCAGCTTCACCGTGTTAGCCAGGATGGTCTCGATCTCTTGACCTTGTGATCCACCCGCCTCAGCCTCTGAAAGTGCTGGGATTACAGGCGTGAGCCACCGTGCTGGGCCTTTTTTTGTATTTTTATTTATTTATTTGTTTTGAGATTTATTTGTTTCTGTATTTTTGTTGTTTGTTTTGAGATGGAGTCTCGCTCTGTCGCCCAAGCTAGATGCAGTGGCACGATCTCGGCTCACTGTAACCTCCACCTCTGGGTTCAAGTGATTCTCCTGCCTCAGCCTCCCGAGTAGCTGGGAGTACAGGCGTGCACCACCACGCTGGGCTAATTTTTGTATTTTTAGTAGAGACAGGGTTTCACCATGTTGGCCAGGATGGTCTCGATCTCTTGACCTCGTGATCCACCCACCTTGGCTTCCCAAAGTGCTGGGATTACAGGGGTGAGCCACAGCCACCCTGCCTGGCCCTTTTTATTTATTTATTTTTATTTTTTATTTTATTTTTTTTTTAGTGACAGAGTCTTGCTCTGATGCCCAGACTGGAGTGCAATGGTACGATCTCAGCTCACTACAACCTCTGCCTCTGGGGCTCAAACAATTCTCCTGCCTCAGCTTCTTGAGTAACTGGGATTACAGGCTCACACCACCACACCTGGCTAATTTTTGTATTTTTCGTAGAGATGGAGTTTCATTATGTTGGCCAGGCTGGTCTCAAACTCCTGACCTTAAGTGATCCACCCATCTCGGCCTCCCAAAGTGCTGGGATTACAGGCGTGAGCCACTGCACCTGGCCCCAGCTAATTTTAAAAAAATTTTTTTGTAGTGACGGGGTCTCGCTGTGTTGCCCAGGCTGATCTTGAACTCCTGGGCTCAGGTGATCCTCCTAAAGCACTGGGATTACAGGTGGAAGACACTGCACCTGCCCAGTCATCATTGAGCCTCCTGAGTACAGGATCCTTTTCCACAAAAAGTAGAAGAAGACAACGTTATTATTTGAGCTAATGTTTAAATGTTTGAAGGCAAAAATTTATTCAGTTGAATTTTGATCAAGATCTTCTCTAATATCTTTGAAAGGCAAGCTTCCCTTATTTCCTTAATCTTCTAGAGACAGATTGCCCAATAGAACTTTCTGTAATGATTGTACTTTTATGTTTTTGTTGTTGTTGTTATTGTTTATATAGATACAGTTTTTTTTGTTTGTTTTTTTTAGATGAGGTCCCACTTTGTCACCCAGGCTGGAGTCTGGAGTGCAGTAGCGTAACCTTGGCTCACTGCAACCTCCGCCTCCAGGGCTCAAGCAATCCTCCCATCTCAGCCTTCTCAGTAGCTAGGATCATGAGCACACATCATTACACCTGGCTGATTTTTTTATTTTTTGGAAAGACGGGGTTGTTTCTTATTGTGTTTTCCAGGCTGGTCTTGAACCCCTGGGCTCAAGCAGTTCTCCTACCTCTGCCATCCCAGAGTGCTGGGATTATAAGCATGAGCCACTGCACCCAGCTGGAATTGAACTTTTAATTAATTGAAACCTAAGTGTCCATGTTTGGCTAGTGGATATCATACTGGGCAACATAGTTTTAGAGAGTAAGACCTACATATTACCCATTTTGCCTGTTCGGGTTTGTCTTTCTCCACCCAGATAGATCGAAGGATCTTTCCTTAGTCTGAAATCTAACTTAAATATTGGAACTCCTCATTTGGAGTTATAGCACCCTTCTTACTATTGGAGGACAATCTCTAGAACATTCCTTTTTGTCTTGAGTCATTTTAGCCAGAGGAGAATCTCCTCTCAAACTTCCAACCTAGATCCCTGTGAATGGGATGTAATCAAGTAGATTTACAAAGCATCCCTCCCTTGTCCGGCTGTTGCTCAGAAACTCTTGGGCTGAGATTTTTCAGTAGGTCGGATAATGTAATGTACTAATTATAATCTCCCAATGATTCTATGCAGGGAACAATTTGATAGGAAAAATTTGAACTTGATTTTCTTTATTGAAGTCATTTTATTTTTTATGTTCAAGGGCTTTATTGCTATATTAAGATGGCAGACAGTGGGGACAAATTTCTAAATGCTGGTGTAGACAGAAAGCAGAGATAGTTTATAGAGAATTTTATTAATTAAAAGAAAAAAGGCATTCCTCATGTTGACACTTAAACCTGTTTCTTGATAGTATCTTTGAGTCCCACTCACATATGTCTGATCTGCAGAAGTAACTTTTTTGGTGTATTACAGGTATGCCCAACCATATTCACATGGGAGCAGGACCTCCACCTCAGTTTAACCGGATGGAAGAAATGGTACAGAAGGGGAAAAGGGTAGATGGGGGAGGGAGCTGCCTGTTACACAGCTTGTTCATTGTTAAAACCAAGATAAGGTTTTTGTTTGTTTGTTTTTGTTTTTTTCTTTTGAGATGGAGTCTCGCTTTGTCGCCCAGGCTGGAGTGCAGTGGCTGGATCTCAGCTCACTGCAAGCTCCCGCCTCCCGGGTTTACGCCATTCTCCTGCCTCAGCCTCCCGAGTAGCTGGGACTACAGGCGCCCGCCACCTCGCCCGGCTAGTTTTTTGTATTTTTTAGTAGAGACGGGGTTTCACCGGGTTAGCCAGGATGGTCTCGATCTCATGACCTTGTGATCCGCCCGTCTCGGCCTCCCGAAGTGCTGGGATTACAGGCTTGAGCCACCGCGCCCGGCCTTTTTTTTTTTTTTTTTTTTTTTTTTTTTTTGGGGATGGAGTCTTACCTCGTTGCCTAGGCTAGAGTGCGGTGATGGGATCGCAGCTCACTGCAAGCTCTGCCTCCCGGGTCCGAGTTCAAGCAATTCTCCTGCCTCAGCCTCCCAAGTAGCTGGCATTACAGGAACATGCCATCATGCCCAGATAATTTTTGTTTTTTTTGTTTTTTTTTTTTGAGACGGAGTCTCACGCTGTTGCCCAGGCTGGAGTGCAGTGGCGCGATCTCGGCTCACTGCAAGCTCCGCCTCCTGGGTTCCCGCCATTCTCCTGCCTCAGCCTCCTGAGTAGCTGGGACTACAGGCGCCCGCCACCGTGCCCGGCTAATTTTTTGTATTTTTAGTAGAGACGGGGTTTCACTGTGGTCTCGATCTCCTGACCTTGTGATCCGCCCGCCTCGGCCTCCCAAAGTGCTGGGATTACAGGCTTGAGCCACCGCGCCCGGCCAATTTTTGTATTTTTAGTAGAGACGGGGTTTCACCATGTTGACCAGGCTGGTCTGGAACTCCTGACCTCGTGATCTACCACGCCTGGCTAAGATAAAGTCAGTTTTTCCATTGATTATCCATGTTTATTTTAATTTGGATTTCAGAAATGTAAGGTAGAAGGTTTAGGTTCAAATCTTTTTTTTTTTTTTTTTTTGAGACAGAGTCTTGCTCTGTGGCCCAGGCTGGAGTGCAGTGGCGTGATCTCGGCTCACTGCAAGCTCCGCCTCCCAGGTTCTCACCGTTCCCCTGCCTCAGCCTCCTGAGTAACTGGTACTACAGGCACCCGCCACCACGCCCGGCTAATTTCTTTGTATTTTTAGTAGAGACGGGGTTTCACCATGTTAGCCAGGATGGTCTTGATCTCCTGACCTCATTATCTGCCTGACTCAGCCTCCCAAAGTGCTGGGATTACAGGCGTGAGCCACCACGCCTGGCCCTAGGTTCAAATCTTGTTATCTTTCATTATTTTTCAGCTCACTTTGCAAATACCCATTAAACACCTGCCATATACCAAGTTGTTTTTCAACACCTAAAGGAAGGTAGAACTTGACATGAGAGCCCTCTAGAATTCTTATTGTTTAGGCCTCTTTCTTTGTCTCAGGGCGTCCAGGGTGGTCGAGCCAAACGCTATTCATCCCAGCGGCAAAGACCTGTGCCAGAGCCCCCCGCCCCTCCAGTGCATATCAGTATCATGGAGGGACATTACTATGATCCACGTGAGTTTTTTCTTATTGTTGGGGTACTTTTCTTGGCAGTGTGAAGTGAAGTAAGACACTAGGCTCCTGGCTCCTGAATTTCTCTTCTGACCTCTCATAGTGGTTATCAAACATTGTCTGGTTGCTGTTTTCTTCGCATGGAATATTGAGAGCATCTTTTAAAGGGCTTGGGGAACAAGGAGACTTGTCCATGTGATGTGAAGAGTAAGGGTTTATGAGAGTCCCAATGTGATATCTTACAGTGCAGTTCCAGGGACCAATCTATACCCATGGTGACAGCCCTGCCCCGCTGCCTCCACAGGGCATGCTTGTGCAGCCAGAAATGCACCTTCCCCACCCAGGTAAGTTTAGTGTCTCTGCTTGTATGCTTCCAGTACCTGAGGATATATGTTGGGAGCACCACAAACCCTATCCTCCTGAGTTCTGTGCTGCTAGCCTGGGAGTCTGGCCATCCTGGCTGCATTGGCAACAAATTCCTCTTGTATCCATCCTGAGGACTTCCATCCTGAGCCTGATTATACTGAGCAGTCCAGCCAGGCCATCCTATGAAAATGATGTTACTTTATTTTTCAGTTTTTTTCTTCTCCTTATCCAGGTTTACATCCCCACCAGACACCAGCTCCTCTGCCCAATCCAGGCCTCTATCCCCCACCAGTGTCCATGTCTCCAGGACAGCCACCACCTCAGCAGTTGCTTGCTCCTACTTACTTTTCTGCTCCAGGCGTCATGAACTTTGGTAATCCCAGTTACCCTTATGCTCCAGGGGCACTGCCTCCCCCACCGCCGCCTCATCTGTATCCTAATACACAGGTGAGATGGCTAATGATCATGTTTTTCTAGATACATATTCTTTAATTCAGACAGGAGTGTGGTATGGGGAGAATGCTAAAGGAATTTGAGAGAACATTTCAGTGCCACTGATTTGTATGTGACGCTAAGACGCCTCTTAGTGGTCAGGAGCTGGAAATGCAGCTTATGTAATGCCCATCATCTTTATTCTTTTCAGTTTTTTTCTCTGTCGCCCAGGCCTGTAGTGCAGTGGCATGATCTCAGTTTACTGCAACCTCCACCTCTTGGGTTCAAGCAATTCTCCTGCCTCAGCCTCCCGAGTAGCTGGGATTACAGCGCCTGCCACCACGCCCGGCTAATTTTTGTGTTTCTAGTAGAGACGGGGTTTCACCATGTTGGCCAAGCTGGTCTCAAACTCCTGACCTCAACCGATCCACCTGCCTCAGCCTCCGAAAGTGCTGGGATTACAGGCATGAGCCACCGCACCCAGCGTTCAGTTTCTTTAATGGTGTTTCTTTCCTGTGTTGTGGTACTTCATAGGTGGCAATACCTGCTTTTCACTCTATTGCATAAAGAAGCTGTATTCTACTCCTTATCACCCCATCTCTGTCCTGCTTAACTTCCACCACATTGACATAATCAAGTATCTGTAGTGTCGCTACTGAACTCAGCCTTTTCCAATTGTCAGCTGATGTTAAGAATTAGAGAAAGCTGGGCAGTACTTGGAAGAAATAAAAACCAGAGCAAAATAATGACGAATTAAGGCAAAAATGAAGAGTCACTTTATTTTGAAGGGTGGGCAGATCAGATATTTTTAAAATTATAAATTCCCCAGTACTCTTGTGGATGAATAATATTTCCTGTTCATCATAGGTTGGATGAATTCATTCCTAACTTTTTCTTCTCCTGGCTTGTGGGGTCCAGGCCCCATCACAGGTATATGGAGGAGTGACCTACTATAACCCCGCCCAGCAGCAGGTGCAACCAAAGCCCTCCCCACCACGGAGGACTCCCCAGCCAGTCACCATCAAGCCCCCTCCACCTGAGGTATGAGAGCTCCTTCCCATACTTAGTGCACATGCTCCGTCAGTGGGCTTTCCTTCTCCCCAGAGGATTTCCCTCATTTTTCTGGGTGTGTTTCTCTGGAAAACAGTCTTTGGTATGACCTGATAACAAATTCCAACTTTATTATTTCAGGTTGTAAGCAGGGGTTCCAGTTAATAAGAGTTTCTGAATATTTTAAATCTTAACATCATATAAAAGTAAGTGCACAACTTACTGTGAATATTCTTAAAACTAATGCTTACACTTGCTTAACAAACAAAAATCACTAATTAATGCTTTTTTTTTTTTTTGAGATGGAGTCTCAGTCCGTTACCCAGGCTGGAGTGCAGTGGCACAATCTCAGCTCACTGCAACCTCCATCTCCTGAGTTCAAGCATTGCTCTTGCCTCAGCCTCCTGAGTAGCTAGGATTATAGGCATGCACGACCACACCTGACTAGTTTTTGTATTTTTAGTAGAAATGGGGTTTCACCATATTGGCCAGGCTGATCTTGAACTCCTAACCTCAGGTGATCTTCCTGCCTTGGCCTCCCAAAGTGCTGGACTTACAGGCGTGAGCCACCCCGCCTGGCTTCTAATTAATGCTTTAAATTATAATAATCATGGGATATCTCAGGAGGCTTAAAGGAGTCCTGAAATTTGCCAGTTTGTTTGTGTGGCAAGTGTATGGGGCAGGGTTGAAGTAGAAACGACTGTTACATGACAATTTTCAATTTAGAAGCTACAAGGAAAAAATACAGGAAGGCAGTAAAGGAAAAGGGAAATCTAAATTTGAGATGTTATAGCAGAAAAAACCAGTTCTAAAGATCATAGAGGAGAAAGACTGGGGGTTTTGTTGCTTTTGTTTTGTTTAAGGACATTACTTAATACACATTATTTAGAAATGTGGCTTTTTGTAAACAGCTTGTAAATGCCCAGACGGCCCACTAACACTTTGGTGGTTCTTCCCTTTTTCCAACCCCTGTCAGAACGGCAGAGGTGAGAACTCAGGGGAGAAGAGAAATACAGCTGGCTATCTACTACCAGAAGGGCTTCAAAGATATAGGTTATGGCTTCTACCAGCAAACAGCTGAAAGAGGAGGACCCCTGCCTTCCTCTAAGGACAGGCTCTGGAGAGAGGGAGAAACAAGTGGACCTCGTCCCATCTTCATTCTTCACTTGAGTTGGCTGTGTTCGGGGGAGCAGAGCCAGACAGCCCCAAGCTTCTGAGTCTAGATCCAGAAGCCCATGTCTTCTGCTGTTCTTCACTTTCTTCTGGGAAATTGAAGTGTCTTCTGTTCTCAAGGAAGCTCCTTCCTGTTTGTTTTGTTTTCTAAGATGTTCATTTTTAAAGCCTGGCTTCTTATCCTTAATATTATTTTAGTTTTTTCTCTTTGTCTCTGTTTCTTGCTCTCCCTGCCTTTAAATGAAACAAGTCCATTCTTCTGGTTTGCTGGCCCCTCTGGATTCCCCTTTGACTCTTCCCTGCATCCCAGATAATGGAGAATGTATCAGCCAGCCTTCCTCACCAAGGCTAAAAAGACCTGGCCTTTCACTTTTAGTTGGCGTTTGTTATCCTCTTGTATACTTGTATTCCCTTAACTCTAACCCTGTGGAAGCATGGCTGTCTGCACAGAGGGTCCTATTGTGCAGAAAAGCTCAGAGTAGGTGGGTAGGAGTCCTTCTCTTTGACTTAGGTTTTTAGGAGTCTGAGCATCCATCAGTACCTGTACTATGGTGGACTTCTGTTCTCTGCTGAGGGCAAATACCCTACTGTGGGGAGAGATGGCAAACCAGATGCTTTTGTGAGAAAGGGATGGTGGAGTGAGAGCCTTTGCCCTTAGGGGTGTGTATTCACATAGTCCTCAGGGCGCAGTCTTTTGAGGTAAGTGGAATTAGAGGGCCTTGCTTCTCTTCTTTCCATTCTTCTTGCTACACTCCCTTTCCAGTTGCTGTGGACCAATGCATCTCTTTAAAGGCAAATATCATCCAGCAAGCAGTCTACCCCATCCTTTGCAATTGCTCTTCTCCACGTCTTCTCTGCTACAAGTGTTTTAGATGTTACTACCTTATTTTCCCCGAATTCTACTTTTGTCCTTGCAAACAGAAGATACTACACCTGGGCTTAAGGCCTAAGGAAGCCAGTCACCTTCTGGGCAAGGGCTCCTATCTTTCCTTGCTATCCATGGCACTAAACCACTTCTCTGCTGCCTCTGCGGAAGAGATTCCTATTACTGCAGTACTTCTGTCCGCCAGGGGTAACTTGGCCACTGTCCCTGTCCTTCTACAGAACCTGAGGGCGAAGATGGTGGCTGTGTCTCTCCCCGGTAATGTCACTGTCTGTTTTTATTCCTTCCCTCTAGCAGCTGGCCTAACCACTCGAGTCACAGGTGTGGCGTGGAGAGGGGGGAGGGGCATTTAATCTGTAACCCCCAAGGAGAAAATAACTAAGAGATTCTTCAGGGGTAGCTGGTGGTTGTGCCTTTTGTAGGCTGTTCCCTTTGCCTTAAACCTGAAGATGTCTCCTCAAGCCTGTGGGCAGCATGCCCAGATTCCCAGACCTTAAGACACTGTGAGAGTTGTCTCTGTTGGTCCACTGTGTTTAGTTGCAAGGATTTTTCCATGTGTGGTGGTGTTTTTTGTTACTGTTTTAAAGGGTGCCCATTTGTGATCAGCATTGTGACTTGGAGATAATAAAATTTAGACTGTAAACTTGGCTCTCTTGCCAATGTTTTGCATGAGTCTTGATTTGGGAGGGAGGGAAGAGGACTCCCTAATTCCCCCACAGGGTCACGGTCACAACTCAGGTCAGCCCAGACTTGTGAAACAGAAGCCCAGAGAGATGAGGAGCCCCTTTGAGGCCATAAATGTGTCTGCACTCCCCATCAGTTATCTTTTTTAACCACATAGATTACCAGGATATCATGCCATCCCTTAGATTGGAAGTGTCAGGGACAGAGAAGCAGAGAGATGCTGCTTATTCACATGAGCATCTAGTGTTCTTTATGGCTTCCTTTGTGTTTGGCAAGTAAGTTTCCCAAGGTAATATGCCATCAGATGTCAGTATAACTATACCAAGTCCTGGGCTGGGGGAAGTATTGGTATAGCTTTCTTGAAAAGTAAAGATGCCGACACTCAAGTATTAAGGACCACAGTCTTAGGGAGACGATCAGGTCAGGTAAGGGGAAGGGAAATTTTTTTTTTTTTTTGTATTTTTAGTAGAAATTTTTGTATTTTTTGTACCAAAAAAAAATTATATTTTTAGTAGAAATGGGGTTTCACCATGTTGGCCAGGCTGGTCTTGAACTCCTGACCTCAGGTGATCCACCTGCCTTGGCCTCCCAAGGCCAAGTTTGAGTCTGTGTTCTTTTTTTTTTTTTTTTTTTTGAGACGGAGTCTCACGCTGTTGCCCAGGCTGGAGTGCAGTGGCGCGATCTCGGCTCACTGCAAGCTCCACCTCCTGGGTTCACGCCATTCTCCTGCCTCAGCCTCCTGAGTAGCTAGGACTACAGGCGCTCGCCACCGCGCCCGGCTAATTTTTTGTATTTTTAGTAGAGACGGGGTTTCACTGTGGTCTCGATCTCCTGACCTTGTGATCCGCCCGCCTCGGCCTCCCAAAGTGCTGGGATTACAGGCTGAGTCTGTGTTCTTAATGTCCTTGCCAGTGACTCTCCACCCTACCAGATCCAGTGTCACTTTTTTTTTTTTTTTTTTTTTTTCCCTGAGACAGTCTTGCTCTGTCACCCAGGCTGGAATACAGTGGCACGATCATAGGTAGCTGCAACCTGGAGCTCCTACGTTCAAGCAATCCTCCTGCCACAGCTTCCCAAACAGCTGTGACCACCATGCCCAGCTAATTTTTTTTGTTTGTTTTTAGTAGAGTCGAGGTCTCAATGTGTTACCCAGGCTGGTCTAGAACGCCTAGGTTCAAGTGATCCTCCTGCCTTAGCCTCCTAGAGTGCTGGGATTACATGTGCAAGCCACAACACCCAGCCCCAATGTTCCTTTCTTGTTTTTTTTTTTTGTTTTTTGAGACGGAGTCTCGCTCTGTCGCCCAGGCTGGAGTGCAGTGGCGCGATCTCGGCTCACTGCGAGCTCCGCCTCCTGGGTTTACGCCATTCTCCTGCCTCAGCCTCCCGAGTAGCTGGGACTACAGGCGCTCGCCACCGCGCCCGGCTAATTTTTTGTATTTTTAGTAGAGACGGGGTTTCACCGTGGTCTCGATCTCCTGACCTTGTGATCCGCCCGCCTCGGCCTCCCAAAGTGCTGGGATTACAGGCGTGAGCCACCGCGCCTGGCCAATGTTCCTTTCTTAATAACAAATGTTTTGCAACACTAATCCCAAAGTGAAATTAACAGATAATATGACCTGCCTGGACACAAGGTTTCAAAAAACAAATCAACTGTGGGTCATGTTTCAGTTTACCTAGTCCACTTGGCCTTTGATGCTTAGAGGGCAGTTCCTACCTTTGAAGTGACTTTTTCCTCTGGGTGGGATGGAAGTTTACTACAGAGGCTATCCCTGGTATGGGAGAGCAATTTTCATATGGAGCTTGGCAGCATTTGTTGGGTTTCACAAATCCATACACTGGAGGCATGGATGTCATACTGCATCTTTTTTTTTTTTTTTTTGGTCTTGCTCTATTGCTCAGACTGGAGTGCAATGGCACAATCATGGCTCACTGCAGCTTTGACCATCTGGGCTCAAGCAATCCATCCACCTCAGCCTCTCAAGTAGCTGGAACCACAAGCATGTACCACCACACCTAGCTAATTTTTTTTTTTTTTTTTTAATTTTTGTAGAGACAGGGTCATTGAATTCCTGGGCTCAAGTGATCCTCCTGTCTGGGCTTCCCAAAGTGCTGGGATTACAGGCTTGAGCTGCTGTGCCCAACTATTGTACATCTTATAAAGACAGATGGGACTTCCCCATCCCTTGGTGCTGGTGCCACAGCCAGAGTACTGTGACTTTCCTGACCCACATTCCTAATTCCTTTTTTTTTTTTTTTTTTATACTGAGTCTCGCTCTGTCACCCAGGCTGGAGTGCAGTGTCACCATCTTGGCTCACTGCAGCCTCCGCCTCCCGGGTTCAAGTGATTGTTTTGTCTCAGCCTCCCAAGTAGCTGGGATTACAGGCACCCGCCACCACGCCTGGCTACTTTTTTTCTGTATTTTTAGTAGAGATGGGGTTTCACCATGTTGGCCAGGTTGGTCTCATTCCTGGCCTCAGGTGATTGGCTCAGCTCAGCCTCCCAAAGTGCTGGGATTATAGGCGTGACCCACCGCTCTGGGCCCCGAACTCCTCTTTAAATCGTATCAGTTTGCTTCTCTTCCCCACAGTGTGATGAGTGACTGTAGGCCTGATCTCCCGGGGTCATGCAAAAAATGCCAACCAGCCTTGGGGTGGGTTACTGGCAGGAGGTTTGAGTGTTGGATGCTTCCCCTTTACCCTTGCCTCTTGCTTCCCCAGTCCTTCAGTTAGACCCTAGTGCTCTCTCTGTTGCCCTGGTAACCAGCTCTGCAAGAAGAAACTCTCACGCAGCAAAGCCCCCAGGTTCTCTATCCTCCCATCCTGTCTCTGGGTGGTCAGAAAGAAGAGGGTGTGTAAGCAGCAGACAGATAGCCTTAGGTGGCCCTGCCCGGTCCCCTTGTAGAAGTCCATGGGCTGGGCCCTCAAGGCTTTTTCGCCCCTATCTCATAGTTATTATTCATACCACCCTGCCTTCCTCTTTATTTCTTCCATAAGCGGCTGCAAATGCCCTGCCAACCCTCTTCCCCTTCAGGGTCAGCACATAGGCCTGCAAACTTGTGGGCAACTCGGAGCACCAAAGACTTGGAATTCCAAAGTCAACTCCCAGTATCTGCAGTCCACTTGGGTTGAACTGTCCCTCTAGGGCAGTGATTTTCAATCCTGGCCGTTTGTGTCATGTGAGGAGCTTTTTAAATACCATAAGCCTTGGTCCTGGTTCAGAAGTCTGATTTAAGTGGTCTGAGATACGGCCTAGGCCTCAGTGCCTTTTTTTTTTTTTTTTTTTTTTTTTTTGGAGACAGTCTTGCTCTTGTTGCCAAAGCTGGAGTGCAGTGGCACGATCTCCGCTCATTGCAGCCTCTGCCTCCCGGGTTCAAGTGATTCTCCTGCCTCAGCCTCCTGAGTAGCTGGGATTACAGGCACCCGCCACCATGCCCAGCAAATTTTTGTATTTTTAGTACAGACAGGGTTTCACTATGTTGGCCAGACTGGTCTCAAACTCCTGACCTCATGATGCACCTTCTCGGCCTCCCAAAGTGCTGGGATTATAGGCGGGAGCCGCTGCGCCTGGCTAGTATTTTTTTTTTAATATGGAGTCTCTCACCCAGACTAGAGTGCAGTAGCATGATAACAGCTCACTGCAACCTTCACCTCCCAGGTTCAAGCGATCCTTCCACCTCAGCCTCTAGAGTAGCTGGGATTAAAGGTGTGTGCCACCATGCCCGGCTAATTTCTTTTTGTATTTTTAGTAGAGATGGGGTTTCACCATGTTGGTCAGGCTGGTCTTGAACTCATGACCTCAAGTGATCTGCCCGCCTTAGTTTCCCAAAGTGTTGAGATTACAGGCGTGAGCCACCACGCCCAGTCGGCATCAATATTTCTGAGAAGCTTCCCTGTGATTCCAGTGTGTAGTCAGGGTGAAAACCACCGCCACTCCAGGAGGACCATGACTTGATGCTGGCTCTCCTCACTGATTCAAAATGTTGAACTTAGTCTCTGCCTGATATCCTTGAGCATTTGGGGGAGTGCTGGGGTCCTGTGTCCCAAGCTTCTAGCTTCCAGAAGTCTTTCAGTCCCTTTTATTTTCAACCCCCCACACCCTTCACACTCCCCAATTCGCCCTTCCTAACCAACAATTCCCAAATCCTGCCCAGAGAGAAGGTTACCAAGGCAACCAGCTTAATCTGGCAACTGTGGCATGTGCTGGGAGAGAAGCCCTTCCCTCTTCCTATTCAGTTCATAAAATGCTACCTGGGGAGCTCCAACCCATTCCAGCCACTTTCCCCTTTCAAGCCCGGGGATATTGGGGTGTCCAATAAGGGGAGCACAGGAAGCTGATACCCAGACCTCTGATACAGCTTCTTAGTCAAAATTGTGCACTGTCGTCTTTTTACTGTTTCCAAATCCACAAACAGATGGGTGTGCAAAGCTTTATTTCTGTGAACACATGCTCTAGCACACATGGGAACAGATACGCACATACATTGATACGTATGTCGTACACACCCTGTTGAGTTTTACTACCACTCCCAGCCATTAGCATTCCTGTCCCTGCCTGGTTGGTGCTTGGTAAACAGGGGTGGGGCATTGTCTAGAGAGCCTCAACCCACTCGGAACCTGCTGCCACTCTCCGCGCCTAGTAAGTCTAACCTGGATGTTCTTACACTTAACATGGCTTTACGCTGCCCTCCCCCCCTTCTGGGGCAGCATATCCTTAAGGACAGAATGCTCCTGGCGTGGGCATCAGGAGTAAGGATTACTTGGAGTGCTAATTTGGTACCACTTTTCCCACTCCATGGCTATGTACACTTGGGCTCTGTGCTTAATGATAGTTGGCAGTTCTGGGGCTTGTCACCTGTCTCCATGGCCCTGCTTCCTTCTGCTGCCAGCTGGGCCCAGGTGCCCTTGTGCTCCTGGTCTCCTCCCCACTGCCTATTATCCCCTCCTCACCCCAGCTAGACCTGCCACAACCTGCTGCTCCCTGCCTGGCTCCTACCTGCCTGCCAGTACCTGCCCACAGACCAGGCCCACACCACCTATGGTGCCCTACCAGAGAGGACAGATGGGCACCGCCTCCAGTGGCAATGCTAATTCACCCGAGGCCTTCCCAGCCCTTCTCACAGAAGGAAGATAAAGTCCACATATTCCTGTGAGTATGGGAAAGGTGCACACTCATGGGTTCAGCAATCTTTAGGCCTGACTTGGGTACACAGGTAGTTGAGTCAAGGTGTCCAGGTCACAGACCTGTCCTAACTTTGAAATGATGCTGAGACCCAGTTATCCCTTGAGCCAAGAATCCTTCCCCATTGGTAAATCTCTGCCTTACCTTTGCCCTTAATTTCTTCTGCTCAGAACCCAAGTCCCTTACTGTTTCCCTCGTGGTCAACCCCAGCGCGCGAGTTCAAGCCTCGTGCGGCGCGGGGGCGGGCCCAGGAAGGGCAGGGGCGGGGACTGGGCGGGGACTGGAGGAGGGGGCGCGGTCTCAGCTCTGCCACCTTCCCCCTCCTCACGGCCAGGAGCGCAGCCGCCGCCGCGTCCTCTCAGCCTTGCGCTCCGCCCGCTGCTTCTGCCGCCGCAGCGCAGAGCCGGGGGCACCGGCCCCGCAGCCTGCCCACTCTTCGGGCCGCGTGCCAGCTGCAGCCGGCATGGGGGGTTGCTGAGAGCGGGCACTCCTTCCTTCTGGCACCTCCCCCGGCTACTGGCCACTGGACTGGCCAGCGAGGCTCGGCACCTCTGGCCCCCAGTCCGGCTCCTGGCACGGTCCTCTGCTCCTCCAGCTCTGAGCATCGTGTCCCCGTCCGCCCCCCCGCCCGCGCCTGGGACACCTGGGTCCCCCGGCGGCCCCTAGGAGAGGGGCGGGGGGGGCATGAAGCCGCTGGAGAAATTTCTGAAGAAGCAGACGTCGCAGCTGGCGGGCCGAACGGTGGCGGGAGGTCCCGGCGGGGGTCCGGGGAGCTACGGTGGGCCTGGAGGGGGTGGGGGACCCGGCGGGGGCGGCTGTCCAGCCGGGGGACCGCGGTCGTTGCAGCGGCGTCAGAGCGTGTCTCGCCTGCTGCTCCCCGCTTTCCTCCGGGAGCCCCCCGCCGAGCTGGGGCTGGAGCCGCCCCCTGAGGAGGAAGGGGGAGAGCCAGCGGGGGTCGCGGAGGAGCCGGGCAGCGGGGGGCCCTGCTGGCTGCAGCTGGAGGAGGTGCCAGAGCCCGGGTCGCTCGGGGGAGGGGGGCCCCTGCGCTCCCCTTCCTCCTACTCATCTGACGAGCTGTCCCCGGGCGAGCCCTTGACTTCGCCGCCCTGGGCCCCCCTGGGCGCCCCCGAGCGGCCGGAGCATCTTCTGAACCGGGTTCTGGAACGGCTTGCTGGAGGGGCCACCAGGGACAGCGGCGCCTCAGGTAAGGAGCCAGTGGGCTTGAACACCCGGAGCAGGGGCTGGTCCCGGCTCCTCTTCCTTGCCCTTGGAGCGTGGGGGTGGCGCCGTGCTGAGGCCTGGTTATGGGGTTGAATGGTCCGCGGAAGCCGGCTAGGGGCCTAGCGGAGGCACAGACCCTCCCGCGGAAGAGGAGGGCAGTACCCACCTTCCTCCCTACAGCAGCCTCACCCCCATCTGGAGAAGCAACTGGGCCTCTTGCCTCTTACTCTCCTTCAGTCACCCTTCCTTTCCCCTGGGCATTGTAGCCACTGACTCCCATGGGTCCCTGATGTTGAATACCTCCTCCTGTGGCTCCAAATTAGGGCCTGACACATTAAGATGGAAGCTGCCCAGCGCAGCCATGCCACCCGCCAGAGGTGCTTGAGCCCTGAAAACCCTGGGGTCCCTGACTGTTCAGAGGCCTGCACAGCGCAGGCTGGCCCACCCCAGGAGGAAGTGCCAGACAGGCACAGGCCCCAAGCTGCCTTTTAGGCATCAGCAAAGGGATGCGTTGTCCTTAGCAGTTTGGTGGGGGGGACAGTGTTCTTCTTGGGGTAGACTCAGAAGGTGTCTGGAAGGGGACAGGTGGCTGGGTCGGCATCAGGGCCCTGGAGCATCCAGGGCATCCAAGCGCCTCCAGCTTCCACTCTTCCCTTTTGGTGGCAGGCCTCAGCACACGGCTTTTTTTTTTTTTTTTTTTTTTTTTGAGACATAGTCTCACTCTCACTCAGGCTGGAGTGCTGGAGTGCAGTGGTGCGATCTCAGCTCACTGCAACATCCACCGCCCAGGTTCAAGCGATTCTCCTGCCTCAGTCTCCCGAGTAGCTGGAACTACAGGCGCGTGCCACCACGCCTGGCTAATTTTTGTATTTTTAGTAGAGACAGCGTTTCACCGTGTTAGCCAGGATGGTCTCGATCTCCTGACCTCGTGATCTGCCTGCCTTGGCCTCCCAAAGTGCTGGGATTTCAGGCATGAGCCACCAGCCTGGCTAATTGTAGTTTTAGTAGAGACGGGGTTTCACCAACTTGGCCAAGCTGGTCTTGAACTCCTGACCTCGTGATTCACCCCCGCCCCCCCACCACCTCGGCCTCCCAAAGTGCTGGGATTACAGGCATGAGCCACTGGACCTGGCACACGGCCTCTTTAAAACATAATCACCACACCCTGAGAAGCTTATTCCCTAAATGATGATACTATTTCACCATTCCCTTTCAGCACCCCTACTAAGGGGCCTTTGAGGAAACCAAGGCCCCAAATGGCTGGTTAGTGGCTGAGGTAGAAGACCTAGGGGTCTCTAGGTCTAGCTCTAGGCATTGCACTAAGCCCAGGAGGGTCTGAGGTTTGGGAACCCTGGCTGAGACCCTAATGCTGAGGGCTTTCACACTTGCTCTCAGCCCTCGGCAGGGAACCCCAACCTAGATGTGTGGAGGGGGGCTCCACTCTCCTAGATCCTTCTCAAGACCTGGGTCCTCTCCTTTGGTGCAGACTGTAGTTGCCCTGGGGAGCTGACACCTTTTGGATTTAATTAGAAAAATATCAGACACACACAGCTCTCCTAACCATAACTTCCCGCCTACACCACACACCCTGTGTCTCTATGACACATTCCCTAGGGAGGCTGTACATTGGCCCAGAGCCTGCCTTGGAAAAGGCAGATGCCCAACTGTGGCCCCCATATCAGCATCTCCTCCACTCTGCTCCATCTTACTCTTCCTTTGCTCCAGCTTAGGAATCCTGTGAGATAAAGTCTATGAAGGATGTCAGGCCTCTCGTTTCCTCACCCCCATCCCTGAAGCTGGGGGTCAGAGCTGGGGGCTGACTCATTGTAAGAACACAGCAGGGTAGCTGGGCAGGGAGGAAAAGGGAGAAACTGTCTTTCCCCATTTACAGGGGCCTGGTGCCACATGCTCTGCTCATTCTCCCTTGGGGTAAGACTCCTGAAATGTCACCCATGTTATCTGGAAGCCTTGATTCCCAGAGTAACTGGTTTGGGAAATTCCAAACCAGTCTCAGGGTGAATGAGAATCAGCTTAACCTGCCACTCTGATGTTCTCCAATAAAACCAATGTTCTCAAGTCATCCTGGTCTCCTCCCAGGGTGTGTGGGAGAAGAGAACTTACAGAAGTTACTCTTAACCTACCAAAGCCTCTCCAACGTCCAAGCAGCCCCCTCTGACCACTAGGTTTTACCCTAACACTCTGCCTGCCTCGGGTTCTGGGTTCTTATTCCAGCTCCAGGCAAGTCCCTCCCAGCTCTGGGCCTCAGTTTCACATTTGCGAAATGAAATCGTTGCTAGAACTGACCACAGGAGATAGTGAACCAAAGGCGGTCAGAAGTCTTGGTTTTGTCCTGGGACCGTGCCTGGGGACCTGGCCCTAACCTGTCCTGGTGAGGACACCTGGCTCCCTCCCTGCACCTTGCCTGTCTGTGTGTGCCAGGCGGCCCTGCCCCACCCCAGGGCTGGCTGCAAGTCAGGGCGACCTTGTACCCGGCTGACTGGCTGAGCCAGGCCCAGACGGGGGTGTGGAGGGGAAAGGGGTGGTGAGAGGAGCCGCTCCCCTTCACCATTCCATCATTAACCCTTCTGTCTCTGGGCACCTAAAGGACACAGGATTTCTATTTAAAGGTTCTGGGATCAAAGCAATGGCAGTCTCTTCCAGTCAGGCTGGTTCCCACCTGCCTAGTTAGAACTCAAAGCTGTTAGGTAGGGAATGGGGAGGAGAAGAGGGATACACACACACGCGCGCGCGCGCACACACACACACATACACACACACTCCCCACTGATGCTAACCTCTGTGTTTGGAAATACTCTTTGTCTAGAGAATCTTCTGTGGGCTACTTCTTTTTTCAGGCAGAACTCAAGCTTGGTGTGTTATCTGACCAACTTCCCACATACTCTGAAGAGAAGTGCACATGGCCATCAAAGGCACGCCCCCCACTTCCCTTCAGCTGCCTTGGCAGCTGCCAAACCCACCCCCGCAGCGGCTGCCCAGAACCTTTACACATGTGTGTGTGTGTGTGTGTGCAGAGCATGACGGGGCAGGTGGCTGGGGCTCCAGCCTGGCTAAAGAGAACTTGCCCTCAGGGGCAAGAGAAGGAGGCACTGCATTTCCAGTTTCATTCTGGAAGTGCCCTCCTGACATCCGTGGTGCCCACTGATCTTTACAGATATCCTGCTGGATGACATTGTCCTTACCCATTCTCTCTTCCTCCCGACGGAGAAATTTCTGCAGGAGCTACACCAGTAATATCCTTTTGTGGAGTTTGTAAAAGGAGAGGTCAGAAGGGAGCCACTCCCTCCATCCCACATGCAATCTCAGAGCCTAAACTCTCCCCTAGGAAACATACCTGGGACTGGGTGTGGTGGCTCACGCCTGTAATCCCAGCACTTTGGAAGGCCAAGGTGGGTGGATCACCTGAGGTCAGGAGATCAAGACCAGCAGGGCCAACATGGTGAAACCCCATCTCTATTAAAAATACAAAAAATGGCCGGGCGCGGTGGCTCAAGCCTGTAATCCCAGCACTTTGGGAGGCCGAGACGGGTGGATCACGAGGTCAGGAGATCGAGACCATCCTGGCTAACACGGTGAAACCCCGTCTCTACTAAAAAATACAAAAAAACTAGCCGGGCGAGGTGGCGGGCGCCTGTAGTCCCAGCTACTCGGGAGGCTGAGGCAGGAGAATGGCATAAACCCGGGAGGCAGAGCTTGCAGTGAGCTGAGATCCGGCCACTGCACTCCAGCCTGGGCGACAGACTCCATCTCAAAAAAAAAAAAAACAAAAAACAAAAAATTAGCCAGGCATGGTGCCACACACCTGTAACCCCAGCTACTTGGGAGGCTGAGGCAGGAGAATCACTCAAACCCAGGAGGCGGAGGTTGCAGTGAGCCGAGATCGCGTCACTGCACTCCAGACTGGGCGACAGAGTGAGACTCTGTCTCAAAAAAAAAAAAAAAAAAAAAAAAGAAAAGAAAAGAAAACATACCTGGGTTTCAGTCCCAGCTTTTCTACTAATCAGCTGTGTGACTTGGACAGATTACCTAACCTTGTGGGGACTCAGTTACCTCTTCTGTAAAATGGAGGTAAATAGCACCTGCCCTGCCTATTTATGAGCTGCTATGAAGATCACTCTGATAGCAGATATGGGAGTGCTTTGGAGGCTGCAGAGCCCTGTACAAATGAAAGGTGTTATTTATTTATTTATTTATTTTGAGATGGAGTCTTGCTCTGTCATCCAAGCTGGAGTACAGTGATGTGATCTCGGCTCACTGCAACCTCTGCCTCCTGGGTTCAAGTGATTCTCCTGTCTCAGCCTCCCCTGTAGCTGAGGACTACAGGAGCACACCACCACACCTGGCTACTTTTTGTATTTTTTGGTGGAGACGGAGTTTCACCATGTTGCCCAGGATGGTCTCGAACTCCTGACCTTAAGTGGTTTGCCTGCCTTGGCCTCTCAGAGTGCTGGGATTACAGGCGTGAGCCACTGCACCCAGCCATGGTGTTATTTTTCTACTAAGGGCACCTCTATCCCCACTGAATTATTGCTCTAAAACATCTGGTTGCCCAGTGAGTTATGCTGGGGTCTGATGTAAACATCAGGCCACGGTTGTGCTTCAGTAGGGTCTGCTAGAGAGGAGCCGCTGGATGGGCTATTCATAGGGTCTCATGTAAGCATGGGCCTCTCACAGAGTTATTTTAAGACCTAATTGTAAATGTCAGACCATTGAGTACAATGTTACAGGCTCTTGGCCAGGTGCGGTGGCTCATGCTTTTGGATCCCAGCACTTTGAGAGGCTGAGGCGGGTAGATCACTTGAGGGCAGGAGTTTGAGATCAGCCTGGCCAACAAGGTCAAACTCCGTCTCTACTAAAATACAAAAAACTAGCTGGGCTTGGTGGCGGGCACCTAGTAGTCTTAGCAACTCGGGAGCCTGAGGCAGGAGAAATCGCTTGAACCCAGGAGGCAGAGGTTGCAGTGAGCTGAGATCGTGCCATTGTACTCCAGCCTGGGCAACAGAACCAGACTCCCTCTTAAATAAACAAACAAATAAAGTAACAAGCTGTCTTAGAAACACCAGGCCTTCCAGTGAGGTATAGTCAGGTTTGTGGTAAACACCATTGGCCTTTATTAGGTGCACTGTGAGCTCCAGGCCCTGGGCTGGCCAGAGGTTGGAAGGGTCTGGGCAGGTTATCCTCAAGTGAAAATCTAACCTGTCTAACCTGCAGGAGCTGGATGTGGTCAAGTGGTCATCACTATCTACCCTAAGCAAAAGCCTAGGCTGGGGCATTAGGAGGTCTTGGCTCCAGGACCCCTGAAACTCCTTTCTTTCTGGCCCCAAATCTAGAGAATATTTGGCGGCAATTTAGCCTCCCACCTTTCTTTCTTTCTTTTGAGATGGAGTTTTGCTCTTATTGCCCAGGCTGGAGTGCAATGGCGTGACCTTGGCTCACTGCAACCTCCGCCTTCTGGGTTCAAGAGATTCTCCTGCCTCAGCCTTCCAAGTAGCTGGGATTACAGGTTCCTGCCACCATGCCCGGCTAATTTTTGTATTTTTAGTAGAGACAAGGTTTCACCATGTTAGCCAGGATGGTCTCAAACTCCTGACCTTAAGTGATCCACCTGCCTCAGCCTTGCAAAGTGCTGGGATTGCAGGTGTGAGCCACCGCACTTGGGCTTTTTTCCTTTTTTTTTTTTTTTGACACAGAGTCTCCCTCTGTCACCCAGGCTGGAGTGCAATGGCCCTATCTCGACTCACTGCAACCTCTGCCTCCTGGGTTCAAGCGATTCTTGTGCCTCAGCCTCCGGAGTAGCTGGGATTACAGGCACCCACCACCATGCCCGGCGAATTTTTGTATTTTTAGTAGAGTCATGGTTTCACCATGTTGGCCAGACCAGTCTCAAACTCCTGACCTCAGGTGATCTGTCTGCCTCGGCCTCCCAAACTGCTGGGATTATAGGCGTGAGCCACTGCACCCAGCCTAGCCTCCCATCTTGCTTCTCAGTTCCTCAGGTCTGCTTGCCTAGGGATTTTTCTTAACTTAAGGGTCAGCTTTGTTCGGGCAGGAGGCATGGAGGGCCCTGAGGGGCTGGGCCGGAAGCAGGCCTGTCTAGCCATGCTTCTCCATTTCTTGGACACCTACCAGGGGCTGCTTCAAGAGGAAGAGGGGGCCGGCCACATCATCAAGGTGGGCCTGGGGGAAGAGAAGGTGGGTAAACAGGCTATTAGCTCTGGAAGGGGGCCCCTGTGAAGGAGCCGTACTTCTTATGCTGGGTTCCTGGAAGGAAGAGATGCCAGGGGGCTTTAGCTTATATGGCTCTCCTGTGCTCAAAGGCATGGAGACCTTGCCCGGCCCCTGCAGAGAGTAGCCCTTGGGATGAGACCCCTTCCTTCACCTTCTTTGTCCTCCTCTCTCCAGGATCTATACCTGCTAATTATGAAGGACGAGTCCCTTTACCAGGGCCTCCGAGAGGACACTCTGAGGCTGCACCAGCTGGTGGAGACGGTGGAACTAAAGTGAGGGGGAGTGGGGCAGGGGTGGGAACAGGAAAGAGGTTCCCTGCGTTAGTCTACTACAGGGGCTGCCTCTGGCCTATTGGCTCCAATATGGATTTGCTTGTTTGTTTGTTTTGAGACAGAGTCTTACTCTGTTGCCCAGACTGAAGAGCAGTGGCGCAATCTAGGCTCACTGCAACCTCCACCTCCTGGGTTCCAGTGATTCTCATGCCTCAGCCTCCTGAGTAGCTGGGATTACAGGGGTGCACCCTGCCTGGCTAATTTTTGTACTTTTTGTAGAGATGAGTTTCATCATGTTGGCCAGGCTGGTCTCGAACTCCTGGCCTCAAGTGATCTGCCCGCCTCAGCCTCCGAAAGTGCTGGAAATACAGGTGTGAGCCACTGTGCCCCGCTTCCAATATGGTTTTATTTCAGCTCTTTTCTCTCACAGGAGGGTGGCACAAAGCGCTGTCTCCAGTCACTTTTTTGTCCATTCTCCCATTCATTTGTCTGATAATCCAGTGGTGTAATGGTAAATATTTAACAACCAGTGCTACAGGAGAAAGAACCCTGATTTGTAGCTTTTGCTGATTCCTACAGTGTAAACTCTGTCACCGTGGCTGATTTCAAGCTACCAACGTGACAGCACTGAAGGAGGAGCTGGGAAGAGACGTGCAGCACAGGCCATTATGTAGTATCTCCACCATATAGTAGATGCAGTAAAAGGTAGTGAAACGGCTGGGCAAGGTGGCTCACGCACTTTGGGAGGCCAAGGCGGGTGGATCACTTAAGGTTCAAGACCAGCCTGGCTAACATGGTGAAACCCTGTCTTCACTACAAAAAAAAAATAGGGCCGGGCGCCGAGGCGGGCAGAACACGAGGTCAGGAGTTTCAGAGCAGCCCGGCCAATATGGTGAAACCCCATCTCTACTGAAAATACAAAAATTAGCCGGGTATGGTAGCACGCGCCTGTAGTCCCAGCTACTCGGGGGGCTGAGGCAGAAGAATTGCTTGAACCCAGGAGGCGGAGGTTGCAGTGAGCTGAGATCACCTTACTGCACTCCAGCCTGGGTGACAGAGCGAGACTCCATCTCTAAAAAAAAAAAAAAAAAATGCCAGGTGCGGTGGCTCACACCTGTAATCCCAGCACTTTGGGAGGCCGAGGTGGGCGAATCATGAGGTCAGGAGTTTGAGACCAGCCTGACCAACATGGTGAAACCCTGTCTCTACTAAAAATAGAAAAATTAGCCGGGCACCGTGGCATGTGCCTGTAATCCCAGCTACTCAGGAGGCTGAGGCAGGAGAATGTCTTGAACCCGGGAGGCAGAGGTTGCAGTGAGCTGAGATTGCGTCACTGCACTCCAACCTGGGTGACAGAGTGGACTCCGTCTCAAGAAAAAAAAAAAAAAAAAGGTGGGCCGGGTGTGGTGGTTCACCCCTGTAATCCCAGCATCCCAGCACTTTGGGAGGCTGAGGTGAGCAGATTACGAAGTCAAGAGATCAAGACCATTATGGCCAACATGGTGAAACCCCGTCTCTACTAAAAATACAAAAATTAGCTGGGTATGGTGGCATTCGCCTGTAGTCCCAGCTACTCGGGAGGCTGAGGCAGGAGAATCGCTTGAACCCAGGAGTGAGCCGAGATTGTGGCACTGCACGCCAGCCTGATGACAGAGCGAGACTCCATCTCAAAAAGAAAAAAAAAAGTGAAACAGGAAGGAAACTACTTTTTTTATGATAACTTATTTGATTACAAATTTTATGTATGATTTATTAATTTGTATTATTATTTTTCAATAGAGACAGGGTTTCATTATGTTGTCCAGGCTGGGCTCCAGCAATCCTCCCACCTTGGCCCTCCAAAGTGTTGGGATTCTAAGTGTGAGCCACCATACCTGGCCTGACTATAAGTTTAAAACATATATATGGAGATATATTTATTTATTTATATTTTAATGGCTCTTTAAAAAACAGTTGGCAAAATTCCCCAGAACTTAACAATATGCTCTTGTGAGCCAGTGTGAACCAGCTTCAGGACACCACTGCATCCATCCATCCATCCATCCATTCTGCCCTTTTAGTTTCTTCTCTGTCCCCAGCACAATTAGGGAGGCCTCAGCTTGTGGTCTAACATCCTTCTCTCCCTTCTCTGTGCTGACATTAGAGAGATCTTTCATGCTCCTGTTCCAAAGGCATCCCTGCTCCCCATGCTTCCAAGAGAAAGTGAAACATCCCAGCATTGGATACCCTTCCCTTTCTGCCTTCTGCTGTTCCTTCCCATCTCATCTGCATCCCATCCATCCATAACACCTCAACTCCTGCACTCTCCAACTTCCCACGGTCCGTTATATTGTCCACCCCAGAATGCCAGAATGCCCTCCTCCCACCCCCTTCTCTTTCTTTCTTTCTTTTTTTTTTTTTTCTGAGACAGAGTCTTGCTCTGTCAGCCAGGCTGGAGTGCAGTGGCGCGATCTCGGCTCACTGCAAGCTCCGCCTCCTGGGTTCACACCATCCTCCTGCTTCAACCACCTGAGTAGCTGGGACTACGGCGCTGGCCCCCATGCCCAGCTAATTTTTTGTATTTTTTTTTTAGTAGAGATGGGGTTTTCACCGTGTTAGCCGGGGTGGTCTAGATCTCCTGACCTCATGATCCACCCGCCTTGGCCTCCCAAAGTGCTGGGATTACAGGCGTGAGCCTCTGCACCCAGACTTTTTTTTTTCTTTTTTTTTTTTTGAGATGGAGTCTTGCTCTGTCACCAGGCTGGAGTGTAATGGTGTGATCTCGGCTCACTGCAACCTCCGCCTCCCGGGTTCAAGCGATTCTTCTGCCTCAGCCTCCCAAGTAGCTGGGATTACAGGTGCACACCACCAAGCCCTGGCTAATTTATATATTTTTAGTAGAGACGGGGTTTCACCATGTTGGCCAGGCTGGTCTTGAACTCCTGGCCTCAAGTGATCTGCCCACCTCGGCCTCCCAATCCCTCCCAAAGTGCTGGGATTATAGGCGTGAGCCACTGCACCTGGCCTCCACCTCCTTCTCTTCCTGCTCTCCTCCAAGGCCCAGGTCAAATGCTATCTTCTTGATGAAAACTTCCTAGATCTTCCTTTTAGGAATAGCTTTCTCCTTCCCCACACCAGCAGAACCCTCCTGGTGCCTTTGTTACATCATCAACGCCTCCTGTCTGGCTTTAGAAGTAGCTGGATGCCTGTCTATCTCCTTCCCAGACTGTGAAGTTATTTTCAGCAAAATTCAGCAAATGGCTGATGACCTACTACCTACCATGTGCCAAGCAGTGTGCTAGGCCCTGGAGGATGAAAAAATATTCAGTAGGAACCAAATCCCAGTCCTCAAAAGCTCTCAATCTCATAGAAGAGATAAGAGGTGAACATAAACATTATCCCAATGTTCTATAGTAGTTGAGACAAGAAAGTGACCTTCCTGGTGGGTGGGGTGGACCAGAGAAGAATTCATGGAAAAGGTGGCATTTGATTAGGATTACTTGGACAATTACCCCATCCTGCTCATTGTCCTCTCTTCTGACCCCCTTAACCACCTTCTGAAACTGTTGCTGGTACATCCTTGACCCAATTCTGATATTCTTGCTTGATGTTGCCTGCTTGGTGTTGGTTGTCCATATGCCTGGCAGGGCGTGCTGATGCCCAGCTGTGTCCATGCCAGGATTCCAGAGGAGAGTCAGCCACCCAGCAAGCAGGTGAAGCCACTCTTCCGCCACTTCCGCCGGATAGACTCCTGTCTGCAGACCCGCGTGGCCTTCCGGGGCTCTGATGAGAGTGAGTGTGGGCATTAGGAGGGGCAGGGTGTCCTGAGTGGTTCAGGCGGACATGTCTCTGGGTCTTGGGCACCCTCAGTGGTATCTGGGTGGTAGAACCAGCCCCTTTCACAGGACCTTATTCAGAGGTGGGGAACAGTGGCACCCTGGAGGAAACTGTTCCAGCTGCTGCCACTCTGCCCTCTGTTGAAAGCCATTTTCCTGTTTCCGTCCAGTCTTCTGCCGCGTATACATGCCTGACCACTCTTACGTGACCATACGCAGCCGCCTTTCAGCATCTGTGCAGGACATTCTGGGTTCTGTGACGGAGAAACTTCAATATTCAGAGGAGCCCGCGGGGCGTGAGGATTCCCTCATCCTGGTAGCTGTGGCCTCCTCAGGAGGTGAGGGTCAGGAAGAACTGGGCTGATGCTCCGAGAGGAGAAACTCACAAGCTCAGTGCCCTGTGGGAGGGGAAGAGACTGAATTCTAGGCCCTTGCTACTCAAAGTATGGTCCTGGGACAAGCCTCAGGTGCATCACCTGAGAGCTTGTTAGGATGCAACATCTTGCTAGGTGCAGTGGTGCAAACCTGCAGTCCCGGCTACTCAGGAGGATTGCTTGAGCCCAGGAATCCAAGGTAGTACATTATGATTGCACCTGTGAATAGGCACTGTGCTCCATCCTGGGCAACATAACAAGACTCTGTCTCTAAAAGAGATGCAGCATATGAGACCCCACCCCAGACCTGCTGGTCTTGTTCAAATCAGCATTTGAACAAGACCCCTAGGAGACTCCTATGCCTACTACAGTTTGGGAGGCACTAGCTGGGCATGGTAGTGTGCACCTGTAATCCCAGCTACTTGGGAGGCTGAGGCAGGAGAATCACTCAAACCCAGGAGGCGGAGGTTGCAGTGAGCCGAGATCGTGACACTGTGCTCCAGTCTGGGCAACAAGAGCAAAACCCTGTCTCAAAAAAAAAAAAAAGTTTGGGATGCCCTGGTCTAGGACTCAGGTTCTGACCTAGGTGCTGCCCATCACTCACCTATGGATTGTGTTCTGGTCCTTTAACCTCCCGGTGTATGTAAGGATGCCACATTTCTCAGGCTAAAGACACAGGATGAGTGGGAAGGCAGAAAGCCAGCAATGTCGCTGAAGCTTTGTTTTCCTCTACGGTAGGAAAACATTTCAGCCTTCCCGGTGTCACAAGGACAACAGAGTAAGAGAAAAGCTGTGAAAGAAAGGGAGTAGAAAAAAGTTATAAATGCAAAAGAAATCATCATTTGACCAATTCCAGATAAATATGGCATAAACTGGTGATAATATGAGTTCCATTCGTCTATAATGTGTCAGTGTGGGGTGAGGAGTTTTTGGATAGGACAGAGCCAAGTGTGGGGTGTGTGTGAGGGTCCAGGCAGCAGGGGCTGAGGATGAGCAGCTCTTTCTCCTGCAGAGAAGGTCCTTCTCCAGCCCACTGAGGACTGTGTTTTCACCACACTGGGCATCAATAGCCACCTGTTTGCCTGTACTCGGGACAGCTATGAGGCTCTGGTAAGAACTTCCCAAGGCCTTGGCTGGAATGGAGGGGCTGAGGGGGGCTGTGAGCAATCCCTCATCCTGCCACCAGGAGCCCAGCTCCTATACCCCTGCCTGCCACCAGGTGCCCCTCCCCGAGGAGATCCAGGTCTCCCCTGGAGACACGGAGATCCACCGAGTGGAGCCTGAGGACGTTGCCAACCACCTAACTGCTTTCCACTGGGAGCTGTTCCGATGTGTGCACGAGGTGGGGACCGAGGCTGGCGCTGTGCTGGGGGGCTGGAGGGAGAAATGTGCCATTGGGAGACGGTGTTCGCAGCACAACGTCCTGGTTCAAGGCTCACTTGCAGCAAGCCCTTGGGCAACGCATGGCCGTAACCTCTCTTTGTTCCCCCATCTGAAAAAAATCGCAGAGAGAGAGAGACCTCAGAGCAGAGTGGCTCAGGGCCCAAGTGCTGCTTACACAGAACCTGACCCAGGATTTGTGTTTTTAAAATATTCACTATTAAAGAAATAAAATAAGGCAGAGACAATAATGCCTAGCAGATGGTTGTCTTGAGGATGTCAGCCGTGAGCGCTTGCCTGGCACCTAGTAAGTGCTCAGTAGCTGGTGAAATATTATTAATGCGGGTTGTTTTCTTTTTCCGCATCTTTGCCGCCTCCTGTCCCTTCTATTTTTCTATTTTCCACCCCTTCCGCCCCCGCCCTCCTGCCTTTCGCTCCTCATCGCCTTGCACTGCCATCTTCCCACCCACTCCCCTCACTGCCGGGCGCCCTGGCCGCCTCTCCGCTGCCGTGGGTGCAGCTGGAGTTCGTGGACTACGTGTTCCACGGGGAGCGTGGCCGCCGGGAGACGGCCAACCTGGAGCTGCTGCTGCAGCGCTGCAGCGAGGTCACGCACTGGGTGGCCACCGAAGTGCTGCTCTGCGAGGCCCCGGGCAAGCGCGCGCAGCTGCTCAAGAAGTTCATCAAGATCGCGGCCCTGTGAGTGCGGCCGTCGGCGGGAGGGGGAGCCCAGGCCCGAGGCCCGCGCCGCCGCCCGCCCCTGACCCCGCCTCCCACCCCCGCAGCTGCAAGCAGAACCAGGACCTGCTGTCTTTCTACGCCGTGGTCATGGGGCTGGACAACGCTGCTGTCAGTCGCCTTCGACTCACCTGGGAGGTGATGAGACCCCTCCCGTTCCTACCTGGGGATCTGGGCATCCCGGGCTCCCCGAATTGCGTCCTCTCGGGACGGCCGCTGGCCTGGTGGGAGTCTTTGTGCCAATTGGAGAGATGCGCCCTCTTCTGGCATACGCAACCCCAGGGCGCACAGCTTGGCTAATGGACCCTGTCTTTGTGCAAATGAGTGAAAAGCCAGGATCCCGCCTGAGTCGCAGCAGGCAGCCCTTGGCCAGGTCAGGTCGCAGACTTGGCTGTGGGAGTTGGGCTGATTTTCAGCCATAGTCAGTGGGGCCATCTTTGTACAAAGCACCTACATAAGAGAGACCTGGCCTTCCCCAGAATAATGAATTCCTCTGGGCTGTTTCAAGGTTCTAGACTTAGCCAAGGCCTGACTTCATTTCCCCACCCACCAGCTTCCCAGCCCCTTACAAGCCATGCAGGCCCTTTTGCCCTCCAACAGGGAGAATTAATCTGAGGCTCCCATGTAACCCAAGGAGCTCCACTCTGATATCCCTTCTCCTTCCTTCAAACTCTGCAGAAGCTGCCAGGGAAATTCAAGAACTTGTTCCGCAAATTTGAGAATCTGACGGTGAGTGGGTTTGGCTCTTTCTTCTGCTCTTGGACTTAGAGCCCAGAAACCCTCTGTTCCCATAAATCCCCTTCCTCGAGCTTTCCTTTCAAGGTGTTTAGGGTGTGTGTGCGACCCCCACCCTCCTTACCATGCTGGAGGGGGAGGGTGGAAGGATTGCGCCCCTGTGTTTCTTGAAGTAAAGGGGGAGTAGTCAGGCCCCTCCCCACCACACCATTAGAAAACCCCCAGTACCCCTATCTGATGAGGAATGTATACAGGGCAGGGGGTAAGGGAGGAAGCTGGGGACATCTTTGGGATGCATTGGCCAGTCTGTCCCTTGATCTCTCTCCTGTGGAATACTAGGACCCCTGCAGGAACCACAAAAGCTACCGAGAAGTGATCTCCAAAATGAAGCCCCCTGTGATTCCCTTTGTGCCTCTGATCCTCAAAGGTGAGAGAGTAACTCCCAAGCTGTGCTACTTCCACCCATGCTTCCCTTCTCCTATATCCCGCTTCAGACTTCCAGCCCCCTCTCGACTCAGCCCTGAGTATCCGCCTGGAGAGGAGCCCCCCACCCCAGACACAATGGGTTCTGGGGAAGAGCGGGGTCCTCAGGTGCAGGGGCCCCTTTGGACCTCCTCTCTTATCCTTTCCTCACATTGGATTCTCTCCACATCCCCTAGATCTGACTTTTCTGCACGAAGGGAGTAAGACCCTTGTAGATGGTTTGGTGAACATTGAGAAGCTGGTGAGTGAGTGGCACTGCAAACCTCTAGTCCCACAAGCGAGGGGCTTGCATCCTCTCCCTCTCTCATCACCTCCCAAAAATAGCAGCCTTCCTCCAAGTGCCCAGCTTGCCTAACAGACTCTTGACTGTCTCCCTGGTGGCATCACTGTGGCAACCCACCCACGGGTGGCAGAGCTGACAGGCAGCTTGGGGGCAACTCCACCTCCCCCTCACCTGGCACTCTGTTACACCCACTCCTTTGGTCCTTCAGAGACCCTCCAGAATTGGAGACTGGAGGGAGTAAAGCAGAGTTGGAGAATGGCGGAGGGGGAGCATAAGAGGGGGAGCCTCTTTCTCTGCCCCTTTCAGGGCTCATTCCTTGTCATCTCCCAGCATTCAGTGGCCGAAAAAGTGAGAACAATCCGCAAATACCGGAGCCGGCCCCTTTGTGAGTACCCAGGGTACTGAAAGCAGTACAGGTAGAGCTTTGACTGAATGGGAGGGTTCAGGGCAGAACTCCCTGTCCAAATGTGTATTTCCATACACTTGCTGGTTCCCCATTCTGTCCTTGCCTCTGCAGAGGCCTTCTTGCCCAACATCTGTCTCATTCCACAGCCTGATCCTCTGCCCGGTGTGTGTGTAGAGGAAAAAGGGAGGCTGGGAACCTGACTGCCTCTCCCTCTTTACCCACTAGGCTTGGACATGGAGGCATCCCCCCATCACCTGCAGACCAAGGCCTACGTGCGCCAGTTTCAGGTCATCGACAACCAGAACCTCCTCTTCGAGCTCTCCTACAAGCTGGAGGCGAATAGTCAGTGAGAGTGGAGGCTCCAGTCAGACCCGCCAGATCCTTGGGCACCTGGCACTCAAGCACTTTGCACGATGTCTCAACCAACATCTGACATCTTTCCCATGGAGCAACTTCCTGCTCCACGGGAAAGAGTTGGATGGATTTACCCCTGGACCCATAAGTCTGTTCATCCTGCTGAAGTCCTCTCCCCATTGCTCCTTCAAGCCAAAACTACACTTTGCTGGTTCCTGTCCCCTCTGAGAAAGGGGGCAGAAAGCTCCTTCCTCTATCCCTCCCATCGAGATCTGTTCTGGGGATGGAGCTTCCAACTTCCTCTTCCCAGCAGGAAAGAATGCCGCCCACCCTTCTGCCTTGCAGAGTGGGATTGTGGGAGGGATTGGCAGCCTTCTCCACCACCTGTCCAGCTTCTTCCTGGTCAGGGCTGGGACCCCAAGGAATATTATGTTGCTCTGTGTGTGTGCGTGTGTATGTCTCCTTTTAGGGAGCAGGAGTGCATCTGGTAATTGAGGGCGGATGTTGGGTGTACTGGGGAGGGGTCCTTCTGTTTGGTGCTACCCTTGTCTACTCTGCCCCTGGATGGTACGGGGTGCTTTCTCCACCCCCACACTCCCTGCTCAGCTCCTCATGCTGCCCTGCATGCCCAGGCTGGTGAGCCAAGCTGCTTTTCAGGGCAGGGAGTGGCAGCAGGTAGGAGGGGTTACCCATCAGCCCTTGCAAGTCCCCCACTCAGGCCTCTGGAAGGTCCGGGAATGGACTCTGATGAGAGGGTAAAAGATGCTCAGGGAAACACAGGCCTCAGCTGCCTAGAGGACCCTCCCCCTGCCTTGCAGTGGGCTGGGGTAGAGCAGTATCAGGAGCTAGGGGTGTCTGCTGCCCACATTCCTGCTTTTTGGGGTATCTAACTGCTAAGGAGGGAGTTGGCATCCCCCTTCTGACTCATGTGTCTGACACCAACAACATGGTCTCTGTCCCTCTCCCTGTCTTGACTCCTCCTTTGTCCTCCCCATAGAGCTGGGGTGGGGTGGATCCCTATACCTGGGGCAGGCAGCCCCGAAGTGGGGGAGGGGGATGGCGGAGACTGTAAAGGCGCCACCGGACTCTGGCAAGGCCTTTATTACCTCTGCTCCCCTCCCTCCCATCACCAGCCTCAAGGCCTGAGGGGTGCAGGGGCTCCTGGCAGCTACTGGGTGAGGTTTCCTGGCACAGCCTCACCCTTCTTTCTGGCACCACCTCTTTCCCTTTTGAAGAGGCAGCAATAGCAGTAGCAAAAGCAGCTGCTGTTCCTGCTATGAGGGTGTATATATTTTTTACCCAAAGTTCTGGAATTGTACATTTATTTTTTAAAACTCAAAGAGGGAAAGAGCCTTGTATCATATGTGAACATTGTATCATAGGTAATGTTGTACAGACCCTTTTATACAGTGATCTGTCTTGTTCCTGTGGCAAAAATCCTCTATGAACATAGGCAGGCGCTGTGCCCCATGCCCTCTTGCCCTGACAGTGTCCCATGGGCCCCCTCCTGTTCCCTGCCCCCTCCCTGCTACTGCTGATGCACTCTCCTCTCCCTGCGGCCCCCAGCTTCCCAGCCTTCCTCCTGACCCCTTCCAGCAGCCTTGGAACTCCAGCTGCCACCACCCTCTGGGTCGAATACTGGGACACACTGGCCCAGTCTTTGCTGCTGCTCACCCCTAACCTTGATGCCTGCCCAGGGACCCCCCAGCCCCCTCCCCTTGCCCTGCAGCTTTAACAGAGTGAACCATGTGTATTGTACAGGCGCGGTTGTCATTGCAGAAACTGCTGGGTGGAAAAGAAGCTGATAAAGTCTATGAATCAACCTGTCTGCTGTTCTCCATTCTGTTTTCTTTGAGGCTGTGGAAGGGCTGAGGGAGGGGAGAGGGGATGACCCCCCAGTGCTGCCAGGAGCAGGGCTGTTTTGGAGAGACTTTGAAAATGTGGGTGGCTGGGTACAGTGGCTCATGCTTGCTTGTAATCCCAGCACTTTGGGAGGCCGAGGCGGGCAGATCACCTGAGGTCAGGAGTTCGAGACCAGCCTGGCCAACATGGTGAAACGCTGTCTCTACTAAAAATACAAAAATTAGCCAGGTGTGGTGGTGCACTCCTGTAATCCCAGCTACTTGGGAGGCTGAGGCAGGAGACTAGCTTGAACTCAGGAGGCGGAGGTTGCAAGGCTCAATAGCACTCCAGCCTGGGCAACAGAGCAAGGCTCTGCCTAAAAAAAAAAAAAAAAAAAAAAAAGAAAGAAAATGTGGGTGAGAGGAAAAGAGGCCAACCTCACGACATGTCACATAATGCCTGGAACTCAGAAGAGGGGATGTTTTAGTTCATACATGTTCCAGGTGGCATAAATAGATCACGTTTAATTCTAATCCTGTGAGGTAGAAGATGGAGGCAGAACAGTCCCAGAATAATTACTAGTGAGGGCACTGGCCCCCTAACCCAGGTCTGTCCCTGCAGACAGCATGCACTGTTCACACAACCAATATTTACCAGTACTACTAAGAGTATAGGGCGCAGAGAGCCTAGCGTTAGGCTCAAATGATAGCCTGAGTTCCAGAAGACATCATACACTCAAATAGCTATGCCTGGGCCCTCAATCTTCCGCATTCACATCTGTTTCTGCCTCAATCTTCTGCATCTCAGAAAAATGGTCCTCTCATCCACCCAGGTTTTCTCGCTCTGTTGCCAAAGCTGGAGTGCAATCTTGGCTCACTGCAACCTCTGCCTCCCAGGTTCAAGTGATCCTCCTGCCTCCGCCTCCTGAGTAGCTGGGATTACAGGCACAGGCCACCACACCCGGCTAATTTTTGTATTTTTAATGGAGACGAGGTTTCACCATGTTGGCCAGGCTGATCTCAAACTCCTAACCTCAAGTGATCCACCCACCTTGGCCTCCCAAAGTGCTGGGATTACAGGTGTGCGCCACTGCCCAGCCACCCGCCAAAGTTTTCTTTTCTTTTTTTTTTTTTGAGATGGAGTTTTGCTCTTGTTGCCCAGGCTGGAGTGCAATGGCGTGCTCTCCGGCTCACCACAACCTCCGCCTCCTGAGTTCAAGCAATTCTCCTGCCTCAGCCTCCCTAGCAGCTGGGATTACAGGCCACCACACCCAGCTAATTTTGTATTTTTAGTAGAGACGGGGTTTCTCCATGTTGGTCAGGCTGGTCTTGAACTCCCAACCTCAGGTGATCCGCCTGCCTCAGCCTCCTAAAGTGCTGGGATTACAGGCGTGAGCCACCGCGCCCAGCCCACGCACCCAAGTTTTCAAGGCAAAAATATAGGACTCATCATTGGTGCCTCTTTCTCCCACCCCTCATTCATCTCAGCCAGTCCCATCAGCTACAATTCCAGAGCATTTTCTGAGTGATCCACTTCTCTGTGACTCCCCTGTGACCACACTAGTCCAAACCACCTTCATATGTTCCCAGCCTCCTACGTGGTCTGTCAGCTTCCTCTCTCCGATCCATCCCTACCTGCCACCAGTGTGATTTTCACATGGCAGCCAGGGTGTTCTTTCAAAAGCAACAATCACGCTGGGCATGGTGGCTCAAGCCCATAATCCTAGCACTTTGGGAGGCTGAGGCAGGAGGATCGCTTGAGCCCAGGAGTTCAAGACCAGCTTGGGCAACATAGTGAGACCCTGTCTCTACCAAAAAAAAAAAAAAAAAAAAAAAATATTAATGAGGCTGCAGTGAGCTGTGATGGCACCACTACACTGCAGCCTGAGCAACAGAGTGAGACCCTGTTTCAAAAAATGTTTCCAAAAAAAAAAGAAAGAGAGAGAGAAGGAGGGAGGGAGGGAGGGAGGGAGGGAGGGAGGGAGGGAGGAAGGAAGGAAGGAAGGAAGGAAGGAAGGAAGGAAGGAAGGAAGGAAGGAAGGAAGGAAGGGAAGGAAAAAAAAAAAAAAAAAAAAAAAAAAACAAAAAAAACCCCAGCGTCCTTCAACACATGAATGGACAAATACACTGGGGCATATTCTTATGGTGGAATACTATACAGCAAGAAAAAAGAACAAATTATTAATACGTGCATGAATGAATCTCACAGACTTAATGTTAATTAAAGGAAGCCAGACACAGGCTGGGCATGTTGGCTCACACCTCTAATTTGAGCACTTTGGGGGCCTGAAGTAGGAGGATCTCTTAAGCCCAGGAGTTCAAGACCAGTCTGGCCAACATAGTGAGACCCCCATCTCTACAAAAACTAAAAAATGTAGCTGAGCATGGTGTCTTGTGCCTCTAATCCCAGCACTTTGGGAGGTTGAGGCAGAAGAATCACTTGAGTCCAGGAGTTTGAGACCAACTCAGGCAACATAGGGAGACCTTGTCTCTAAAAAAAAATTAAAAAGAGGTCGGGTGTGGTGGCTCACGCCTGTAATTCCAGCACTTTGGGAGGCCGAGGTGGGCGGATCACCTGAGGTCAGGAGTTCGAGACCAGCCTGACCAGCATGGAGAAACTCTACTGAAAATATAAAATTAGCCGGGCGTGGTGGCACATGCCTGTAATCCCAGCCACTCAGGAGGCTGAGGCAGGAGAACCGCTTGAACCCAGGAGGCAGAGGTTGCGGTGAGCTGAGATCACACCACTGAACTCCAGCCTGGGCAACAAGAGTGAAACTCCACCTCAAAAAAAAAAAAAAAAAAAAAAAAAAAAGAGTGAGCAGGGTGACTCATACCTGTAATCCCAACACTTTGGGAGGCCGAGACCTGTGGATCACGGGGTCAGGAGTGCAAGACCAGCCTGGCCAAGATGGTGAAACCCCATCTCTACTAAAAAATACAAAAGTTAGCTGGGCATGGTGGCGGGCACCCATGTAATCCCAGCTACTCGGGAGGCTGAGGCAGAGAATTGCTTGAACCCGGGAGGCAGAGGTTGCAGTGAGCCGAGATTGTGCCACTGCACTCCAGCCTGGGCGATAGAGTAAGACTCCATCTCAGAAAAAAAAAAGAAAGAAAGAAAGAAGAAGAAAAAGTTCAAGAACATGCTAAGTTAATCTATGGAGATAGAAATAAAAATATTGCCTACTCGATAGGGTAGGGGGAAGTATTGACCAGGAAGGGGCATGAAGAAGTCCTGTGGGGCAAAAGAAATATTCCATATTGGCCGGGCGCGGTGGCTGTCGCCTTTAATCTCAGCACTTTGGGAGGCCGAGGTGGGCAGATTGCCTGACCTCGGGAGTTTGAAACCAGCCTGGGCAACATGGCGAAACCCTGTCTCTATTAAAAATACAAAAATTAGCCGGATGTGGTGGCGCATGCCTGTAATCCCAGCTACTCAGGAGGCTGAGGCAGGAGAATAGCTTGAACCCAGGAGGTGGAGGTTGCAGTGAGCTGAGATCACACCACTGCACTCTAGCCTGGGCAACAGAGCGAGGAATAAATAAATAAATAAATAAATAAATAAATAAATAAAAGAAATGTTCCATGTCATGACCTGGGGATGGTATACAAGTGTGTGTGTCCAGCACGTTGAGTTGGTCATGTGAGATTCGTACGTGTTATCATAGCTACATTGCACCATAAAGCAATTCAGATTCTGACAGTCTCCTGTTTTTAATAACAGATTTTTTTTTTTTTTTGAGACAGAGTCTAGCTCTGTCGCACAGGCTGGAGTGGCATGATCTCAGCTCACTGCCAACCTCTGCCTCCCAGGTTCACGCCATCCTCCCGCCTCAGCCTCCCGAGTAACTGGGACTACAGGCGCCTGCCACCACGCCCAGCTAATTTTTTGTACTTTTTTTTTAGTAGAGACGGGGTTTCACCATGTTAGCCAGAATGGTCTCGATCTCCTGACCTCATGATCCACCCACCTCGGCCTCCCAAAGTGCTGGGATTACAGGCATGAGCCACCACACCTGGCGATAACAGTTTTAAAATAAAAAAATGCTCCCTTCCTGGCCAGGCATGGTGGCTCACACCTGTAATCCCAGGACTTTGGGAGACCAAGGCAGGCAGATCACTTGAGGTCAGGAGTTCAAGACCAGCCTGGCCAATATGGTGAAAGCCTGTCTCTACTAAATATACAAAAACTAGGCGGGTGTGGTGGCAGTCACTTGTAGTCCCAGGTACTCAGGGGACTGAGGAAGGAGAATCACTTGAACCCAGTAGGCGGAAGTTGCAGTGAGCCGAGATCCCGACACTGCATTCAAGCCTGGGTGACAGACCGAGGCTCTGTCTCAAAAATAAATAAAGGGCCGGGCGCGGTGGCTCAAGCCTGTAATCCCAGCACTTTGGAAGGCCGAGACGGGCGGATCACGAGGTCAGGAGATCGAGACCATCCTGGCTAACACGGTGAAACCCCGTCTCTACTAAAAAATACAAAAAACTAGCCGGGCGAGGTGGCGGGCGCCTGTAGTCCCAGCTACTCGGGAGGCTGAGGCAGGAGAATGGCGTAAACCCGGGAGGCGGAGCTTGCAGTGAGCCGAGATCGCGCCACTGCACTCCAGCCTGGGTGACAGAGCCAGACTCCGTCTCAAAATAAATAAATAAATAAATAAATAAATAAATAAATAAGGTGTCCTCTTGATGAGGTGTGCTGTGTGCAGTGAAGAATTTAAGCAGTGCCCTTTGAATCCACTAGGTGTCACCACCAAGATTGTTTTCTCAACCTGCCTGGGGATGGGGGAGGAGGCTACAGAGTACAGAGGAGGATAGGGCCTTGCTTGGGGTAATATTGAATCCTTCTGAGAGGGTCTCTCCCTAGGTATAAGTCATATTTGACCGGAAGAACTTGTTTCTTCAGTCTCTCCCTCTCTATGAGCTCTTTCATCTTTAGCGTTTAAACCCTCTCAAGCCTCCATTTTAAAAAACACTTTCCTTCTGTAGTCCTAGCGGGAGGATCACTTGAGCCTAGAAGTTTGAGGCTGTAGTGAGCTATGGTCACACCAGTGCACGCCAGCCTTGTAAACAGACCAAGAACCTGTCTCAAAAATAAATAGGCCGTGTGCAGTGGCTCATGCCTGTAATCCTAGAACTTTGGGAGGCTGAGGCAGGAGGATTGCTCGAGCTCAGGGGTTCGAGACCAGCCTAGGCAACATAGTGAGACCCCCCCATCTCTACTAGAAAAAAAAATAGGCAGGTGTGGTGGCATATGCCTGTAATCCTAGCTACTCGGAAGGCTGAGGCATGAGAATTTTTGAACCCGGGAGGCGGAGGTTGCAGTGTGTGGAGACTGAACCATTGCACTCCAGCCTGGGTAACAAAGTGAGACTGTCTCAAAACAAACAAACAAACAACAACAACAAAAAGAATCCTAATATTTGGGGGAAAAAAGAGAAAACATTATGTTTAAATGTGTTGTGTAATATTTCAATCATACGAAATGTTTGAAGACTAATATATTGAGCACTTGAGTCTGCACCTCCCAACTTAAGAAATGAAACCTTGGCCGGACGCCGTGGCTCACTCCTGTAATCCCAGCACTTGGGGAGGCTGAGGTGGGCAGATCATGAGGTCAGGAGATCGAGACCATCCTGGTTAACACGGTGAAACCCCATCTCTACTAAAAATACAAAAAAATTAGCCGGGCAGGCCGGCAGGCGCCTGTAGTCCCAGGTATTTGGGAGGCTAAGGCAGGAGAATCACTTGAACCTGGGAGGCGGAGGTTGCAGTGAGCCGAGATCGTGCCACCACACTCCAGCCTGGGCGACAGAGAGAGACTTCGTCTCAAAAAACGAAAAAAAAAAAAAAAAAGGAAAAAGAAATGAAACCCTACCCTCCCGCTGAACCTGGTACCGGTCCCCAGTCGCATCCTCTTTCTTTCTTTCCAGAACTACCCTTCTGAGTATGGTATCGTGACACAAAGTAGCAAACGTAAGTAGCCACTTGTGTTAATTCCGCTTGCCAGCAGAATTTCACCAATTCCCTTGGCAGCAGAATTTCACAAAGCCCCTGACTCAGTGTAAGCACAGTCCCCAGCCCAGAAGAATGCCCTGAAAATGATAAGCAGGATAGGGCACAGCTTCCTGTGTCTCTTGCCAAAGTCACTGCAATTTCCGAAAAGATAAGTTCAGTGATCCTGGCCTTTGCTTCTTCCTGTACGTAAAACAATGTGACGAATTAATGATTATACCTCTGTGATCTATAACCAGATGTATCTTCGCACCCAAACTTTGATGAGATTTTGCTCTAATGTAACTTCTGAGCACATACACAACCCCCACCACCTGTGTCTTCACTGTTCTGGAGCGAATGTTTACTGAAACTCTCTGAAAGTCTCCTCCCAGGTTGGGCGCAGTGGCTCATGCCTGTAATCCCAACACTTTGGAGGCTGAAGCAGGTGGATCACCTGAGATCAGGAGTTTGAGACCAGCCTGGCCAACATGGTGAAACCTCATCTCTGTTAAAAATACAAAAAAAATTAGCCAGGCGTGATAGCGGGCGCCTGTAGTCCCAGCTGCTTGGGAGGCTGAGGCAGGAGAATGGCGTGAGCCCGGGAGGCGGAGGTTGCAGTGAGCCGAGATCGCGCCACTGCACTCCAGCCTGGGGGACAGAGCAAGACTCTGTCTCAAAAAAAACAAAACAAAACAAAAACACACACACACACACACACACACACACACACACACAAATGGCCGGGCGCAGTGGTTCACACCTGTAATCCCAGCACTTGGGAGGCCTGAGGCGGGCGGGTCACAAAGTCAAGAGATGGAGACCATATTGGCCAACATGGTGAAACTCCGTCTCTACTAAAAATACAAAAATTAGCTGGGCATGGTGGCGCATGCCTATAATCCCAGCAACTCGTGAGGCTGAGGCAGGAGAATTGCTTGAACCAGGGAGTCAGAGGTTGCAGTGAGCTGAGATCGTGGAGCCTGGCAGCAGAACGAGACTCTGTCTCAAAAAAAAACAAAAACAAAAATAGCTGGGCGTGGTGATGGAGGCCTGTAATCCCAGCTACTCGGGAGTCTGAGGCAGGAAAATCTCTTGAACCTGGGAGGCGGAGGTTGCAGTGAGCCAAGGTCGTGCCATTGCATTCTAGCCTGGGCAACAGAGTGAGACTATGTCTAAAAAAAAAAAAAAAAAAAAAAAAGTAAAGAAAAAATAAAGAAGAAAGAAAAAAGAAAACAGAAAGTCTCCTCCCAGATCGCAATCCTCAGTGAAACTCTGCATAAAACTAATTTTTATTCTTTAAATGCTTGGTTTCTCCTTCCTTCCTTCCTTCCTTCCTTCCTTCCTTCCTTCCTTCCTTCCTTCCTTCCTTCCCTTTCTTTCCTTCCTTCCCTTTCCTTCTTTCCTTCCTTCCTTCCTTCCTTCCTTCCTTCCTTCCTTCCTTCCTTCTTTTTTTTTTTGGCAGGATCTTACTGTGTCGCTCAGGCTAGAGTGCAGTGGTGCAATCACAGCTAACTGCAACCTTGACCTCCTGGACTCCAGTGATCCTCCCACCTCAGCCTCTCAAGTACCTGGGACCGCAGGCATGCACCACCATACTCGGCTAATTTTTTAATTGTTTGTAGAGATAGGATTTCGCCATGTTGCCCAGGCTGGTCTCAAACTCCTGGGCTCAAGGAATCTTCCCATCTCAGCGTCTCAAGTGCTGGGGTTACAGGCTTGAGTCACTGTTTCCAGCCAAAAGCTCGATTTTTCTTTCATCAACAGTATAACATTCCTGTAAACTTGTACTACATTTGTATACATCTCCAAATAGTGTGTTGAAATTTTGGGGATAACAGTTTTATTGAGATGTAGTTCACATACTATGTAATTCACCTAAAGTGTACAAATCAATGGTTTTTAGTATATTCACCAAGCTGTGCAACCATCACCACAGTTTTTTGTTTGAGATGGAGCCTTGCTCTGTCTCCCAGACTGGAGTGCAATGGTGCGATCTCAGCTCACTGCAACCTCTGCCTCCCAGGTTCAAGCAATTCTCCTGCCTCAGCCTCCCGAGTAGCTGGGATTACAGGCGCCCACCACCATGCCTGGCTAATTTTTGTATTTTTAGTAGAGATGGGGTTTCGCCATGTTGGCCAGGCTGGTCTCGAACTGCTGACCTCGTGATCCACTCGCCTTGGCCTCCCAAAGTGCTGGGATTACAGGCATGAGCCACTGCGCCTGGCCAATTTTAGAACATTTTCATTACCCCCCAAAGAAACCCCCTGTACAAGACTGTTCATAGCAACATTATTTGTAGTAGCCCAAAGTAGATAAACTAAAATGTGGTATATTCATAAGAATATTCATACTATTCCATCATGAAAAATAATGTATTTGTCCATTCTCACACTCCTATAAAAAACTACCTAAGGCCGGGTGCGGTGGCTCACACCTGTAATCCCAGCACTTTGGGAGGCCGAGGTAGGTGGATCACCTGAGGTCAGGGGTTCGAGACCAGACTGACTAACATGGTGAAACCCCATCTGTATTAAAAATACAAAAACATTAGCTGGGCATGGTGGCAGGTGCCTCTAATCCCAGCTACTTGGGAGGCTGAGGGAGGAGAATCGCTTGAACCCAGGAGGTGGAGGTTGCAGTGAGCTAGATAGTGCCACTGAACTCCAGCCTGGGCAACAAGAGCAAAACTCCATCTCAAAAAAAAAAAAACCAAAAAACAACAAATCAAAAACAAACAAACAAACAAAACTACCTGAGATTGGGTAATTTATAAAGAAAAGAGGTTTAGGCCGGGCGCGGTGGCTCACGCCTGTAGTCCCAGCACTTTGGGAGGTCGAGGTAGGTGGATCACGAGTTCAGAAGATCGAGACCATCCTGGCTAACATGGTGAAACCCCATCTCTACTAAAAATACAAAAAAATTAGCTGGGCATGGTGGTGGGTGCCTATAGTCCCAGCTACTCGGGAGGCTGAGGCAGGAGAATAGCGTGAACCCAGGAGGTGGAGCTTGCAGTGAGCCAAGATTGTGCCACTGCACTCCAGCCTGGGCGAGAGAGCGAGACTCTGTCTCAAAAAAAAAAAAAAGAAAAGAAAAGAAAAGAAAAGAAAAGAAAAGAGGTTTAGGCTGGGCGTGGTGGCTCACGCCTGTAACCACTACACTTTGGGATGCCAAGGCTAGCAGATCACAAGGTCAGGCAATCGAGATCATCCCGTCCAACATGGTGAAACCCTGTCTCTACTAAAAATACAAAAAATTCACTGGGTGTGGTGGCACGTGCCTGTAGTCCTACCTACTTTGGAGGCTGAGGCAGGAGAATCACTTGAACCCAGGAGGCAGAGGTTGCAGTGAGCTGAGATGGCACCATTGCACTGCAGCCTGGACAACATAGCGAGACTCCATCTCAAGAAAGAAAAGCGGGGCAAGGTTTAATTGACTCGCAGGTCCACAGGACATACATGAGGCGTGGCTGGGGAGGCCTCAGGAAACTTATAATTATGGCAGAAAGGCAAAGGGGAAGCAAGTAATCTTCACATGGGCAGGAGAGAGAGAGCAAAACGGGAGGTGCCACACACTTTTATTTATGTATGTATGTATGTATGTATTTATTTATTTATTTTTGAGACTCACTCTGTTGCCGAGGCTGGAGTACAATGATGTGATCTCAGCTCACTGCAATCTCTGCCTTCTGGGTTCAAGCGATTCTCCTGCCCCAGCCTCCTGAGTAGCTGGGATTATAGTCATGCGCCACCACACCTGGCTAATTTTTGTATTTTTGGTAGAGAAAAGGTTTCACTATGTTGGCCAGGTTGGTCTTGAACCCCTGACCTCAGGCAATCCACCCGCCTTGGTCTCCCAAATGCTGGGATTACAGGCGTGAGCCATGTGCCTGGCCAGTGCCACACACTTTTAAACAACCAGATCTCATGGGAACTCATTTATTATCACAGAATCAGCAAGGGGGAAATCTGCTCCCGTGATCCAGTCACCTCCTGCCAGGTCCCTCGTAACACTGGAAATTACAATTTGACATGAGATTTGGCGGGGGGACACAGAGTCAAACCATAGCAAGGAATGAAGTACTGATATATACTACAACATGGATGAACCTTGGAAAAACTGTGCTAAGAAACCAGACACAAAAGGCTTCATATTGTATGATTCCATTTATGTGAAATGTCCAGCATAGACAAATCCATAGAGACAGAAAGTAGATAGTGGTTGCCAGAGGCTGGGGCGAGAGCAGAATGGGGAGAGGCTATTAATGGGTATGGAGTTTCTTTTAGGGTGATGAAAATGTTTTGGAATTAGATAGTGGTGATGGCTGTACAACATTGTAAATATACTATATACTCACTCGGATACTTTAAAGTGGTTACAATGGTGAGTTTTATGTTATGTGAATTTTATTTGCTTGGCTTGTAGACTCATCACACCAATCTCTGCCTCCATCATTACAAGGCATTCTCCTCTGTGTGTGTCTCTCTGTGTTCTCTCTTCTTCTTTCTTTCTTTCTTTTTTTTTTTTTTTTTTTTTTTTTGAGATAGAGTCTTACTCTTGTCACCCAGGCTGGAGTGCAGTGGCACGATCTCGGCTCACTGCCACCTCCGCTTCCTGGGTTGAAGCGATTATGCTGCCTCAGCCTCCTGAATAGCTGGGATTACAGAAGCCCGCCACAACGCCTGGCTAATTTTTTGTGTTTTTAGTAGAGACGGGGTTTCACCATGTTGGGCAGGTTGGTCTTGAACTCCTAACCTCAGGTGATCCGCCCACCTCAGCCTCCCAAAGTGCTGGGATTATAGGCATGAGCTACCATGCCCAACCTTTTTATATATTTTTATTTTTATTTTTGTCTGAGATGGAGTTTTGCTCTTGTTGCCCAGGCTGGAATGCAATGGCGCGATCGGCTCACTACAACCTCTGTCTCCTGGGTTCAAGCAATTCTCCTGCCTCAGCCTCCCAAGTAGCTGGGATTACAGACATGTGCCACCATGCCCAGCTAATTTTGTATTTTTAGTAGAGACAGGGTTTCACCTTGTTGGTCAGGCTGGTCTCGAACTCCTGACCTCATGATCCGCCCACCTCGGCCTCCCAAAGTGCTGGGATTACAGGCAGGACCCACTACACCTGGTCTATTTTTTGTATTTTTTATAGAAACAGAGTTTGGCCATGTTTCCCAGGCTGATCTGGAACTCCTGGGCTCAAGCAATCTGCCTGCCTCACCCTCCCAAAGTGCTGGGATTACAGGGGTGAGCCACTGTGCCCAGCCCCCTCCCCTTCCCTCCCCTCCCCTCCCCTCCTCTTCCTTCCCCTGCCCTCCCCTCCCCTCCTCTTCCTTCCCCTCCCCTCCCCTTCCCTTCTTCCTTCCTTCCTTTCTTTTTCTTTTTCTTTTTCTTTTTTTTTTTGAGACAGGGTCTTGCTATGTCACCCAGGCTGGAGTGCAGTGTCACGATCTCAGCTCACTGCAGCCTCTACCTCCTGGACTCAAGTGATCCTCTCACCTCAGCCTACTGAGTAGCTGGGACCACAGGCGTGCAGCACCAAGCACAGCTAATTTTTTTGGATTTTTAGTAGAGACAGGGTTTTTGTCATGTTGCCCAGGCTGGTCTCAAACGCTTGGCCTCAAGCAATCTGCCTGCCTCGGTCGGCCTCCCAAAGTGCTGGAATTACGGGTGTGAGCCACTACGCTTGGCCAATTGAATGTTTTTATATTTTGTATAAATATTATACTGGATGTGGTTCAGCAACTCCCCACGCACAACACTGTGCCTGTGAGGCTCATCCAGGTCAGCATGTAGAGTGTGGTTTGTTCAGTTTTGCTGTTCTGAGTTTCTCTTTGATTCTCAACCCAGTGCATCTGCCTTTCTCTGTCATCACTCACTGAAGCCGCCTGGGCCAAGAGTATCAATGACTCCCATGTTGCCAAATCCAAGAACACTTATCTTCCTATTGCCGGCATTTGATATTTCTGATCATTCTTCCTTCTGGAACACTTATTGCTGCTTCCAGGATGCTACATTCTCAGGATTTCCCTGTCTTCTCTTTCTCAGTCTTCCTTGCTGGCCTCTCCCTCAGCCTGGTCCTTGTATGTGGAGTGCCCCGGCTCTCTCTGGAGCCCTTTTTTCTTACCTCCATAATCCTGGGCTTAGATTTCATCGTTATATTTGTATTTGGTTATCTACGGCTGCATAACAAAAATTCCAAACTTAGTAGCTTAAAAACAACAACTTTGTTTTATTTTATTTATTTATTTTTTGAGACAGAGTCTTTCTCTGTCGCCCAGGCTGGAGTGCGGTGGCATGATCTTGGCTCACTGCAACCTCCACCTCCTGGGTTTAAGCGATTCTTGTGCCTCAGCCTCCCAAATAGTTGGGATTACAGGTAAGTGCCACCATGCCCAGCTAATTTTTGTATTTTTAGTAGAGACAGGGTTTCAGTATGTTGCCCAGGCTGGTCTTGAACTCCTAACCTCAGGTGATCCACCTGCCTCGGCATCCCAAAGTGCTAGGATTACAGGTGTGAGCCACTGCATCCAGCCTAAAAACAACCACCATTTTATAACCTCTCATGATCCTCCGGGCTGATGGGAATTTAGCTGGAAAATTCTTCTGGTCTCACTAGAGGTCTCTCTTGCTTCAGTCAGAAGGCCACTGGAGGGCCGGGCGCGGTGGCTCATACCTGTTATCCCAGCACTTTGGGAGGCTGAGGCGGGCGGATCACGTGAGGTCAGGAGTTTGAGACCAGCCTGGCCAGAGAGGCAAAACCCTATCTCTACTAAACATACAAAAATTAGCTGGGCATGGTGGCGGGTGCCTGTAATCCCAGCTACTCGGGAGGCTGAGGCAAGAGAATCGCTTGAACCCAGGAGATGGAGGTTGCAGTGAGCCGAGATCACGCCACTGCACTCCAGCCTAACAAAGCGAGACTCAGTCTCAAAAACAAACAAACAAACAAAAAAAGTCACTGGAGGCCGGGCGCGGTGGCTCAAGCCTGTAATCCCAGCACTTTGGGAGGCCGAGACGGGCGGATCACGAGGTCAGGAGATCGAGAGACGATCCCGGCTAACACGGTGAAACCCCGTCTCTACTAAAAAATACAAAAAAATAGCCGGGCGAGGTGGCGGGCGCCTGTAGTCCCAGCTACTCGGGAGGCTGAGGCAGGAGAATGGCGTGAACCCGGGAGGCGGAGCTTGCAGTGAGCTGAGATCCGGCCACTGCACTCCAGCCTGGGTGACAGAGCAAGACTCCGTCTCAAAAAAAAAAAAAAAAAAAAAAAAAAAAAAAAAAAAAAAGTCACTGGAGCTAGCTAGGATACTAGCTCACATGTCCTGAGCCCTGGTGGGAACAAAGGGACCACAAGGATGGCTGGGCCTTTCTCTCCATGTCCAGGCCTCTCCCTCCAGGTGGTTTCTGCAGCAGAGTACACGATTTCTCACATGAGAGACGAGTCCCAAAACAAAAAAGTAGAAGCTGTCAAGTCTTTTTAAAATTTAGTCCTCCACCTGGTACAGCCTCACTTCTGCTGCATTCCACTGGTTAAGAGCAGTCACAGGCCAGCCCCACATTCAATAAATACCAGGACTCCTGGTTCACTGGGAACCATCTTTGAAAATTAGCTACCACGGTTTATGAGTCCCAAATTCCTAGGATTACTCTCCTAAGTTTCAGACCCAAATATCCAGTGATCTAAGGAATCTCTCTTCTTGGTCATTCCACTCTGCTCTTCAGGCTCCTCCAGTGCCCCAGCCCCTCCTCCTGCTCTACAACTGTTTCCAGCTAAGTGTTAACATCACCTCCACACAGGAGTTCAAGTCAGAAGCTTAGCAATCATATTTGGATCCTCCCACTCTTTGGTCCCGCATTCCTTTTCTTTTCTTTTTTTTTTTTTTTTTTTTTTTTTTTTGAGACGGAGTCTCGCTCTGTCGCCCAGGCTGGAGTGCAGTGGCGCGATCTCGGCTCACTGCAAGCTCCGCCTCCCGGGTTCACGCCATTCTCCTGCCTCAGCCTCCCGAGTAGCTGGGACTACAGGTGCCCACAACCCCGCCCGGCTAATTTTTTGTATTTTTAGTAGAGACGGGGTTTCACCGTGGTCTCGATCTCCTGACCTTGTGATCCGCCCGCCTCGGCCTCCCAAAGTGCTGGGATTACAGGCGTGAGCCACCGCACCCGGCCCCGCATTCCTTTTCTTAAGTAACTCTAGACTTACTCCTCTCCATCTCTGTTGCTGATACTCTAATAGCAATCATGGCTAAGATTGGTGAGTGGTTTCCATGTGTGTAAACACTTGGGATGCATTCCATTTGGGCTTATCTGCTTATTTTGCAGAAGAGGAACCTGAGGCTGGTAGGGATTGGATAATTTGCCCAAAGTCTCACCCTATTCAAGAGTGGGGAGAACGAAGAGGCCTTAGGCTCTGCAGGCAGACAGGCAGCCCTGCTTTCAGAGGTTTTGTGGCAAGCCGGTGTTCAGCTGCCACTCAGTGTAGCCAACTGTCATCTCTCAGTTGGCCTTTCCCAGCAGCCTCCCAACTGGCGTTCCTGCCTCCAGCCGGGCCCCATCTGATCCATCCTCCAGGCTGCAGTCAGAGGTAGCTTTCTAGACTACCAAGAGGATCGTGGTCTTCTCTGCTTAAGCCTTTCAATGGTTTCCCTTGAGATAAAATCTAACTTTTCCCAGTACGTAGTTAAGTCCTTCACAAATTGACCCCTGTCAGCTTGACAGTACAGCGTGGGGCAGTAGCTCTTCATGGCAGCATTTTGGAAATGCGATTGTCCATCTATGACAATGGTAAGAACGTGCTATTGGCATTTGATGGTCAGTGGTCAGGGATACTGGAGTGCTATAATACAAGGGACACCTAACCAAGAATTATCCTTGGTTTCCACAAAACCCTTTTTTTTTTTTTTTTTTCAAGAGTCTTGCTCTGTCACCCAGGCTGGAGTGCAGTGGCACAATCTTAGCTCACTGCAAGCTCTGCCTCCCGGGTTCAAGTGATTCTCCTGCCTCGGCCTGCTGAGTAGCTTGAATTATAGGTGCCCGCCACCACGTCTGGCTAATTTTTTTTTTTTTTTTTTTTTTTTTTTTTTTTTTTTGAGACGGAGTCTCCTCTGTCGCCCAGGCTGGAGTGCAGTGGCCGGATCTCAGCTCACTGCAAGCTCCGCCTCCCGGGTTCCGGCCATTCTCCTGCCTCAGCCTCCCGAGTAGCTGGGACTACAGGCGCCTGCCACCTCGCCCGGCTAGTTTTTTGTATTTTTTTGGTAGAGACGGGGTTTCACCGTATTAGCCAGGATGGTCTCGATCTCCTGATCTCGTGATCCGCCCGTCTCAGCCTCCCAAAGTGCTGGGATTACAGGCTTGAGCCACCGCGCCCGGCCTGGCTAATTTTTGTATTTTTTATTTTTGTTTTTTGAGACAGAGTCTGGCTCTATCACCCAGGCTGGAGTGCAGTGGTGCAATCTTGGCTCACTGCAAGTTCTGCCTCCCAGGTTCACGCCATTCTGCTGCCTCAGCCTCCCGAGTAGCTGGGACTACAGGCGCCCGCCACCATGCCCGGTTAATTTTACTGTATTTTTAGTAGAGATGGGGTTTCACCATGTTAGCCAGTATGGTCTCGATCTCCTGACCTTGTGATCCGCACGCCTCGGCCTCCCAAAGTGCTGGGATTACAGATGTGAGCCACTGTGCCCAGCCCTGTATCTTTTTAAAGTATATATTTTTTGAGATGGAGTCTCACTCTTTTGCCCAGGCTGGAGTGCAGTGGCACAATCTTGGCTCACTGCAACCTCTGCCTCCCGGGTTCAAGCCATTCTTCTGCCCCAACCTCCGGAGTACCTGGAATTACAGACACCTGCCATCATGTCCAGCTAATTTTCGTATTTTTAGTAGAGACGGGGTTTTACCACATTGGCCAGGCTGGTCTGGAACTCCTGCTCACAAGTGATCCACCCGCCTCAGCCTCCCAAAGTGCTGGAGTTATAGGCGTGAGTGGGCCCCATCTTTATGGAGTGGGAATCTCCTATTAAATTCCCCTCTGAAGACTGGGTGTGGTGGTTCACGCCTGTAATTCCAGCACTTTGGGAGGCCGAGGCCAGTGGATCACCAGGTCTAGAGATAGAGACCATCCTGGTCAACATGGTGAAACCCCGTCTCTACAAAAAATACGAAAAATTAGCTGGGCGTGGTGGCATGCGCCTATAGTCCCAACAGCTTGGGAGGCTGAAGCAGGAGAATCGCTTGAACCCCAGGAGGAGGAGGTTGCAGTGAGCCGAGACTGCGCCACTGTACTCTAGCCCGGCAACAGAGTGAGACTCCGTCTCAAAATAAAATAAAATAAAATAAAAAATAAATTTAAAATTCTCCTCTGAAGAGGTTTTGGGGTGTTTCCCTTTCCCATGAGACAATGACAAAAGTTCAGGTTCACCAGGTTAGTCAAGTGCCCTCGGAGTAAAAGCTTGTTTCAGTGTTCCACTGACCTCTGGCTGCATCCCCTGCCTTAACTTATTTTATTTTGCCCTGAAAATTCCTTACTTTTTCAGCAGCTCATCAAAGCATTTACAATTTTTAAAAAATTAGGCTGGATATGGTGGCTCATGCCTGTAATCTCAACACTTTGGGAGGCTGAGGCAGGCAGATCACCTGAGATCGGGAGTTGGAGACCAGCCTGACCAACATGGAAAAACATCTCTAGTAAAAAAACACAAAATTAGCCGGGCATGGTGGCGTATGCCTGTAATCCCAGCTACTCGGGAGGCGGAGGCAGAATTGCTTGAACCCGGGAGGTGGAGGTTGTGGTGAGCCAAGGTGGCGCCATTGCACTCCTGCCTGGGCGACAGAACCAGACTCCATTTCAAAAAAAAAAAAAAGAAAAAAAATTAGGCCGTGGGCGGTGGCTTATGCTTGTAATCCTAGCACTTTGGGAGGCCAAGGCAGGCAGATCACGAGGTCAGGAGATCGAGACCATCCTAGCTAACATGGTGAAACCCTATCTCTACTAAAAATACAAAAAATTAGCTGGGCGCGGTGGCGCATGCCTGTAGTCCCAGCTACTTGGGAGGCTGAGGCAGCAGAATCGCTTGAACCCAGGAGGCGGAAGTTGCAGTGAGCCGAGATTCTGCCACCACACTCTAGCCTGGGTGAGAGAGCGAAACTCCGTTTAAAAAAAAAAAAAATAAAATAAAATAATAATAATCGTTATCTGGGATTTTTTTTTTTTTTTTTTTGAGACGGAGTCTCACACTGTTGCCCAGGCTGGAGTGCAGTGGTGCGATCTCGGCTCACTGCAAGCTCCGCCTCCCGGGTTCCCGCCATTCTCCTGCCTCAGCCTCCTGAGTAGCTGGGACTACAGGCGCCCGCCACCGCGCCCGGCTAATTTTTTGTATTTTTAGTAGAGACGGGGTTTCACTGTGGTCTCGATCTCCTGACCTTGGGATCCGCCCGCCTCGGCCTCCCAAAGTGCTGGGATTACAGGCTTGAGCCACCGTGCCCGGCCCGTTATCTGGGATTTTTAGTTGTTTTTTGGGGAGACAGAGTCTTCCAGGTACTTGGCCTGGCAGAGGAAGGCATAAACATGAAATACCTTTGCATGTATTTAGTGTGACTTGGTTTTTTCCAAGAATGCAACTATGCAAATTGTTTTATATTGTTCAGAACTTTATCAAAAGTTGTTTACTATTTTGGAAAATAGTAACACTAATGGCGATGCTGTTCTATACAACACCCTTAGGTAAGTCTGCATTTATCTCTACCACATTCTTAGTGATTCTAGGTATGGATGCAAGTATCTGACTACTTTATCTTCCAGTGTAATGGTGCCTGGGTATTTGCATATTGAATCGCCATCCTTCTATTTGTCTTTTTTTTTTTTTTTTTTTTTTTTGAGACGGAGTTTCAATCTTGTTGCCCAGGCTGGAGTGAAATGGCACACTCGCACACTCTCAGCTCACTGCAACCTCTGCTTCCCGGGTTCACCCGATTCTCCTGCCTCTGCCTCCAGGGTAGCTGGGATTAAAGGTGCCCACCACCACGCCTGGCTAATTCTTTGTATTTTTAGTAGAGATGAGATTTTACCATGTTGGCCAGGCTGGTCTCAAACTCCTAACCTCAGGTAATCCACCTGCCTCCGCCTCCCAAAGTGCCAGGATTACAAGTGTGAGCCACCATGTCCGGCCTAGTTGTCTTTTTTATAATCAAGACATCATATTGATTTGTTTTTTGAAATCATGTGTCCAGGCAGGCTATACTATCTGTTAATTTCACTCTGGGATATTAGTGTTGCAAAATGTTTGTTATAAGAAAGGAACATTGGGGCTGGGTGTGGTGGCTTGCACATGTAATCCCAGCACTCTAGGAGGCTAAGGCAGGAGGATCACTTGAACCTAGGCATTCCAGACCAGCCTGGGTAACACAGTGAGACCTCGTCTCTACTAAAAACAAACAAAAAAAATTAGCTGGGCCTGGTGGTGTGGGCCTGTAGTCACAGCTGTTTGGGAAGCTGTGGCAGGAGGATTGCTTGAACCTAGGAGCTCCAAGTTGCAGCTACCTATGATCGTGCCACTGTATTCCAGCCTGGGTGACGGAGCAAGACTGTCTTAGAAAAGAAAAAAAAGAAAGTGACATTGGATCTGTTAGGGTGCAGTCACTGGCAAGGACATTAAGAACACAGACTCAGCCAGGCGTGGTGACTCATGCCTGTAATCCCAGCCCTTTGGGGAGGCTGAGGCAGGTAGATCACGAGATCAGGAGTTCGAGACCAGCCTGGCTAACATAGTGAAACTGTTTCTAAAAAAATGCAAAAATTAGCCAAGTGTGGTGGTGCACACCTGTAGTCCCAGCTACTCAGAAGGCTGAGGCAGGAGAATTGCTTGAACCCAGGAGGTGGAGGTTGCAGTGAGCCGAGGTCACACCATTGCACTCAAGCCTCGGTGACAGAGTGAGAATCCGTCTCAAAAAAAAGAAAAAAAGAGAAAAAGAACACAGGCTCAGCTCAGCGGGGTGCGGTGGCTCACGCCTGTAATCCCAGCACTTTGGGAGTCCGAGGCGGGTGGATCATAAGGTCAGGAGTTCCAGACCAGGCTGGCCAACATGGTGAAACCCTGTCTTTACTAAAAAATACAAAAATTAGCCAGGTGTGGTGGAGCACCCCTGTAATTCCAGGTACTCAGGAGGCTGGGGCAGGAGAATTGCTTGAACCCAGGAGGCAGAGCTTGCAGTGAACTGAGATCATGCCACTGCTCTCTAGCCTGGGTGACAGAGCAAGATGTGTCTCAAAAAAAAAAAAAAAAAAAAAAAGGGCCGGGCGCAGTGGCACATGCCTCTAAAATTCCAGCACTTTGGGAGGCTGAGGCTGGCGGATCACCCGAGGTCGGGAGTTCAAGACCAGCCTGACCAACATGGAGAAACCCCATCTCTACTAAAAATACAAAATTAGCTGGGCATGGTGGCGCATGCCTGTAATCCCAGCTACTTGGGAGGCTGAGGCAGGAGAATGGTTTGAACCCAGGAGGCAGAGGTTGTGGTGAGCCGAGATCGTGCCATTGCACTCCAGTCTGGGCAACAAGAGTGAAACTCCGTCTCAAAAAAATAAAAAATAAAAAACAAAAGGACCAGTGCGGTGTCTCACACCTGTAATCCCAGCACTTTAGGAGGCCGAGGCAGGTGGATTGCTTGAAGTCAGGAATTCAAGACCAGCCTGGCAAATACGATGAAACCCCATTTCTACTAAAAATACAAAAATTAGCCGGGTGTGCTGGCGTGTGCCTGCAATCCCAGCTACTCGGGAGGCTGAGGCAGAAGAATTGCTTGAACCCGGGAGGCGGAGGTTGCAGTGAGCCGAGATTGTGCCATTGCAATTCAGCCTGGGCAACAGAGCAAGACTCTGTCACAAACAAACAAACAAACAAACAAACAAAAAACACAGACCCTGGAGATACTTCTACTTTTGCTACTTACAGGTATGTGACTTTGAGCAAGATGGTTAACCTTGCTGTGTCTGTTTCTTCATCTGTCAAATGGGCTTCCAAATACCTGCCTCAGAAAGTTACTGTGAGGATTAAATGAGTTATGTGAGGTTTTGACAGTGCCTGGCACATGGTAAGTGTTACTAAATGTCAAACCTAACCTATGATGACTTCTGTAACCTAATTTCTTGCCTCCCCCAGAAGTTCTAACTCTAACCTTATCAACATGCTTTATGGGCCAGGTGAGGTAGCACACGTCTGTAATTCTAACACTTTGGGAGGCCCAAGTAGGAGGCTCACTTGAGGCCAGGAGTTCCAGACCACCTGGGTGACAAAGGGAGATGCTGTGTCTTTGAAAAGAAAAAAATTGGCTGGGTGCGGTGGCTCACGCCTGTAATTCCAGCACTTTGGGAGACCGAGGCGGGTGGATCATGAGGTCAGGAGATCAAGACCATCCTGGCTAACACGGTGAAACCCCATCTCTACTAAAAATACAAAAAATTAGCCGGGTATGGTGGTGGGCGTTTCTAGGCCCAGTTACTCAGGAGGCTGAGGCAGGAGAATGGTGTGAACCTGGGAAGCAGAGCTTGCAGTGAGCTGATATTGTGCCACTGCACTCCAGCCTGGGTGACAGAGCAAGACTCTGTCTCAAAAAAAAAAAGAGAAAAAAAAAATTAAAAATTAGCTGCGCGTGGCCACCAGTGCCTGCAGTCCTAAATAGGAGGCTGAGGCAGAAGGATTACTTAAGCCCAGAAGTTCAAGACTACAGGCCGGGTGCAGTGGCTCATGCCTATAATTCCAGCACTTTGGGAGGCCAAGGTGGGTGGATCATCTGAGATGAGGAGTTTGAGACCAGCCTGGCCAAGTTGGTGAAACCCCATCTCTATTAAGAATACAAAAATTGGCCGGGCGCAGTGGCTCACGTCTGTAATCCCAGCACTTTGGGAGGCTGAGGCGGGTGGATCACAAGGTCAGGAGATCGAGACCATCCTGGCTAAAACGGTGAAACCCCGTCTCTACTAAAAATACAAAAAATTAGCCGGGCGCGGAGGCAGGCGCCTGTGGTCCCAGCTACTCGGGAGGCTGAGGCAGGAGAATGGCGTCGGCCCGGGAGGCGGAGCTTGCAGTGAGCCGAGATCGCGCCACTGCACTCCAGCCTGGGCGACAGATCGAGAAAAAAAAAAAAAAAAAAAAAAAAAAAAAGAATACAAAAATTAGGGCTGGGCGCAGTGGCTCACGCCTGTAATCCCAGCACTTTGGAAGGCCGAGGCAGGTGGATCACCTGAGGTCTGGAGTTTGAGACCAGCCTGGCCAACATGGTGAAACCCCATCTCTACTAAAAATACAAAAAATTAGCTGGGCATGTTGGCAAGCACCTGTAATCCCAGCCACTTGGGAGGCTGAGGCAGGAGAATTGCTTGAACCTGGGAGGTGAGCTGAGATTGCGCCATTGCACTCCAGCCTGGGCAATAAGAGTGAAACTCTGTCTCAAAACAACAACAACAACAACAACAACAACGAAAACCAAAAATTAGACAGGCGTGGTGGCAAGTGCCTGTAGTCCCAGCTACTCGGGAGGCTGAGGCAGGAGAATGGCGTGAACCCAGGAGCTGGAGGTTGCAATGAGCTGAGATCGCACCACTGCACTCCAGCCTGAGCAACAGAGTGAGACTCATTCTCAAAAAAAAGAAAAAAGAAAAAGACTGTAGTGAGCCATTACTGTGCCACTGCACTGCAGCCTGTCTCTAAAAGACCCTGTCTCTTAAAAAAAAAAAAATGTGCGTTATTGGAATGTGCCATGATTCTTCTTGCTTTGCACAACTTCTCCCTACAATGCTTTTCCCTCACTTCTTCCCTGGTCAATTCCTACCTGTCCCACAAGTCTCACTTAGAATTTGGGTATGGCCTCACTTAGTTACTTTTTGTTTTCTTTCTTGAGACAGGGTTTCACTCTATTGCTCAGCCTGGACTGTATTGGCACAATCATGGCTCAGCCCAGCCTTCATCTCCCAGGCTTAAGTGATCCTGCCACAGCAGCCTCCCAAGTAACTGGAACTACAGGCTCACGCCACCGGGCCCAGCTAATTTTTTTTTTTTTTTTTTTGAGACAGAGTCTCACTCTTGTTGCTCGGGCTGGACTGCAATGGCATGATCTTGGCTCCGCAACCTCCACCTCCTGGGTTCAAGTGATTCTCCTGCCTCAGCCTCCTAAGTACCTGGGATTACAGGCATGCACCAACACACCTGGCTAATTTTGTATTTTTAGTAGAGACGGGGTTTCACCATGTTGGTCAGGCTAGTCTCGAACTCCCGACCTCACATGATCTGCCCGCCTTGGCCTCCCAAAGTCCTGGGATTACAGGCATGAGCCACCACGCCCAGCCATATCCGGGTAATTTTTGTAGTAACAAGGTTTCACCATGTTTCCCAGGCTGGTCTTGAACTTCTGGGCTCAAGTGATCCCCGCCCCCGCCCCGCTCAGCCTCCTAAAGTGCTGGGATTACAGGCGTGAGCCACTGCACTTGGGCCAGTTAGTTACTTTTTTCCTGAAGCCTATATCACTATCTCCCCAAGTCTGGGTGAGATGTCCCTATATTTATCCCAGTGGCTGCCCTTATCATACAGTGTAAGTGTTATAGAGCATGAGGGTTTACAGTGGGCAGTGAATGCCCTGAGGAAGAAGCATTTGCAGTAAGGCTTGAAAAATGAGGAAGAGGCAGAGGATAGCTTGTACAAAGTCCCTGAGGTGGGAACTGCCGAATGGGGTACATTGCAGTGAGTGAGGAGGGGACAGGCAGGGGACTAGGTTGAAGAGCTGGGAGGCTCTGGTAAAGTGTTTAGACGCATCATCTCCCTGGCTCCATTGCCCCACCTATGGCCATGCAGGATGTAGACAGCTGAAAATCTTTACCTTGTGTCCCTGATCCCTATGCCTGCAATGTTCCCTGCCTTCTCTGATTAATAATAAAATTCCATTCATCCTTCAAGGCCCAGGTCCAAACTATTTACGAAACCTCCTTCCATTCTTTAGCAGGAATTAATTGCTCCCTTGTCTGAAGTCCACAGCACTAATCACATGCTGACTTGTATCTCAGCTAGCTGTTTATGCCAGTCTGCCCACCAACGTAGAGAGTTCCCTGAGGGCAAAGGCTCTTAGTCACCTCTGTAGCCATCTCCTGGTGTTTAGCAGGTACTCAATGTGACATTTACTTGACTAGTGGGTGGTGCTTAGTACTACTCATGGCAGAATAGAAGGAAAACAAAAATAGTAACAATTTATGCTCTATCACGTTTCCCCATTCATTACCTGATTTCTGCCTTCCAACAACTCTATGAGACAGATGGGACAGGCACTATTAGACCCACTTTACAGATAGGGTAGCTGAGGCCCTATGGCACACAGCTTGTAAGTAATGTGGACTAAGTCTCAAACTTGTCCCCTTACTTCGGATTCTGTGCTAGGAATGGAATTAAACCAAACAGTATTTTGAAGCCATAATGGAAAGCGCTTTTCTGGGTGGACTAGGGAGAGATCTTTAGTCACTTGTCAGGGGTTAACAGCAGCTCCATCAAGGAGGGCACAAGATTTCTCTCTCTGGCCCAAGCAGCTGGAGGAGTCCACAGCACCATCCTACAGCCCTGGAAGCTGGAGGAAACCCCAGCCCGAGAAAGAAGAGACTGGTGTTCGGGTCAGGTGGGTAAGATGACGTAAATGATGACTTGTGAGCAGAGGCCTGCCTCTGTTGCTATGACAACTGGAGCTTGACTACTTGGCCTTTGCAAGGTTGGCTGAGGCGGGTTCTTCGTTAATTCGAGATTAAGGAAGGATATTTAGCGGGGAAAGTGTGTGTGTGTGGGGCGGATTAAAGACGAAAGGAGTATATTCAACAATGACTGTTTAGCTCAGTGTTCTCCACCTTGGCAACACGTTACAATCACCTGCCACAATTTCCTGATGCCTAGGCTGCACCCCAGAATTAAATTAGAATTTCCAGGAGTGGGAACCAGGCATCATAGTTATTTAAATCTGCCAGGTGATTCCAATTGCAGCTAAAGTTGCAAACCCAGGTTTTAACTGGTAAGCGGCATTCTTGTGACCTTCCCAAGATGGCGGCCACTCAACCGCTTCCGCCTTTACGTGGGCAGGCAGGGGGCGGGCTTCCCAGGGGCGCATGCGTCCCGCGTCTCTTCGCTCCCTGCTCCCTCCTCCTTTTTCCCCCGCCTCCATTTTGTTCGCGGACGCTGGGGACGGTGGGAGCAGATCCATTTCCGGGTTGGCAAAAGGGGCGGCGGCGGCGGCGAGAAAGAGAGCTTGCCGGGGGGCGAGCAGGGCAGGACGAAGCCGGAGCGTAGGCGGCGGAGGATTCGCTCCCAGAGCAGCTGTGGCCAGGTCGGAAAGAGGCCGGGGCGGCTGGGTCAGTCGCTGAAATGACCTGCGGACCTGAGTGGGAGGAAAGCCGGGGGGAGGGGGACTGGGGGCGGGGCTTGAGAAGAGAGGGGGCATTAGAGGAGGGGCCGGAGGGAGAGAGGGGTCTTGGGGGCGGGGCCTGAGGGGCGGGGGGCCTGGGGACTGAATCGGAAGAACCTGGAGGAGAGAGGGCGTGGGGAATCTGGGGAGGAGTGGTCGGGTATTGGTATGGGGCTAGCGCGGACTGGGAAAATGGGGAGGAAGGTTTTTGAGAGACAGGTAATAAGGGCTCCTGAAGGATTGGGTGAGGTAAGGCGGCAGCTCAGGGTGAGGAACGAGGTAATCGTGCGCAAAGAGGGAGACGGGAACGGAAGACCTGTTGGGAACAGCTGATTAGCAGGATGCTGTGAGTGAGGAGTCCAGTGTGACATTTTGGGGATTGAGTTAAGTGGAAGCTAGCGTTTGGGAAGATGGCTCGGGAAACTGCTTACACCAGAGGGAATCTTGAGAACATTCGTTGAAAAGGAATCAGAATCGAGTTAAAGGTCGGATTGAGAATGTTGAGAAACGCATTGGAACGTCTGGAGTTGAGGGTTCATGTTGAAGTGGTGTGAAGTGAGGGAAGATGGAATTTTTTTTTTTTTTAAAGGTGGGGTCTGGCAATGTTGCTCAGACTGGTCGTCTTGAACTCCTGGGCTCAAGCGATCTTCCCACCTTGGCCTCCAAGAGTGCTGGCATTACAGGTGTGAGCCACTGCGCCCGGCCAAGATGGAAATCTTAAAGTGTTCAGCATGAGTGTGTATGGTCGAGTTTTTGATCAGGAAGGAAAGTTCTTAAAGATAACATTGGGGCAAGGAACTGGTATGTGACGGAATTTTTTTTTTTTTTTTTCTTTTAAGAGACGTGGTCTCACTCTGTCGTCCAGGCTGGAGTGCAGTGGCATGATCATGGCTTCTTGAAACCTTGACCTCCCGGGCTCAAAGTGATCCTCCCACCTCAGTCTCTCCAATAGCTGGGACCACAGGTGTGGCCACTACTCCTGCCTAACATATGTGTGTGTGTGTATATATATATATGTGTGTGTGTGTGTGTGTGTGTGTTTTATTGTTGTTGTTGGAGACAGAGTCTTGCTCTGTTGTCCAGACTGGTCTAGAATTCCTGGGCTCAAGTGATCCTCCTGCCTTGGCCTCCCAAAGTGCTGGGATTACAGGTATGAGCCACTGTGCCTGGCCCAGAATTCGTTTTTTTTTTTTTTTTTTTTTTGAGACAGAGTCTTGCTCAGTTGCCCAGGCTGGAGTGCAGTGGTGCGATCTCAGCTCACTACAAGCTCTGCCTCCCGGGTTCACAGCCATTCTTCTACCTCAGCCTCCCGAGTAGCTGGGACTACAGGCGCCTACCACCACACCCAGCTAATTTTTCTTTTTGTATTTTTGGTGGGGACGGGGTTTCACTGTGTTAGCCAGGCTGGTCTCTATCTCCTGACCTCGTGATCCGCCCACCTCGGCCTCCCAAAGTGCTGGGATTACAGGCATGAGCCACCACGCTCAGCCAGAATTCATTTTTTTTTTTTTTTTTTTTTTTTGTTGAGACAGAGTCTCGCTTTGTCGCCCAGACTGGAGTGCAGTGGCCGGATCTCAGCTCACTGCAAGCTCCACCTCCCGGGTTCACGCCATTCTCCTGCCTCAGCCTCCCGAGTAGCTGGGACTACAGACGACCGCCACCTCGCCCGGCTAGGTTTTTGTATTTTTTAGTAGAGACGGGGTTTCACCGTGTTAGCCAGGATGGTCTCGATCTCCTGACCTTGTGATCCGCCCGTCTCGGCCTCCCAAAGTGCTGGGATTACAGGCTTGAGCCACCGCGCCCGGCCCAGAATTCATATTTTTTAAAGGACTTGAATAATTTGTTATTGCTTTGGGCTCTCCCAGGGTCCCCATCCTTTTTCATGCTGTTATTTTTGCCTTACGGTTTTGGTTTTTGACTGTCTTACTGAATGTTTTTGGCTATTCTGTTCTCCTTTTACAAATCAGAAGAGAACTTCAGGGAGTAAGGACAGTTTTAGCCTACCTATGGATTTAGTAAATAACTTCAAGGCAAATTATTAAACTCTCATTTTTTTCCCCTTTGAAATATAGGTCTCATCTGTCCCTGCCTCTAAAAGTTTGTGTTAACACATGGGATCTTTAAAGTGGTTGCATAGAAGTGATGTCTGAAAACGAGACTGCGATATTGATATTTAGAAGACACACAATGGTACACCTGTCTGTAATCCCAGCTGCTTGGGAGGCTGAGGCAGGAGGATTGCTTGAGCCTAAGAGTTCAAGACCACTCTGGGCAACATAGCAAGACCCCGTCTCTCTCTCTCTCTTTTTTTGTTTTTAAGATAGAGTCTCGCTCTCTTGCCCAGGCTGGAGTGCAGTGGCGTGATTTCAGCTCACTGCAACCTCCGCCTCCCAGGTTCAAGCGAATCTTCTGCCTCAACCACCTGAGTATCTGGGATTACAGGCATGTGCCACAACGCCCAGCTAATTTTTATATTTTTAGTAGAGACAGGGTTTCACCATATTGGCCAGGCTGTCTCGAACTCCTGACTTTGTGATCCGCCCACCTCAGCCTCCCAAAGTACTGGGATAACAGGCGTGTGCCACCGTACCTGGCCGACCTGTCTCTTAAAGAAAAACAAGACCGGGCATGCTGGCTCATGCCGATAATCCCAGCACTTTGGGAGGCCAAGGCGGTGGATCACCTGAGGTCGGGAGTTCGAGACCAGCCTGACCAACATGGTGAAACCCGGTCTGTACTAAAATACAAAAATTAGCTGAGCATGGTGGTGGGCCCCTGTAATCTCAGCTACCTGGGAGGCTGAGGCAGGGAATTGCTTGAACCTGGGGAGGTGGAGTTTACAGTGAGCTGAGATCGTGCCACCGCACTCCAGCCTGGGCAACAAGAACAAAACTCCACCTCAACAACAACAACAAAGACAAAAAAAGGAAACATGAGTTTCTTCCTCTCAGCCTTGCTGCTGCTGTGTGTGTGTGTGTGTGTGTGTGTGTGTGTGTGTGTGTGTGTCTGCATGCCAGCCAGGGAAGAACTGGTTTTGATTTGATGCATGTTCAGTGTTTTTTTTTTTTTTTTTTGAGACAGAGTTTCAGTCCTGTTGCCCAGGCTGGAGTGGAATGGCACAATCTTGGCTCACTGCAACCTCCGCCTCCCGGATTCAAGTGATTCCCCTGCCTCAGTCCCCCAAGTAACTGGGACTGTAGGCATGCACCACCATGCCTGGCTAATTTTTTGTATTTTAGTAGAGATGGGGTTTTACTACCTTGGTCAGGCTGGTCTTGAACTCCTGACTTCAGGTGATCCACCCGCCTCGGCCTCCCAAAGCATTGGGATTACAGGCATGAGCCACCACACCTGGCTGCATGTTCAGTTTTTTTTTTTTTTTTTTTTTTTTTTTTTTGAGACGGAGTCTCGCTCTGTCGCCCAGGCTGGAGTGCACTGGCCGGATCTCAGCTCACTGCAAGCTCCGCCTCCCGGGTTTACGCCATTCTCCTGCCTCAGCCTCCCGAGTAGCTGGGACTACAGGCGCCCGCCACCTCGCCCGGCTAAGTTTTTGTATTTTTTTTAGTAGAGACGGGGTTTCACCGTGTCAGCCAGGATGGTCTCGATCTCCTGACCTCGTGATCCGCCCGTCTTGGCCTCCCAAAGTGCTGGGATTACAGGCTTGAGCCACCGCGCCCGGCCGCATGTTCAGTTTTTAAATTCTTACTAGTGTCAACTTTTAAAAGTAAAAATTTCATATTGTGTTACATTGTGTTGGTTGCCATCAAGATGAAGATAGGGAAGTTAAGAGTTGGGGAAGGTGGAGATGAATGAAGTCAATTGATGGAGACTAGTAGAATGCAGTGTTTTTATTTATTTTGAGACAGAGTCTCGCTATATTGCCCAGGCTGGAGTGCAGTGGCGCAATCTTGGCTCACTGTAGCCTTCGTCTCCTGGGTTCAAGCAATTCTCCTGGCTCAGCCTCCCAAGTAGGTGGGATTACAGGCATGCACCACTGGGCCTGGCTAATTTTTGTATTTTTAGTAGAGACGGGGTTTTGCCACGTTGGCCAGGCTGGTCATTTACTAATTCCACCTTACACTTGATACTAGAGTAGTGTTTACCCTAGCTGGTACTGATAAGTTATGTGATAGCACCAAGGTGAAATGCAGGGGAGGTGTGAACATTGGAGTTTTCAGATTTTACTGATGGCTTTTACGAAGGGAAGAGACTCTAGACTCACTAGGTGTTTTTAGAAAGAAAAAAAAAAAAGGCTAGAGACAGAAGTCTTGTTCTGTTGAAGAGAAAATTATTAAATGTTCTTTTCTTTACTTGGGCTCTCTGATTGGGAGAGTGACCTGGTATGCTTTAGTCTGTTTTCCTGCTCTGAAATAACAGCAGAATTCATGGCTCTTGGTTTAGGCAGCTTCAGCGTAAAAACCTGCTTAATATTATGCTATTTCAACCTACAGTGTACCTTTTTGGTTTTTTTTTTTTTTTTTTTTTGGGACACTTTTTCTCTTGTTGCCCAGGCTGGAGTGCAGTGGCACAATCTCGACTCACCACAACCTCTGCCTCCTGGGTTCAAGCAGTCCTCCTGCTTCAGCCTCCCGAGTAACTGGGATTACAGTAACGTAATGAGTTCCCATTTTTCCCATCCTGTCACAGTTTTCCATTGCTCTGCTTGAGCCAGTCCTGTGTGGAAAATGACAAATTACATATTTTTTCTCCCCTTTCAGTCTCTGGTGGACATCTTGTCTGTGTCACAGTTTGATACTGCCAAATTGAAAGGATTCTTCACTGCTTCAGATGGGGAGGGTGACAGAAGCTGAGCTGTTTCCTGGGTCAGAGAATGGACTGTGTCAAAGCAAAGAATAGTTGTAGAGACACAAACTGGGCCCTTAAAGCTGTGACTAACATTTTGGCAACATGCATCCCTTTGCCAAATAACTTCTTTTCTTCTTGAGTGTGATTGTTGATCTCCTTCTCAAAGTAGGCTCTTGTTGCTACTGTTCTTCACACAACTCCCAAGCAAAAGTTGGCAGAGTTCCGGTTGACTGACTGTGTCTTGAGGGATATGCCCTGGATTAGAGTGGATGGGGCGTTCCATGTCAAAATGAGGTTCATTGGCAGATCCTGAGAGCTGCTCTGCAAAGAAATAGAGGCAGTACTCTTTACTGAATGTTCTTGCAGTCCTTTATCTTTCTTCTAAATTCAAGCCTGTTTCTTATTCATCTAGTGATTAAATGCGGAATCATTGCCTTTGCCTAGCTTCATGGGCATGGTGGAAGAGAAGACAGTATTTCCAACTATTTTTTTTCTTGTCTCATTTTTTTTTTTTTTTTTTCTTTTTTTTTTTTTTTGAGACGGAGTCTTGCTCTGTAGCCCGGGCTTGAGTGCAAGCTCCGCCTCCCGGGTTTACGCCATTCTCCTGCCTCAGCCTCCCAAGTAGCTGGGACTACAGGCGCCCGCCACCTCGCCCGGCTAGTTTTTTGTATTTTTCAGTAGAGACGGGGTTTCACCGTGTTAGCCAGGATGGTCTCGATCTCCTGACCTCGTGATCCACCCATCTCGGCCTCCCAAAGTGCTGGGATTACAGGCTTGAGCCACCGCGCCCGGCTCTTGTCTCATTTTCAAGCCATTGAGCCTGAGGAACTACAGGCTAAATTTATGAGCATTTCTTCATATTATCTATGGAGGGCTACTAAAAAAAGTGCTGAATAGACCTTTATGGGGAACAACAATGTTAATAGGAAAAGAAGGTGATGTGTTTGCTAATGTACTATGTCAGTCTTAACTCTCTTTTTTTTTTTTTGAGACGGAGTCTCGCTCTGTCGCCCAGGCTGGAGTGCAGTGGCCGGATCTCAGCTCACTGCAAGCTCCGCCTCCCGGGTTCGGGCCATTCTCCTGCCTCAGCCTCCTGAGTAGCTGGGACTAGAGGCGCCCGCCACCTCGCCCGGCTAGTTTTTTGTATTTTTTAGTAGAGACGGGATTTCACCGTGTTAGCCAGGATGGTCTCGATCTCCTGACCTAGTGATCCGCCCGTCTCGGCCTCCCAAAGTGCTGGGATTACAGGCTTGAGCCACCGCGCCCGGCCTCAGTCTTAACTCTCTTAAGATGTTGGCTTAGTTTGGCTTAAGAGCCTGCAGAAGTATGTAAGTTATCAAATAGGAGAGCCAGGAATTGGTTTCTTCTTGCCATTTAGGCTTGGCAAAGTTAGAGCAATTTGGAATAGCTGTCCAATAATGTGTTCTACTTAGTAAATACGCTCTTGTTTTTCAGGGAATAGTTAGCTAAAGGTAGGGTTATCTCCAATATGTTTTGGGATGGATTGTGAAGATCATTCCGTTTTTATTTTGAGACAGGATCTCTCTCTGTTGCCCAGGCTGGAGTGCAGCGGTACGATCCGTAGCCTCGACCTCCCCAGACTCAGGCTCAGGTGTTCTTCCCACTTTAGCCTCCTGTGTAGCTGGGACTACAGGCGCACGCCACCATGCCTCACTAATTTTTATTTTTTGTAGAGATGGGGTTTTGCCATGTTGCCCAGCCTGGTCTTGAACTTCTGGACTCAAGCAATTCGCTGGCCTCCTCGGCCTCCCAGAGTGCTGGGATTATAGGTGTGAGCCACCGGGCTCAGCCATTATAATTGATTTTCAAAAAAATTTTAGTTTCTTAAGTTTCATGGGTTCAAATTTAGTGCCATTTGGATTTTGAGGCCCCTCAGTGGAAATAATTTGTTTTTAGCAAGTAATTATGATATTTCTAAAGTACAAATTCACTGACCTACTTTCTATGCTTCTGGAAATGCTGAATCGAATAATCCTTTTTTTTTTCCTTCCAATAATCCCTCTGTGAAAACATTCTCCATATGTATTCAGATTGGGATAGTTGGTACCCAGCCTTTGGAATTTTCTTCTAAGGTAGTATGCTAGTATGGGATGCAATGTCTGAGATTTGTGGATAAGTGAGTTTTCCATCTTCCATTTCTGCCCTCCCAGTGATCGGCCAGTAGGGAGGATGTTTATCATTTAAGATCCAGGTGTGAGACATTTAAACTGTTTCTTTCCCTGTCTTAGAAATAAGGACAGGCCGGGCGCGGTGGCTCAAGCCTGTAATCCCAGCACTTTGGGACGCCGAGACAGGCGGATCACGAGGTCAGGAGATCGAGACCATCCTGGCTAACACGGTGAAACCCCGTCTCTACTGAAAAATACAAAAAACTAGCCAGGCGAGGTGGCGGGCGTCTGTAGTCCCAGCTACTCGGGAGGCTGAGGCAGGAGAATGGCGTAAACCCGGGAGGCGGAGCTTGCAGTGAGCTGAGATCCGGCCACTGCACTCCAGCTTGGGTGACAGAGCAAGGCTCTGTCTCAAAAAAAAAAAAAAAAAGACAGAACTGTTTTTAGCAAATTTTATTTTTTTCATTTTTTAAATTTATTATTGTTATTATTATTATTATTTTTGAGACTGAGTCTCGCTGTGTCGCCCAGGCTGGAGTGCAGTGGCACAATCACATCTCATTGCAGCCTCTGCCTCCTGGGTTCAAGCGATTCTGCTGCCTCAGCCTTTCGAGTAGCTGAGATTACAGGCGCACGCCACCACGCCCAGCTAATTTTTGTATTTTTTAGTAGAGACGGGGTTTCACCATGTTGGCCAGGCTGGTCTTGAACCCCTTACCTAGTGATCTGCCCGCTTTGGCCTCCCAAAGTGCTGGGATTACAGGTGTAAACTACCACGCTCAGCCTATTAATTTTTTTTTTCAGACAGAGTCTCGCTCTGTCAGCCATGCTGGAGTACAGTGGCATGATCTGGGCTCACTGCATGCTCCGCCTCCCAGACTCAAGCAATTCTCCTGCCTCACCCTCCTGAGTAGCTGGGATTACTGGCGTACGCCACCATGCCCGACTAATTTTTGTATTTTTAGTAAGATGGGGTTTCACCATGTTGGCCAGGCTGGTCTCAAACTCCTGACCTCGTGATTGTCTGCCGCACCCTCCCAAAGTGCTGGGATTACAGGCGTGAGCCACCGCGCCTGGCCACAAATTTTGTATTTTAAATAAATAATACAAAATTTAAAAGACAAAAAAGTATATAAGGAGGATGGCGGCCATGGAAGTCAGAATCCACTAAGGAGTATGTATCAAGTCACCTGATAAGAAAAAGAAAGTATATAGTGAATGCCCTTGGAAACATCTACGTTTGTCTTCCTGTCAATTCAGTTCATCTTCCTAGAGGCAACTCATATTATTATTTTCTTAAGATCTGTTCAAGGCCGGGTGCGGTGGCTCACGCCTGTGATCCCAGCATTTTGGGAGATCAAGGCGGGCGGATCACCTGAGGTCAGGAGTTTGAGACCAGCCTGACCAACATGGTGAAACCATGTCTCTGCTAAGAATATAAAAATTAGCGGGGCATGGTGGTGTGCGCCTGTAATCCCAGTTACTCGGGAGGCTAAGGCACAAGAATCGCTTGAACCTGGGAGGCAGAACGGTGAGCTGAAATTGTGCCACTGCACTCCAGCCTGGGTGACAGAGCGAGACCTTGTCTCAAAACAGAACAAAGCAAGTAACAAAAACAAATTTGTTCCAGAGATACCAGGTACATATAAAGCAAATATATATATTTCTTGCATTTTTAAAAAATAGGCCGGGCACGGTGGCTCAAGCCTGTAATCCCAGCACTTTGGGAGGCCGAGACGGGCGGATCACGAGGTCAGGAGATCGAGACCATCCTGCTAACACGGTGAAACCCCGTCTCTACTAAAAAATACAAAAAACTAGCCGGGTGAGGTGGCGGGCGCCTGTAGTCCCAGCTACTTGGGAGGCTGAGGCAGGAGAATGGCGTAAACCCGGGAGGCGGAGCTTGCAGTGAGCTGAGATCCGTCCACTGCACTCCAGCCTGGGCGACAGAGCGAGACTCCGTCTCAAAAAAAAAAAAAGTAGCACACTGTTAATATTATCTATGTCTTTTGCTTTTTTTTTTTTTGTTTTGCTTTTTTTAAATTGTTTTTGAGATAGAGTTTCACTGTTGTTGCCCAGGCTGGAGTGCAGTAGCGCGATCTCTGCTCATTGCAACCTCCGCCTCCAGGTTTCAAGCGATTTTCCTCCCTCAGCCTCCTGAATAGCTGGGATTATAGGCATGTACCACCGTGCCTGGCTAATTTTGTAGTTTTAGTAGGGATGGGGTTTCTCCATGTTGGTCAGGCTGGTCACGAACTCCCGACCTTGGGTGATCCGCCTGCCTCTGCCTCCCAAAATGCTGGGATTACAGGTGTGAGCCACTGCGCCTGGCCCTTTTGCTTGTTTTTATACCTCTTTTGGTGGTTACTCCATATCAGCAATAAAGATACTTGGCACCTACCCTACACTGATAGGATAGTGTTTCCAGTCTTTTACTATTGCAAACTATGCCCCAGTGAAGAAGCATATACACTTGGCTCTTTGCATGTATGACTGTATCTGTAGGGTTAATTCTTAGAAGTAGAATTGCTGAAGCTGATTTTCTTTGATGTTTGTTATTCATTTATTCAACAAGAACTTTTGAGTTCCTGCTGTGTGCCAAGTACTGTGGTAGGGGATGCAGGGGATGCAGATAGGGCAGTGAACAAATTTTCTCGGTCTTTTTTTTGTTTTTTTTTTTTGAGACAGAATCTCACTCTGTCATCCAGGCTGGAATTTAGTGGTGCACACATGGTTCATTGTAGCCTTGATTTTCTTTTTTTTCTTTTTTTTTTTTTTTTTTTTTTTTGAGACAGAGTCTCGCTCTGTTACCCAGGCTGGACTGCAGTGGCCGGATCTCAGCTCACTGCAACCTCCGCCTCCCGGGTTTACACCATTCTCCTGCCTCAGCCTCCCGAGTAGCTGGGACTACAGGCGCTCGCCACCTCGCCCGGCTAGATTTTTGTATTTTTTAGTAGAGACGGGGTTTCACCGTGTTAGCCAGGATGGTCTCGATCTCCTGACCTCGTGATCCGCCCATCTCGGCCTCCCAAAGTGCTGGGATTACAGGCTTGAGCCACCGCGCCCGGCCGTAGCCTTGATTTTCTGGGCTCAAGCAATCCTCCCACCTCAGCCTCTTGTGTAGCTGGGACCACAGGTGTGTGCACAACGTCTGGCTAATTTTTAAAATTTTTTGTAGACATGAGGTCTCACTTTGTTGCCCAAGCTGGTATGGAATTCCTGGCCTGAGGTAGGAGGATCACTTGAGTCCCAGGAGAGGGAGGTTGCTGTGAGATGTTGCAGTAGCACTGCACTCCAGCCTCGGAGACAGAGTGAGACCCTGTTTCAAAAAACAACTAAAAGAGTAATAGCATAGTGAATTTTGAGGTCAGCCTCTAGAGCTTTTTTTTTTTTTTTCCCTTTCAGTTCTTTTTTTTTTCGAGATGGAGTCTTGCTGGAATGCAGTGGTGCGATCTCGGCTCACTGCAACCTCCGCCCCCCAGGTTCAAGCAATTCTCCTGCCTCAGCCTCCTGAGTAGCTGGGATTACAGGTGCCCGCCACCATGCCCAGCTAATTTTTGTATTTTTAGTAGAGACGGGGTTTCACCATGTTGGTCAGGCTGGTCTCAAACTCCTGACCTCATGATCCACCCACCTTGGCCTCCCAAAGTGCTGGGATTACAGGCGTGAGTCACCACGCCTGGCCCATCCTTTCAGTTCTTTAATTTACTAGATGATGAGACCATCAGTATCATAAAGAAGTCTGATGCTTGTGCAGTGAAACAGTTTTTACAAGAACTTTCCTGGATAAAACCTATTCTTTTAGTCTTGATTTCTCTTAGGTCCTGCAAATCAAACTTGGATGGCTGGATTAGCTCTTAAAATTTTAGGATCTTAGAAATTGTTTGGAGATTAGGATTATTGGGGAACAATTCTTAGATTATGGGGGATGATGGGATTATTAGTTTACCAGACTTACTATTTAGGAAACAGAAAACCAATTTACTTTTAGGGGGAGGAGCAGGGAGGAGTGTTTAAAAAAAAAAAGACTTTGGGAAGCTGTGGCGGGCGGATCACGAGGTCAGGAGATGGAGACCATCATGGCTAGCACGGTGAAACCCCGTCTCTACTAAAAATACAAAAAATTAGCCGGGTGTGATGGCTGGCGCCTGTAGTCCCAGCTACTCGGGAGGCTGAGGCAGGAGAATGGCGTGAACCCGGGAGGCGGCGCTTGCAGTGAGCCGAGATCGCACCACTGCACTCCAGCCTGGGCGACAGTGAGAGTCTGTCTCCAAAAAAAAAAAAAGAAAAGAAAAAACCTATTTACTGTTAGGGAATGTTGACTGTTTTAAAAATAATCTTCATGGTGCTAGAGAGAGAACAGATGTTCTTATTTTGAACCGATGAATATAGTATTCTGTCATACCCGTCATCTAGACCATATGTCTTAGCACGACATGTAAGTCTTGTTGGGCACACAAGGTAGCCCAAGGGCCATTATAATTCTGAGTATATGAAAGCGTTTTTTACCTGCAAGTACATTGACTTTTGTTCAGAAATCACAGTACTCAAAACCCAGATGGTCCTGTTTGATTTAGTATCTTTCTTGTTTAATGGGATTAGCTTGCCCTGTTTTTATAACTTAAAGTAGACTCTTGACTTAGCAGCATATCACTAGTAATCAAGGGACGGAAATGTGCAAATTTTCTAGCATTTCAGCAAGGAGCATCTGTGTTTCTGATGGCTTAAGGGTATTAGAATGCAAGAGAAGAGACTCCTTGACAATGGAAGTCATAGCTTTGTTATTAGATTATCTGTGGTGAGTTGGGACTTAATATATTATCTTTGAAATGAGGCATGACACTTCTCTCCATGTGAAGTCTGGATCAGCATTTTATGGAGCATCTGTTTAAGTTTTCTTTCAAGCCTTTTCTTAGTGGAGACTGTCATCACTGGATTTTCCTTCTATCTGACTGTTCTGTCTGTGCTTTTCTTTTTTTTCTTTTTTTTTTTTTTTGAGACGGAGTCTTGCTCTGTCGCCCAGGCTGGAGTGCAGTGGCCGGATCTCAGCTCACTGCAAGTCCCGCCTCCCGGGTTTACGCCATTCTCCTGCCTCAGCCTCCTAAGTAGCTGGGACTATAGGCGCCCGCCACCTTGCCCGGCTAATTTTTTGTATTTTTTAGTAGAGACGGGATTTCACCGTGTTAGCCAGGATGGTCTTGATCTCCTGACCTCGTGATCCGCCCGTCTCGGCTTCCCAAAGTGCTGGGATTACAGGCTTGAGCCACCGCGCCCGGCCTCTGTCTGTGCTTTTCTACTTTTATATATGGAATGTGCAGATGAAGGCGGGCTCCTGGAATTTGGGAGCTAGTAATATGGGATACGGCTAGCTTAAAATCTGAGAAGAGCTGTTTTTTTAGTCATCAATGACTAGGTTTCAGCCTGCCTTGTGATTGTATTTTAAGTCTAAATAACAGTTTCTTAGAACAGATTCTTTGATTTTTTATTTTTTAGCAGTTAGTGGCATTACATTGAAAACAAGACCTAAAAAGAGAGTTAAGGTAATTGATTTTACTTTTTTTTTTTTTTTTTTGAGACAGGATCTGGCTCTGTCACCTAGGCTCGAGTGCAGTGGTGCGATCTCTGCTCACTGCAACCTCTGCCTCCTAGGCTCAAGCAATCTTCCCACCTCAGCATCCGGAGTAGCTGGGATTGCAGGCACATGCCACCACGCCTGGCTAATTTTTTTTTTTGAAACAGAGTCTCGCTCTATTGCCCAGACTAGAGTGCAGTGGCATGATCTTAGCTCATTGCAATCTCTGGCTCCTGGGTTCAAGCAATTCTCATGCTTCAGCCTCTGGAGTAGCTGGAATCACAGGTGCACGCCACCACACCCAGCTAATTTTTGCAGTTTTAGTAGGGACAGGGTTTCATCATGTTGGCCAGGCTGGTCTTGAACTCCTGACTTCAAGCAGTCCACCTGCCTTGGCCTTCCGAAGTGCTGGGATTACAGGCATGAGCCACCATTCCTGGCCTAATTTTTGTGTTTTTGTAGATGATTTCATCATGTTGCCCAGGCTGGTCTCAAATTCCTGAGCTCAGGTGATCCACCCACCTCGGCCTCCCAAAGTAATGGGATTACAGGTATGAGGCACCGTGCCCAGCCGGTAATTGATTTTAAGATTCATTTCTCTTTTTTTTTTTAATTTGAAGTAGAGTTTCGCTCTTGTTGCCCAGGCTGGAGTGCAATGGCGTGATTCAGGTCACTGCAACCTCCGCCTCCCAGGTTCAAGCGATTCTCCTGCCTCAGCCTCCTGAATAGCTGGAATTACAGGCGTGCGACACCATGCCTGACTAATTTTGCATTTTTAGTAGAGACAGGGTTTCACCATGTTGGTCAGGTTGGTCTGGAACTCCCGACCTCAAGTGATCCGCCCGCCTCGGCTTCCCAAAGTGTTCGGATTACAGGTGCGAACCACAGTGCCCGGCCGAATTTTGTATTTTTAGTAGAGACAGGGTTTCACTATGTTGGCCAGGCTGGTCTCAAACTCCCAACCTCAGGCCTTGGCCTCCTGATCACAAGGTCAGGAGATTGAGACCATTCTGGCCAACATGGTGAAACCCCTTCTCTACTAAAAATACAAAAAGTAGCTGGGTGTGGTGGCACATGCCTGTAGTCCCAGCTACTGGGGAGGCTGAGGCAGAAGAATTGCTTGAACCTGGGAGGTGGAGGTTGCAGTGAGCCGAGATCACACCACTGCACTCCAGCCTGGTGACAGAGTGAGACTCCGTCTCCAACGACAACAACAACAACAACAATAACATCAGCAAAAAGCAAAATTATCTGGGTATGGTGGCACACGCCTGTAGTTCCAGCTATTTGGGAGGCTTGAGAGGTAGGAGCACTTGAACTGGGTAGGTCAAGGCTGCATGCAGTAAGCCATGATCACACCACTGCGCTCCAGCCTGGGTGACAGAGCGAGACTCTTTCTTCAAAAAAAAAAAAGAAAAGAAAAACCATTTTTGGTATTTCAAAGAGGATATTTTAGATGTTTACAAGACCAGTGGAGGGCTGGAAGAGCATAGGTCAGGGAAACCTCGTTGCAGGAATTTTAAGAAATTGCTTCCGTTAATAATCTTAGCTGCATTAAGCACCAAAACAGGCAGTTTGCAGAAAATTAGAAATGGCTGCAAACCACATGTCTTCCATCTGTCCGAGGCCACACACGCTCTCATTGCTACTGGAGAAGCAATAATGGCATCTACCCTTCTTCCATTGTGCAAATCTTAAGTGTTGGTAGAATTTAAACCACAATGGCATTGATGGAGGATTCTGATAAATGTAGTTCCCAGGCCTCCAACTTCTCCCCAACGCCAGATAAATCCAGAAGGAAGGCCGGGCGCGGTGGCTCAAGCCTGTAATCCCAGCACTTTGGGAGGCCGAGGCGGGCGGATCACAAGGTCAGGAGATCGAGACCACAGTGAAACCCCGTCTCTACTAAAAATACAAAAAATTAGCCGGGCGCGGTGGCGGGCGCCTGTAGTCCCAGCTACTCAGGAGGCTGAGGCAGGAGAATGGCGTGAACCCAGGAGGCGGAGCTTGCAGTGAGCCGAGATCCCGCCACTGCACTCCAGCCTGGGCAACAGCGTGAGACTCCGTCTCAAAAAAAAAAAAAAAAAAAAAAAAAAAAAAAAAATCCAGAAGGAAGTAGAAGTGAAAGTTACAGAGGAAAAAAAATTTAGCGCCCAGTATCATGACTGTATCATTCGTTACCTTTGCTTCCTTGTGTAGTTTTTCCCTAGATAAAGTAATTGTCATTCTTTTCCTTCCTTGCTTTTTTGTTTTCTGCTTATTTTACGGAAAGTCACTAATTCATCCCTAAACTCTGACAGGTAAAAATCTCTTCTCATCATTGAAGCACATTAGTGGAGCACCTCTTCCAGAGGCTTTATGAAATGAGTCTTTGGAGAGAGAGACTTTTTTTTGAGATGGAGTTTCGCTTTTGTTGCCCAGGCTGGAGTGCAATGGCACGATCTCAGCTCACTGCAGCATCCACCTCCTGAGTTCAAGCGATTCTCCTACCTCAGCCTCCGAAGTAGCTGGGATTACAGGCATGCCTTACCATGCCAGGCTAATTTTGTATTTTTATAGAGACCGGGTTTCTTCCATTTTGGTCTCGAATTCCGGATCTCAGGTGATCCACCTGCCTTGGCCTCCCAAAGTGCTGGGATTACAGGCATGAGCCACTGCGCCTGGCCTCTGGAGAGTGGGACTTTTTTGAGGCCTTGCATATCTGAATTTTCTCCTTTCTGCCTTCATGCTTGGCAGTTTGACTGGATTTAATTTTTTTTTTTTTTTTTAGATGGAGTCTTGCTCTGTCACCCAGGCTGGAGTGCAGTGATGGAATCTCAGCTCACTGCAACCTCTGCCTCCTGGATTCAAGAGATTCTCCTGCCTCAGCCCCGCCCCGAGTTGCTGGAATTATAGGCATCCGTCACCATGCCTGGCTAATTTTTTGTATTTTTAGTAACGAAAGGGTTTCATTCACCATGTTGGCCATGCTGGTCTCGAACTCCTGACCTCAGGGTGATCCGCCCACCTCAGCCTCCCAAAGGGCTGGGATTACAGGCATGAGCCAACTATGCCCAGCCTAGATATAAAATTTTCTACTGGAGATTATGTTTCTTTGGAAATTATAAACCCTTGCTTTGTGGTCTTCTAACCCTTTTATTCTTTTGAGACAGAGAATTGCTCTGTTGCCCAGGCTGGAGTGCAGTGGTGCAATCTTGGCTCACTGTAACCTCCACCTCCCGGTTCAAGCAATTCTTTTGCTTCAGCCTCCTGAGTAGCTGAAACTGCAGGCACGTGTAGAGATTTAGTTTTGCCATGTTAGCCAGGCTGGTCTGGAACTCCTAGCCTCAACCGATCCTTCTGGCTTAGCCTCCCAAAGTGCTAGGATTACAGGCATGAGCCACCCCACTCAGCCTGTCTTTGTTTTTTTTTGTTTTTTGAGACAGAGTCTCACTCTGTCCCCCAGGCTGAAGTGCAGTGGCGCCATCTCAGCTCACTGCAACCTCCATCTCCCCGGGTTCAAGCAGTTCCCTGCCTCAGCCTCCCGAGTAGCTGAGATTACAGGCACCTACCATGAAGCCCGGCTAATTTTTGTATTTTTAGCAGAAATGGGGTTTTACCATCTTGGCCAGGCTGGTCTTCAATTCCTGATCTCGTGATCCACCTGCCTCAGCCTCCCAATGTTTCTAACTTTTAATGGTGGCATTATGAAGTTTGATGCTGTTTTGACTCTAGATTCTTTGTATGGGATCTATTTTTCCTCTGGAAGACTTTAGGATCTTGCCTATATCCCTGGCATTCTGAAATGCAACCATGTTGTGCCTTGGTGTGGATATTTAAAAATTCATCACACTCAGCATTCAGTGGACCTTTTCAGTCTGGAAGCTTATTTCAGTCTATCCTGGGAAATTTTTTTGTATTATTTCTTGTATTGATAATGTATTCTCACTTTGATAATTATTTATCTCCTCTGTCTTTCTGGGAACTCAGATGGTGAAACTCCTAGGTTGGTATTCTTAATTTTTTTTTCTAGTCAACTTTTTTTTTTTTGAGGCAGAGTCTCACTTTGTCGTCCCAGCTGGAGTGCAGTGGTGCGATCTTGGCTCACCGCGGTCTCTGCCTCCTGGGTTCAAGGGATTCCCCTGCCTCAGCCTCCTAAGTAGCTAGGATTACAGGTGCGTGCCACAACACCCGCCTGATTTTTGTATTTTTAGTAGAGACAGTCTTACCATGTTGGCCAGGCTGGTCTCAAACTCCTGACCTCAAATGATCTGCCTGCCTTGCCCTCCCAAAGTGCTTCAGATAACAGGTGTGAGCTACCACGCCTGATCCTAATTTTCCATTTTTTTTCCTTCATTCAATTTTTGTGAGATTTCCTTAGCTGTTCTTCCAACTCTCTATTATCTTTTAAATTCCTGTTATCAGTTTGTTTAAGTTCCAAGGGCATTTTTTTTTTTTTTTTTTTTTTTTAGATGAAGTCTCACTCTGTCGCCCAGGCTGGAGTGCAGTGGCGTGATCTTGGCTCACTGCAAGCTCTGCCTCCTGCGTTCAAATGATTCTGCTGCCTCAGCCTCCTGAGTAGCTGGGATTACAGGCGCCCACCACCACGCCCGGCTAATTTTTGTATTTTTAGTAAAGATGGGGTTTCACCTGTTGGTCAGACTGGTCTCAAACTCCTAACCCTGTCTCTGTTAAAAAAAAAAAAGCCAGGTGTGATGACGTGCACCTGTAATCCCAGCCACTCGGGAGGCTGAGGCAGAATTGCTTGAACCCGGGAGGTGGAGGTTGCAGTGAGCCAAGGTGGTGCCACTGCACTCCAGCCTGGCAACAGAGGGAGACTCTGTCTCAAAAGAAAAAAAAATAAAAAAAACCTCTTGATCTTGTAATCCACCTACCTTGGCCTCCCAATGTCCTGGAATTACAGGTGTGAGCCACCACCGCCGGCTCCAAGGGCTCTTTTTATTATCTGAATTTTACATGTATTTTTGGACATTGTCAGAAATTCTGTTTTATTTGCTTTGATTCTTTCGTGTTAGAGATCTTCTTCAGTTGTCTGAAATTCTTAGCTGCTTATTCAATTTTTATTATTTATTTATTTGAGATGGAGTCTGGCTCTGTTGCCCAGGCTGAAGTACAATGGCATGATCTTGGCTCATCTGCCTTCCTGGTTCAAGCAATTCTCCTGCCTCAGCCTCCCAAGTAGCTGGGATTACAGGCACCAGCCATCATGCCCGGCTAATTTTTGTAGTTTTGTAGAGACAGTTTCACCATGTTGGCCAGGCTGGTCTTGAACTCCTGACCTCAAGTGATCTGCCTGCCTTGGCCTCCCAAAGTGCTGGGATTATAGGTGTGAGCCACCGCACCTGGCCTTATTTATTTATTTACTATTTATTTTTTGAGACAGAATCTCACTCTGTTGCCCAGGCTGGAGTGCAGTGGCATGATCTCGGCTCACTGCAAACCGCCGCCTCCTGGGTTCAAGCGATTCTCCTGCCTCAGCCTCCCAAGTAGCTGGGATTACAGGCGCGTGCCATCACACCTGGCTAATTTTTGTAGAGATGGGGTTAGTAGAGATGGGGTTTCACCACCTTGGCCAGGCTGGTCTCAAACTCCTTACCTCGTGATCTGCCCGCCTCGGCCTCTCAAAGTGCTGGGATTACAGACACGAGCCACCGTGCCCGGCCATTTATTTTTTAAGAGATGGGGTTTTGCTGTGGGGCCCAGGCTGGACTCAAACTCCCGGGCTCAAGTTATACCTCCAGGTAGCTGAGACTACAGGCTCATGTCACTGTGTCTGGCTTCTTTTTAAAAATGAGACACTAAGAAGTTCATCAAGTGGTGGACACTGCTATAGGGTATTGGGATTACAGGCAGCCTGGCAGGCTGGTAAAAGGACTCCTCCAGTCCCCTGCCTAGAGAGTATAAACCAGTGGCAGGTGTTTGAGTATAAGTCTGGCTGCCAATGTTTTTGGAGCCAAGTGAGAGAAAAGAGCTGGGGACGGAGGAGAGGTCTCACTGTTGACTTATTAGGCTTTCCACTTGACACCCTTATTTCAGTCACGGCCCTTAGCTGTGACTTAATTCCTTTGGACTCTTTGGGTCAGCTTTTCTTTCTTTCTTTCTTTCTTTTTTTTTTTTGAGATGGAGTCTCTATCGTCTAGGCTGGAGTGCAGTGGCGCTATCTTGGCCCACTGCAACCTCTGCCACCCGGGTTCAAACGATTCTCCTGCCTCAGCCTCCCAAGTAGCTGGGATTACAGGCCTGCCACTGCACCCGGCTAGTTTTTGTATTTTTAGTAGAGACGGGGTTTCACCATGTTGGCCAGGCTGGTCTTGAATTTCTGACGTCAGGTGTGCCACCTGCCTCGGCCTCCCAAAGTGCTGGGATTACGGGCGTGAGTGCCCGCGCCCAGCCTGGTTCAACTTTTCTAATTTGCTTGGCAGCATGGGGAAGGATGAAGGAATCCATTTTTTTTTTTTTTTTTTTTTTTTTTTTTTTTTTGAGACTGAGTCTGGCTGGAGTGCAGTGGCCGGATCTCAGCTCACTGCAAGCTCTGCCTCCCGGGTTTACGCCATTCTCCTGCCTCAGCCTCCCGAGTAGCTGGGACCACAGGCGCCCGCCACCTCACCCGGCTAGTTTTTTTTGTATTTTTTTTAGTAGAGATGGGGTTTCACCGTGTTAGCCAGGATGGTCTCGATCTCCTGACCTTGTGATCCGCCCGTCTCGGCCTTCCAAAGTGCTGGGATTACAGGCTTGAGCCACTGCGCCCGGCCGGGAATCCATTTGTTATACAGACTTTCTGGGTTTTTTTTTGTTTTGTTTTTTTGGTTTTTTTTTGAGATGGAGTCTTTTTTTTTTTTTTTTTTTTTTGAGACGGAGTCTCGCTGTGTCGCCCAGGCTGGAGTGCAGTGGCCGGATCTCAGCTCACCTCAAGCTCCGCCTCCTGGGTTCACGCCATTCTCCTGCCTCAGCCTCCCGAGTAGCCGGGACTACAGGCGCCTGCCACCTCGCCCGGCTAGTTTTTTGTATTTTTTAGTAGAGACGGGGTTTCACCGTGTTAGCCAGGATGGTCTCGAACTCCTGACCTCGTGATCTGCCCGTCTCGGCCTCCCAAAGTGCTGGGATTACAGGCTTGAGCCACCGCGCCCGGCGAGATGGAGTTTTTGTCGCCCAGGCTGAGATCGCAGTGGTGTGATCTCAGCTCACTGCAACCTCCACCTCCCAGGTTCAGGTGATTCTCCTGCCTCAGCCTCCCAAGTAGCTGGGAACTACAGGCATGAGCCACCACACCCGGCTAATTTTTTTGTATGTTTAGTAGAGATGGGGTTTTGCCAGGTTGGCCAGGCTGGTCTTGAACTCTTGAGCTCAAGTAATCCGCCTGCCTTGGCTTCCCAGACTTCTGGGATTACAGGCATGAGCCACAGCGCCAGGCCCAGACTTTCAACCAGTCCTCCTGTTTAGCCCCTTCTACACTATCACCCCCTCTTCCCGAGGTACCAGGTGTCTCTAATTTCTGAGACACTGCAATGTTTATTTTTTTTACTTTTGTGAAGTTATTTATCACTAGTGCATTTGCTTTTTACCTTGCAAAACTTTGTTGACATCTCTCTCTCTGCTGTCTCCTTTCCTAGTTTTTTTGCTTGTTGTTTGGTTTATGTCTTTATAAAAAAAAAAATCCCTTTGCTGTAATTTTAATGGTGTTTTATGATGGAACATTGATTAATGCATGCAATCTATTATGTTTAACATGTTATTCAACATATTCATCAGCTTTTCCTTGCCAGTATCCATTCAGACACCATAATGTCTTTATAGTTCATTACTAATACTCCTTTAGAATAGTGTTTTCTAGACTTCTCTAACACCAAGAATCACTTAAAGTGCTTTTTGGATATACAGATTACCAGATCATTCTCCTGGAAAACTTCTGATTATAGTTGGTTTAGATCAGCACCCAGGGATCTTTTTTTTAAAGTGTGTTTGTTTTTCAACAAATGCCCTAAATGTATCTTATCTTCAGGCAAGTTTGGAAATCCTGCTTTAGAAGGATTCTTTTTAAACCATTAATGCCATCTTACATCTCCATGGCAAACTCCTTAGCCTTCCCCTAATACTGCTTTTGTATTCAGACTTTGTTTTAGCCTGTCTAGCTTTGGTCTGGATTTCCAAATTAGCATGTGTGTCTTTCATCTGATTAACTCCCCTCTTAATATTAAATGCTGGCTGATGGTAATAACTTTGGCCTTGTGTGACTTCATGTTTTTTAGTCAGAGTCTCTAAACCCACTGGTTCCTGGGATGTATAGGGGAGGAAATACTAGTTAGGAATATTGAACCACTCTGCATCAATTCACTAAGTCCAGGAATCAGTGTTTTTGGTGAAATGGAAAATCGACTCAGGCTTTGAAAACAGATGGCCTAATCATCTGCCTTGGGTTTATGCAGCATCATTTTTGGAGATGTTGAAGCACTGTGAAGTTTGTTTTTAACTTTACAATCAAAAGGACACAATTCTCCCTTTTGTATTATAGATTCCTAGGCCTAGAAAGGAAAAAGGGTTGTATCATTTCCTGCCAGTCTGTAAAGCATCTGGAAATGTGTTTGCAGCTGCTCCTTGGTTGTTGTGAATTGCTTAGAGGTTAAAAGCCAAGCCAAATAGTACTTGTCCTAGTAATGTTGCAGAGGCAAACTGTGGTACCCTAGTCTCAGTTCTTGGAAATCTTGTGGCTGTTATTACCTAAAATACAGCTGAGGAGGCCGTGTTGGCTCTGACGTAGAGTTGATTCGCATTCAAAGATGAGCAGCTCTATAGACATAGCTCTAATACATTTTTACAACTTCCATTGAAACAGTTTTTTGGAAGGCTAAGGCAGGAGGATTGTTTAAGGTCAGGAGTTTGAGATCAGCCTGAGCAACATAGTGAGATCCTGTCTCTGCAAAAAAAAAAAATAAATAAAACAATTAGCCAGATGTGGTAGTCCCAGCTACTCAGGAGGCTGCGGTGGGAAGATTGCTTGAGCCTGGGAGGTTAAGGCTGCAGTGAGCTGGGATTGTGCAACTTGCACTGCAATCTGGGCTGTAGGGTGAGACCCTTTTTCAAGGAAGAAAGAAAGAAAAAAAAAAGCAAGAAACAGTTTTTTTTTGTTGTTGTTGTTTGTTTGTTTGTTTGAGACGATTCTCGCTCTGTCCCCCAGGCTGGAGTGCAGTGGTGCAATCTTGGCTCACTGCAAGCTCTGCCTCCCGGGTTCACACCATTCTCCCGCCTCAGCCTCCCGAGTAGCTGGGACTACAGGCACCCACCACCATGCCCGGCTCATTTTTTGTATTTTTTAGTAGAGATGGGGTTTCACCATGTTAGCCAGGATAGTCTCGATCTCCTGACTTCATGATCTGCCTGCCTCGGCCTCCTGAAGTGCTGGGATTACATGTGTGAGCCACCGCGCCCGGCCTGTTTGTTTTTTGAGACAGAGTCTCACTCTGTTGCCCAAGCTGGAGTGCAGTGGCACCATCTCAGCTCGCTGCAACCTCCGTCTCCTGAGCTCAAGTGATTCTCTAGCTTGAGCATCCCGAGTAGCTGGGATTACAGGCACCTGCCACTACCCCTGGCTAATTTTTTTGTATTTTTAATAGCGATGGGGTTTCACCATGTTGGCCAGGCCGGTCTTGAACTCCTGACCTTAGGTAATCCACCTGCCTCGGCCTTCCAAAGTGCTGGGATTACAGGCGTGAGCCACTGTGCCTGGCCAAGAAACAGTTTTGATGAACAGAGTCACAAAAACAAAGCCACATCATAAGTGTTATTGTCTCATTGGTTGTTGATCACTGGCTGTATTATAAGGCATGACTTTGATCTATTCCTGATTTACTGCAATTGACTGTTTTCTGTATATGTTCCCATATCTCCCAGTGCTGTACTTCAGTGCTTTCAGGATAATGAGATTTTCTCTTTGCCTTGAGGGGTTGGGCGTGAGGTCATTCCCTGATATCTGTTTCGTATGATTTTCAGATATTTAATTTACATTGCTTTTGCATTACTTATTGCTAGTCATCTTTTTAAATGAAGCTTTCTTTGCAGCTCTGGTTATTTAATTGAACATAGGAGTAGACTTCTCATTGATTTGTTATCATTTTAGATGACAGAATTCAGCTCCTGGGCTGCCCTGTATCTGGGAATAACCCATAGTATCTATTATTTACCACATAAGGTAGTATATGAAGGTAGACTTCCAAATTTACATTTTTAGGGCTTTAAAAAAATAATCTGGGACTCATCTGATGGCAGTGGGTTATCAGAGCTTATTAACATTAGTGTCACTGCAGTTGGTATACAAACGCCCACTGCTAAATTTGACTGACTTTAAAAAAATTCTGGGGGAAGAGGAAAGAGTCACATTAGTGGGGAAAGCTGCGTTTTGGGGATGCATTATGTTTTTGTTAAAGAAAATAGGTTTGAAAGAATTTCATCATTCAGTAGTTAAATCTTTCTTCTTCATTTTCTCTTTCGGGGGGAGTAAAACATCAAGGTTTCATTTGTTGTAGAAGTCCTAGGATTTTTCAGGTTTTTTTTTTTTTTTTTTTTTTTTATGGAGTCTTGCTCTGTTTGTTGCCCAGGCTGGAGTGCAATGGTGCCATCTCGGCTCACTGCAACCTCCACTTCCCGGGTTCAAGCAGTTCTTCTGCCTCAGCCTCCTGAGTACCTGGGATTACAGGCATGCGCCACCACACCCGGCTAATTTTGTATTTTTTCAGTAGAGTCGGGATTTCTCCTTGTTGGCCAGGCTGGTCTCAAACTCCTGACCTCAGATGATCCACCCACCTCGGCCTCCCAAAGTGCTGGGATTACAGGCATGAGCCATTGTGCCCGGCCTGATTTTTCAGTTTTAATATTCATGATGGTTATGTGATTTTTTTTATTACTTGTTGGATCAGTCAGATTTGCTGCATAGTTGAATTTCTGTGATGAAAATTTCTGTAGTTGAAAAAAATTTTTTCCCTTAAGTAACCTTGGAATTTTAATTAATTCCATCTCTACATGTGATAGAAATCTGTTTCACCAGAGGTTTGACTGAATTGAATTTCAAGAAGTGGTAGCACTTTCTCCATTGAGAGGAGAGGGCTGTGAGCTATAGAAAAAGCCTTTTTTTGGAGTGGTAGTGGTAAAATATGTGTGACATGAATATTATTCTAGTCTGTTTCCTTGTACTTTAGAGAAACCAGAAACGCTTTAGTGGAAACCCTCTGCTGTAGTCTGTCCTCGAACACATGGAGGCAAGTTCTTCATTCCTCTTGACATTATTCCCTGTGTAATTATAGGAACCTGTTTGGCTCCTGCCGTCGGTGGCTCCTGGAGTGGCATGTGAATACTCTTAGGCAGCTCCTGGCTCTTTTCTCATTTTGGGGTTCTTTGGCCTGGGGACTGGATGCCATTATGCCATTGTAGTAATGAGCTCCTACCTCCCAGGCTGGATTGCTTTTCAGGAGCAAAGCTGAAGGACAGGTGAACAGGTGGGCAGGTTACCAGCAGGTGACTTTTAACCCTGGAAGGCTTTCCGTTAGTACTGAGTCTCTGGATGAGATTAAGCCTGGAGATCAAGTGTAGTCTGTGGGATTAATGAGATAACCGATCGAACTTCTGGTTTGAGTGTGAAGCCATTGGTTCGTTCAGGTTTCTTTGGTATTACAGTGTTGGCATATTGGACAGAGAGGGAGACCACTTTTGGATTTGGAGGATGGCCTATATATAAAGCCTCAGGTTTCATCTCTTCTCACTCTGTTCTAGCTATCCTGGCCTTTTTACTAGTTCTCTAACACACCAACCACATTCCCATGTCAGGATTGTTTTGCTTGCTGTTATTTGTTTTTGACATGCTCTTTCCCAGATGTTTACATGGCATGCTCTGCTCATGGAGAGACTTCCTGGGAGAGCCAGATACTCTCCCCCAGTGGCCCTTTCCTTGTGACTCTATTATTTTATCATTATTATTACTATTTTGTTGTTGTTGTGGTTAAATTCTCCTGGATCCCGAAGCCTGCAACCCTATCTAAAGGAAGACTCTAACCTGGGCACCTGTAGTCCCAGCTACTGGGGAGACTGAGGCTGGAGGATTGCTTAAGCCCAGATGTTCAAGACCAGCTTAGGCAACATAGTCTGGACAACCTGTCTCTAAAAAATAAATAAATAAAACAAAAGAACATTCCAGTCTATTCCTATACTCTACCTTTATGATTCTCTGTTTTTTTTTACTCCTTTTCTCAGTAACTGTGATACTGAGATTTTATTTCTACCCTGTCTCTTACACTAGGTGTAAGCTCCAGGATAGTAGACGTTTGTCTTGCTTATCTTCTAGTACAGGGCTTAGCAACCTCAGCACTGTTGACATTGTAGACCAGATAATTCGTTTTTTGTTTTTTTTTTTTTGAGGTAGAGGCCCATTCTGTCGCCCAGGCTGGAGTGCAGTGGCACGGTCTCGGCTTACTGTAACCTGCACCTCCTGGGTTCAAGTGATTCTCCTGCCTCAGCCTCCTGAGTAGCTGAGATTACAGGCGCCCGCCACCATGCTCGTCTAATTTTTGTATTTTTAGTAGAGACGGGGTTTCACGATGTTGGCCAGGTTGGTCTCGAACTACTGACCTCAAGTGATCCGTCCACCTCGGCCTCCCAAAGTGTTGGGATTACAGGTGTGAGCCACCACACCTGTCCTGACCAGATAATTCTTTATTGTGGGTGGCTGTCTTATGCGTTGGAGGATGTTTAGCAGCATCCATGTTTTCTATCCACTAGATGCCAGGAGCACTCCCTACCCTAGTTGTGACAAATATGTCTGTAGACATTGTCAATGACTCTGGAGAACAAAATCCCTCCTGGTTGACAGCCATTGTTCTAGAAAAATACTTTGGCACTCAGTGGGTGCTTCAATATTTATTAAGTGGATTAAGTGGTGGATACTTAATTGGATGATGGATGCATGAGTGCATTCAGCATATTAAAAATTTTTGGAGCATTGAACAACGTGTATAGCCTTGTGTTCTTCCTTTCCTCTTTTCATAGATATCTCCATTCTTCTGTCTCTTTTCTGTTTCTGGCATGTTGATCCATCCTTTGCTGCATTTTCCTCCACCCACATTTGATTGCTCTTTTAGACAGTGCTACTCTTTTTTTTTTTTTTTTTTTTTTTTTTTAAGTCTCACTGTCGCCCAGGCTGGAGTACAGTGGCATGATCTCGGCTCACTGCAACATCTTCCTCCTGGATTCAAGCAATTCTCCTGCCCCAGACTCCCAAGTAGCTGGTATTACAGGCACGCACCACCACACTCAGCTAATTTTTGTATTTTAGTAGAGACGGGGGTTTCACCATGTTGGCCAGGCTGGTCTCAAGCTCCAGACCTTAAGTGATCTGTCTGCCTCGGCCTCCCAAAGTGCTGGGATTATAGGCGTGAGTCACCGTGCCCTGCCTGTGTTGCTCTTTTTTTTTTTTTTTTTTTTTTTTTTTTTTTGAGACTGAGTTTCGTTCTTGTTGCCCAGTCTGGAGTGCAATGGCATGGTCTCGGCTCACTGCAACCTCCACCTCCTGGGTCCAACGACTTTCCTGCCTCAGCCCCCCAGTAGCTGGGATAACAGGTGCCCGCCACCACGCCCAACCAATTTTTGTATTTTTAGTAGAGATGGGGTTTTACCATGTTGTCCAGGTTGGTCTCAAACTCCTGACCTCAAATGATCCACCCGCCTCAGCCTCCCAAAGTGCTGGGATTATAGGTGTGAGCCACTGTGCCCCGGCTAGACCTGTGCTACTCTTATATTTACTTTTGTTCAATTCAGCAAGTGACTCCTGAGCAGCTATGGTATGCTGTAGAATAATGAGAGAGAACCCTAGAAAGATATGGTACTGTCTGTGCTTAACATCTCATTTGTTGGCCGGGTGTGGTGGCTCAGGCCTGTAATCCCAGCACTTTGGGAGGCTGAGGTGGACGGATCACGACATCAGTTCCAGTCCGGTCTGGCCAACATAGTGCAACCCCGTCTCTACTAAAAATACAAGAAATTAGCCGGGTGTGGTGGTGGGCGCCTGTAATCCCAGCTACTCAGAAGGCTGAGGCAGGAGAATCGTGTGAACCTGAGAGGTGCAGGTTGTGGTGAGCCGAGATCGCGCCATTGCACTGCAACCTGGGCGACAGTGCGAGACTCCGTCTCAAAACAAAACAAAACAAACAAAAAAACCCCCAACTCATTTGTTAAAATGGACATAGGTGTATGAAATGTTCCTCCAAATTTTAATTCTTATTTCAAGGTTTTTTGTTTGTTTGTTTGTTTTGAGACAGGATCTTGCTATGTCGCTCAGGCTGGAGTGCAGTGGCACAATCTCGGCTCACTGCAACCTCTGGCTCCCGGATTCAAGCGATTCTCCTGCTTCAGCCTCCCAAGGTAGCTAGGGTTACAGGCGTGTGCCACTAAACCTGGCTAATTTTTGTATTTTTAGTAGAGATGGGGTTTCACCATGTTGGCCAGGCTAGTCTTGAACTTCTGACCTCAAGTGATCCGCCTGCCTCGACCTCCCAAAGTGCTGGGATTACAGGCAAGAGCCACCGCCTCTGGCCTTGTTTTTACTTTTTTTGAGACAGAGTCTTACTCCTTCACCCAGGCTGGAGTGCAGTGGTGCAATCTCAGCTAACTGCAACTTCCGCCTCCTGGGTTCAGGTGATTCTTGTGCCTCAGCCTCCCAAGTAGCTGGAATTACAAGCGTTTGCCACCATGCCCAGCTAAGTTTTGTATTTTTAGTAGAGATGGGGTTCACCAACTTGGTCAGGCTAGTCTCAAACTCTTAATCTCAAGCAGTCCACCCCGCTTGGCCTCCCAAAGTGCTGGGATTACAGGCATGAGCCACTGCGCCCAGCCTCAGGATATTTAAATTGATATTAATGGGCCACCGTAGGGTTGAGTTAGTAATTGTTAAGTACTTATCAGAATGGGTGAAATTGCTGTCGAATTTAAAATCCAATTTTAACAAAACCTACCCATTCAATTTTTACTTATTTTCATTTGTTGCAATTGTCTTTGGTTTCTTGCTATTAATTCTGTTTTTGTCTAAAACCTGGTTGAAAAATATACAAAGTGGCCTTGGTAATTTTGAACTTCTTGTTCGTTGTGAATGTTCTTGGGGTGGGTTGTTGTATTGAAAGGTTGTGAACAGCTGATACATCAGTTTTTTTTTTTTTTTTTTTTTTTGAGACAGAGTCTTGCTCTGTCGCCCAGGCTGGGGCGCAGTGGCCGGATCTCGGCTCACTGCAAGCTCCGCCTCCCGGGTTTACGCCATTCTCCTGCCTCAGCCTCCCGAGTAGCTGGGACTACAGGCGCCCGCCACCTCGCCCGACTAGTTTTTTGTATTTTTTAGTAGAGACGGGGTTTCACCGTGTTAGCCAAGATAGTCTCGATCTCCTGACCTCGTGATCCACCCGTCTCGGCCTCCCAAAGTGCTGGGATTACAGGCTTGAGCCACCGCGCCCGGCCGATACATCAGTTTTTAAATAAAAATTTAAAAATTCTTTTTTTTTTTTTGAGACGGAGTCTCGCTCTGTCGCCCAGGCTGGAGTGCAGTGGCCGGATCTCAGCTCACTGCAAGCTCTGCCTCCCGGGTTTACGCCATTCTCCTGCCTCAGCCTCCCGAGTAGCTGGGACTACAGGCGCCCGCCACCTCGCCTGGCTAGTTTTTGTATTTTTTAGTAGAGACGGGGTTTCACCATGTTAGCCAGGATGGTCTCGATCTTGACCTTGTGATCCACCCGTCTCAGCCTCCCAAAGTGCTGGGATTACAGGCTTGAGCCACCGTGCCCGGCCTTTTTTTTTTTTTTTTTTTTTTTTTTTTTTTTTTTTTTGAGGTGGAGTCTCTCTCTGTTGCCCAGGCTGGAGTGCTGTGGCGCAATCTCGGCTCACTGCAACTTCCGCCTCCCGGGTTCAAGTGATTCTGGCACTTCAGCCTCCCGAGTAGCTGGGATTACAAGCACCTGCCACCATGCCTGGCTAATTTTTTTTTGTAATTTTAGTAGAGATGGGGGTTCCACCGTGTTGGCCAGTCTGGTCTCAAACTCCCGACCTCAAGAGATCCGTCTGCCTCCCAAAGTGCTGGGATTATAGGCGTGAGCCATTGCGCCTAGCCTAAAAGATACTTCTTATTAAATAGAGACAAGTTCTCACTTTGTTACCCAGGCTGGTCTCTTAAGCACAGGCGATCCTCCTGCCTCAGCCTCTCAAAGTGTTGGGATAGCAGGCTTGAGGCATAATGCCCTGCCTGACTCTCTTTCTACCAAACATTTATGTTTCATCTCTGATACTGTTAGAGAGATTTCATTTGATTTGAACTATGGGATGAGAAGAATTCCATTAGGGAGGAGTGTCTGGAATCTTTTTCTTTTGAAGACACAACTGTCTTCTCCTTAGATTATCTGGGAGATAGAGTAGACAAAGCTATTGTGGTTTTTTCGGAGAGGATCCTGAAATTTGTTTTACCTATCTCTGTTTCTTTGTGTTGATAAATGGTTTATTAGGATATTAAATAATTAAACATACATTTAAGAAAAAAAGATGATTTTCTTGTTGATGTCTCAGATTCCTATTCATATGACTGATTCTTGTAAGGAAGAACTGGGACCTTAAGATTTTGCTGAGTGAGGGAGGTGGCCTGTTTTTTTAAGGTCAGTTTTTTCCTCTTGTGGGATTTTGTTCAGTGCTTTGATACAAAAACTGTAATTTACTTTGTAGTCAAAACTGACATCAAAGGAAAGTACTGTTACCTGAGGCATGAAAATAGAAGATAGCATTAAGATTTAGAATTTTTCTTGATTTTCGTGTCTTTTTAAAATAACTTGCAATTGAAACCTGAGTTTTAGAGCAGCAGAATGCCATTTGAATAAAGGCCCCAGATTGTAGTGGTAACTAGGATACCTCTTAGATAATTTTAAGTGTACGAGAAAAGCAACAACTAAACTGGATTCTTCATTTATCACATGTAAAAGGTAGTAGTTGGTGTTTTTGTACTAAGGAAGTCTCCTGTTTTTCAAATGTAGGAATATTTGGAGTGAAACATTAGGAAATTGAAGAGAAAAATAGGCTTTGTCATTTTAAAGACGAATAGAAGGAAGCATTTTTTTTTTTTTTTTTGAGATGGATCTTCGCTCTTGTTGCCCAGGCTGGAGTGCAGTGGCGCAGTCTTGGCTCACTGCAACCTCTGCCTGCGTCCTGGGTTCAAGCAGTTCTCCTGCCTCAGCCTCCTGAGTAGCTGGGATTACAGGCATGCGCCACCAGGCCCGGCTAATTTTGTATTTTTAGTAGAGACAGGGTTTCTCCATGTTTGTCAGGCTGGTCTCAAACTCCTGACCTCAGGTGATCCGCCTGCCTCGGCCTCCCAAAGTGCTGGGGTTACAGGTGTGAGCCACTGCACCCTGCCAGGAAGCAATTTTTAAAAGTGCATTACTTGAGTTTTATCAAGACTTATTTCTGAATTCTATGATGAATTTGACATCAGGACGATTTTTTTTTATTTTTATTTTTTGAGATGGAGTCTCGCACTGTCGCCTGGGCTAGAGCACAGTGGCGTGATCTCAGCTAACTGCAACCTCTGCCTACTGGGTCAAGAGATTCTCCTGCCTCAGCCTCTAGCGTAGCTGGGACTACAGGCACCTGCCACCACGCCTGGCTAATTTTTTGTATTTTTAGTAGAGGCAGGGTTTCACCATGTTGGCCAGGCTGGTCTCGATCTCCTGACCTTGTGATCTGCCCGCCTCAGCCCCCCCCAAAGTGCTGGGATTATAGGCCTGAGCCACCCCGCCCAGCTGGACATCAGGAAGATTTTAAATAATATTCTCTGGTGTTTATTTTTAAGATATTGACTCCTGAGGTTGTGAAAATCTTGTTTTATCTGTTTTTTTTTTTTTTTTTTTTTTTCGAGACAGAGTCTGGCTCTGTTGCCCAGGCTGGAGTGTAGTGGCGCAGTCTCGGCTCACTGCAAGCTCCGCCTCCCGGGTTCATGCCATTCTCCTGCCTCAGCCTCCCAAGTAGCTGGGACTACAGGCACCCGCCACCATGCCTGGCTAATTTTTTGGAATTTTTTTTTTTTTTTTTTTAGTAGGGATGGGGTTTCACCATGTTAGCCAGGATGGTCTTGATCTCCTGACCTCGTGATCCACCCGCCTCGGCCTCCCAAAGTGCTGGGATTGTTACAGGTGTGAGCCACCGCGCCTGGCCTTTATCATGGTTTTTAAGATGGAAGGGCTTAAGAAAGGAATGAGAATTACTGTGTTGCTGAACTTGAGGCAGCCTCAAGATGTTTCTGAAAATCAAGGTCTCTGAAGAACACAGATGGTGAGGTTTGTAGTTCTAATTTAATAGATCAGAAAGGAAATACTTAAAATTCTGTAGAGAACCTTCTTGTTCTTTTCTAAATTTAATCTCAGGTTTAACCTCAAGGCTGTTAGATCCTTAGCTGCATGTGGTGGTGTTCACTTGTAGTCCTAACTTCTCGGGAGGCTGAGGCAGGAGGATCACTGGAGCCCAGGAGTTTGAGGTTACAGTGAGCTATGATGGTGCCAGTGCTCTTTAGCCTGGGAGACAGAATGAGACCCTGACTCAAAAAAAAAGCTGTTAGATTCTTTTTTTTTTTTTTTTTTTTTGAGACAGAGTCTCGCTCTGTCACCCAGGCTGGAGTGCAGTGGCGCGATCTCGGCTCACTGCAAGCTCCGCCTCCCGGGTTCACGCCATTCTCCTGCCTCAGCTTCCCGAGTAGCTGGGACTATAGGCGCCCACCACATCCAGCTAATTTTTTGTATTTTTTAGTAGAGACAGAGTTTCACCGTGTTAGCCAGGATGGTCTCAGTCTCCTGATCTCGTGATCCGCCCGCCTCAGCCTCCCAAAGTGCTGGGATTACAGGCATGAGCCACCGTGCGTAGCCTGTTTGTATTCTGTCACTAAGAAATCTGGAATGAGTTAAATTTCATTTGGGGAAAAATAGAAAATTGCTAAACCACACTAATTTCTAGGGGAGTTTTTTGTTTTCTCCATAGTGATTAGTGAAAAGGAAGAAGTCAGGAGACCTGGATATGAGGCCTAACTCTGCACTTTACTCCTGAGTGATCTTGGGCAGTTGCCCTTTGATGAGTCAGTTTTTCTCATGTACATATAGGCACTCCCACTCCTGGGACTTCAGTGTCCTCACCCATAAAATGGGAAGGATAATGCATCATTATGTAATAAATGGCATTGATAGGAGTGTGTCATGCATACAGTCCCTGTGGAGCCAGAAGAAAGCTTGAGAGCCACTGTTGGTAGTCAACACTAAAGTCAGTCACTTGATAAAGATGATGTTTCTTTGACTTGTTTTATGCATTTAATTTTTTAAAGGGGTCCTCCTATGTTGCCCAGGCTGGACTGAAACTCAGAGGCTGAAGTGATCCTCCCTCCTTGGCCCCTCGAATAGCTGGAATTATAGGCAAGCGCCACTGATGAATCTATTTTTCAGTTAGAGTTTGAATTGAGTCTATTTTAGGAAGGCATCTTTAACTGTATAATATATTGCTTAAAAAAAAAATTGCCATGCTAGAGAATTCCTGCTTTGCTTAAATAAGTGGAGCACACTGACAGGCATAAGGCTGTTTTCTTTAGGTCATTATTCACCTTGTAGCATGTAGATTGGATCACCTATGGACATGGAAAGAGTAAAGGACTTGTCTGAATCTTTTTTGGGTCATTCTAGGGGATCCTTTCAATTATCACAATGGCCAATGGCTGATAGAACTAGAAACCCAGGCCGGATACAGTGGCCGATGCCTGTAATCCGAGCACTTTTGGAGGCCGAGGTAAGAGGATCACTTGAGGTCAGGAGTTTGAGACCAGCCTGGCTAACTTGGTGAAACCCCGTCTCTACTAAAAATACAAAAATTAGCCAGGTGTGGTGGCATGCGCCTGTAGTGCCAGCTATTTGGGAGGCTGAGGCAGGAGAATCGCTTGAACCTGGGAGGAAGAGGTTGCAGTGAGCTGAGATGATGCCGCTGTAGTACTCCAGCCTGGGCAACAAAAAAAAAAAAAAAAAAAGAAAGAAAATAGAAACCCCCTCAAAAAGGCAGGACCTCTGGTGACTGGAATTAGTTGAAAATGTTTGTTTCTGAATCAACTGTTATTTTCCCTGTTTTTTGTTTGTTTGTTTTTTGTTTTGAGATGGAGTCTTGCTCTGTTGCCCAGGCTATAGTACAGTGGCCCAATCTCGGCTCACTGCAAGCTCCGCCTCCCAGGTTCATGCCACTTTCCTGCCTCAGCCTCCCCAGTAGCTGGGACTATAGGCATCTGCTACCATGCCTAGCTAATTTTTTGAATTTTTAGTAGAGATGGGGTTTCACCGTGTTAGCCAGGATGGTCTCGATCTCCTGACCTTGTGATCTGCCCACCTTGGCCTCCCAAAGTGCTGGGATTACAGGTGTGAGCCACCGCGCCCAGCCTGTTTTCCCGCTTGTTTCCTACTAGCTTTCTTTGATAATGCTGTGGGCACTTTGGAGTGGAATGGTCACAGTAAACCCAGGGGATTCAAAGAAAAGAAAGGTTTTTGTTTGTTTGTTTGTTTTTCTACTTCTTGTGTTTTCTTTCTTTTAAATTCCTTTCCCTCACCTGGTGATAAATGTTCTGCTTATGATTTACTGTTTTGATCAATTTTTAAAGCCTCATATGTTAAACGACTGGCAAGGCAAGACTGCTCTTAGTTTTGAAAGCAGAAATGAGAAGGTATTTCCCTTGGAGGGAATTTATCGGCTTATTTCTTGAAGTGAGTGCAGACACCGTTCCCCATGGGAACCACCTAGCCTGAGTGCTGTCCAGTTCTTTGTGGTTAGAGCAAATAGCTCTATTGGGCAGCCAGCCTATAGTGGCATCACACTGGCAGGAGTTGGGACTTTGAAGACTTTTACAGTCTCGTTTCTGATCAAATTCTACTCTCCTGGAGTAGTTTTTGGTTTTATAGAACTTTCGGAAAAATTTCCCTTTCCTTTAATCATTCCCAGAGCATTGAGAGAAGTATTAAATTACTCCATTATTGACGGAGAGGTTTTAGTCACCCATGTAAGGAGTTCAGAACCAGACCTTCCCAGTGAGCTGCCATGCTGGTTTGATTTTTTTTTTTTTTTTTTTGAGACAAAGTGTCACTCTGTTACCCAGGCTGGAGTGCAGTGGTGTGTTCTCGGCTCACTGCAACCTCCGCCTCCCGGGTTCAAGCAATTCTCCTGCCTGAGCCTTCCAGGTAACTGGGATTACAGGCGTGCACAACCATGCCGGGCTAATTTTTGTATTTTTAGTAGAGATGGGATTTCACCATGTTGCCCAGACTGGTCTTGAACTCCTGGGCTCAAGCCGTCTTCCTGTCTCGGCCTCCCAAAGTGTTGGGATTATAGGCATGAGCCACCACGCCTGGCCTCCTAATCTTATTGGTCACCTTGCTTAGAAGCAGTTCTTCCATGGATTGATTGGTGAGGTTGGTTACCCTCTTGAACCTTTCTTGTCATCTGTAAGTTGTACTCATGGTGACCGTCTTATTTTGGCTTCCATTTTTTGGGGGGAGGGGGTAAAAAAATGGGATTTCCTTAAAATGGCTTTGTGGGGGTATTGTTCTTGAGTTCTGGTTTTAGTCTGATCTGTAAAATGAGGATTACTCACAGACTATAATAGAGGGACAACTATATAGTTTTTGAGTGTTAAAGTGTTTGGTGACCTGATAAATGGCTATCAGATTCCAGGGATGTGACTATACCAGATGTTGGTAAACTGTGGCCCATAAGTTAACTCTGGTCTACAGCCTGTTTTTTTGTGGCCCATAAACTAAGAATGATTTTTCCTTTTTTTTTTTGAGATGGAGTTTCACCCTGTTGCCTAGGCTGGAGGGCAGTAGCACGATCTTGGCTCACTGCACCTCCGCCTCCTGGGTTCAAGCAATTCTGTTTCAGCCTCCTGAGTAGCTGGGACTACCGGCACACGTCGTCATGCCTGGCTAATTTTTGTATTTTTAGTAGACACAGGGTTTCACCATATTGGTCAGGCTGGTCTCGAACTCCTGACCTCAGGTGATTCACCTGCCCACCTCGGCCTCCCAAAGTGCTGGGATTACAGGCGTGAGGCACCGCGCCTGGCCTGATTTTTACATTTTAAAGAGGTTATAAAAATCAAGAAAATGAGAAGATAAACCGCAGACTGGGAGAAAATACTACTTGCAGAAGATATATCTGTTAAAGGACTGTTATACAGAATATACAAAGAGCTTTTAAAACTCAACAATAAAAAAGTAAAAACAACCCAATTAAAAATACAACAATAAATACAACAATAAAAAAGTAAAAACAACCCAGCCAGGCATGGTTCCTCACACCTGTAATCCCAGCTGGGAGGCTGAAGTGAGATGATTTGCTTGAGGCCAGGAGTTGGAGACAAGCCTGGGCAATATAGTGAGCACCCATCTCTGATTTTTTTTTTTTTTTTGAGACAGAGTTTCGCTGTTGTTGCCCGGGCTGGAGTGCAGTGGCGCAATTTCAGCTCACCCCAACAACCTCTGCCTCCCAGGTTCAGGTGATTCTCCTGCCTCAGCCTCCGCAGTAGCTGGGATTACAGGCATGCGCCACCACACCCAGTTAATTTTATATTTTTAGTAGAGACAGGGTTTCTCCATGTTGGTCAGGCTGGTCTTGAACTCCCAATCTCAGGTCATCTGCCCGCCTTGGCCTCCCAAAGTGCTGGGATTACAGGTGTGACCCACCGTGCCCGGCCTAAATTTATTTATTTATTTATTTATTTATTCTTTTTTTTTTTTTTTTTTGAGACGGAGTCTCGCTCTGTTGCCCAGGCGGTAGTGGGAGTGCAGTGGCCGGATCTCAGCTCACTGCAAACTCCACCTCTGGGTTTACACCATTCTCCTGCCTCAGCCTCCTGAGTAGCTGGGACTACAGGCGCCCGCCACCTCGCCTGGCTAATTTTTTGTATTTTTTAGTAGAGACGGGGTTTCACCGTGTTAGCCAGGATGGTCTCGATCTCCTGACCTCGTGATCTGCCTGTCTCGGCCTCCCAAAGTGCTGGGATTACAGGCTTGAGCCACCGCGCCCGGCCCTAAATTTATTTGTTTATTTATTTATTTTTTGAGACAGAGTCTCGCTCTGTTGCCCAGGCTGGAGTGCAGTGGCCGGATCTCAGCTCACTGCAAGCTCTGCCTCCTGGGTTTACGCCATTCTCCTGCCTCAGCCTCCCGAGTAGCTGGGACTACAGGCGCCTGCCACCTTGCCCAGCTAATTGTTTGTATTTTTAGTAGAGACAAGGTTTCACTGTGTTAGCCAGGATGGTCTTGATCTCCTGACTTCGTGATCCACCTGCCTCAGCCTCCCAGAGTGCTGGGATTACAGGCGTAAGCCACCATGCCCGGTCCGAAAATTTTTTTTTAATTAGGTGGGCGTAATGGCGTGTGCCTGTAGTCCCAGCTACTCGAGAGGCTGAGGTGGGAGGATTGCTGGAGCTCAGGAGTTCTAGGCTGTAGTGAGCCGTGATTGTGCCACTGTGCTTCAGCCTGGGCAATGGAGAGAAACCCAGTCTCTTAAAAAAAAAAAAAAAAAAGGACAGAAGTCCTGGACACCTTACCAGAGAAGAAAAACAGATGACAAGTAAGCATATGAAAAGCATATGAAAAGATGTTCAGCATCATAAGTCATTAGGAAATTGCAAATTAAAACAATTGATTTAAACAGATTTGCCAGGCTCTGGACTGTATCACAGTGGAACTAGAAGATGAGGTGTGCAGTCTCTTTCAGTTGTCATGCCCAGTTCTCTTGTTCTCCTGGGCACTTGTATCTAATGGTAAAGCTGTTGTTATTAATTTGTTTCATTTGCAGGTATATGAATGACCTAAAGCTACAAATAAAGACGGAGAGAGAACAGTGCCAACTGGGAGCAGGGCAAGAATGCCAATTCCTCCTCCCCCGCCACCCCCACCTGGCCCTCCTCCACCTCCCACGTTTCATCAGGTAGGTAGTCCTTCCATCAGGCTATCTCAAAACCTTTGAGTAAATAGGTTGATGGTCCTCACATATTACTATTATTTTTTAACCCCTTTGGTTAAAATTTCTAGATTTTCCTACCCGTAGCATTCCTATTCTTTCATTCTGTTTTTAACATTCCAGATTGTTATTCCTAGCATTAAAGGATACATAGGGCTTCCTTATACAAGACATAGTGTCTAATCAATGACATGTGGTATAGGAAGGTGGAGAATAAACAAGTCCATCTTCTTCAGCTGGTTCTGATTCCTGAGATGTCCTCTTAGGACCATAATGGCATGTCTGCTTTCCTTGTCCTGGTTCACTCTAAATGGAGATTTGGACAGGTGGCATTGGAGTAGGAGCTAGTGTTTTCCCCTAAAACTATTTGCTGTATAAAAGTTAGTTTGTTGTTCCTTTGGCATTTTTGAGAAAAAAGTGGTGAGGAATCTTTTTTTTTTTTTTTTTTTGAGATGGAGTCTTGCTCTGTCGCCCAGGCTGGAGTGCAGTGGCCGGATCTCAGCTCACTGCAAGCTCTGCCTCCTGGGTTCAGGCCATTCTCCTGTCTCAGCCTCCCGAGTAGCTGGGACTACAGGCACCCGCCACCTCGCCCGGCTAATTTTTTTGTATTTTTTAGTAGAGACGGGGTTTCACCTTGTTAGCCAGGATGGTCTCGATCTCCTGACCTCGTGATCCGCCCGTCTCGGCCTCCCAAAGTGCTGGGATTACAGGCCTGAGCCACCGCGCCCGGCCTTTTTTTTTTTTTTTTTTGAGACAGTCTCGCTCTGTTGCCTAGGCTGGAGTGCAGTGGCGCGGTCTCGGCTCACTGCAACCTCCACCTCCTGGGTTCAAGAGATTCTCCTGCCTCACCTCCTAAGTAGCTGGGATTACAGGCATGCACCACCACACCCGGCTAATTTTTGTATTTTTAGTAGAGATGGGATTTTACCATGTTGGCCAGGCTGGTCTTGAACTCATGACCTCGTGATCCTCCCGCCTTGGCCTCCGAAAGTGCTGGGTTTGCAGGCGTGAGCCCCCGCACTCGGCCTGAGGATTCTTAGTGGTTGTCTCTTGATACCACTTCATCATCTTTTCTATTCAAAATCAGTTCATTTTAAAGCCAAGTCCATCAAGTCCAACACCTTATCAAGAAGGAAAGGAGTTTTGAAATGTGTTGGTTCGAAGACCGAAAGATTCAATAATAGGAAAAAAAGCAGTGTGGTTTTTGAACCAAACAGGAAGCTACTTTAACCATACCTGGATTGTGATACCTGGTTTCACATGAGAAAGAGGGAACCTGATGCCAGGCGCGGTGGCTCACACCTGTAATCCCAACACTTTGGGAGGCTGAGATAGGCGAATTGCTTGAGGTCAGGAGTTCGCAACCAGCCTGGCCAACATGGTGAAGTCATGTTTCTGCTAAAAATACAAAAATTAGCCAGGTATGGTGGCAGGCGCATGTAATCCCAGCCACTCAGGAGGCTGAAGCAGGAGAATTGCTTGAACCCAGGAGGTGGAGGTTGCAGTGAGCTGAGATCACGCCACACTCTGGCCTGGGTGACAGAGCGAGACTTCGTCTCAAAAAAAAAAGGCGTGGGGGTGCTGGGCGCAGTGGTTCATGCCTGTAATCCCAGCACTTTGGGAGGCCGAGGCGGGCGGATCACGAGGTCAGGAGATTGAGACTGTCCTGGCTAACACGGTGAAACCCAGTCTCTACTAAAAAATACAAAAAATTAGCCGGGCGTGGTGGCAGGCTCCTGTAGTCCCAGCTACTTGGAAGGCTCAGGCAGGAGAACGGCATGAACCTGGGAGGCAGAGCTTGCAGTGAGCGGATATCATGCCACTGCTTTCCAGCGTGGGCGACAGAGCGAGACTCCGTCTCAAAAAAAAGGAACCAAAGGAACCTGTATGCATTCTATTTTTGTAAAATTTGGAAGTAAAAGTAACTTCAGAGAAGAGTAGGCCACGGATGTGTGTATGCGTGCATGCATAGGTGTGTATGTGTGTTTATGTGTGTATGTTAAGTGTTTAACAGTTGAGAAATTGTACACTGAAGAGGAAAAGTGACTTGCCTATCTAATTTGTTTCAGAACTAGAACTAGAGTTCAGGTTTACCCACTTCTGTTTGTTTTCATAACCTGTAGTTTTTAGACATTTTGTTTTAAGAATATGTATGAACCGCCTTTTAGATGAAGTTTTGTGTGGAAGCCCAATAAATGAAGTAGATAAAAGCAGAGCTTGGCCGGGCGTGGTGGCTCACACCTGTAATCCCAGCACTTTGGGAGGCCGAGGCGGGTGGATCAGTTGACGTCAGAAGTTTGAGACCAGCCTGGCCAACACGGCGAAACCCCATCTCTACTCCCATCTCTACTGAAAATACAAAAATTAGCTGAGTGTGGTGGTTGGGAGCCAGTAATCCCAGCTGCTTGGAAGGCTGAGGCAGGTGAATCACTTGAACCCTAGAGGCAGAGATTGCACCCAGCACTTTGGGAGGCCAAGACGTGCAGATCACAAGGTCAGGAGATCGAGACCATCCTGGCCAACGTGGTGAAACCCCATCTCTACTAAAAATACAAAAATTAGCTGTGCGTGGTGGCATTTGCCTGTAATCCCAGCTACTTGAGAGGCTGAGGCAGGAGAATCGCTTGAACTAGGGAGTCAGAGGTTGCAGTGAGCTGAGATCACGCCGCTGCACTCCAGCCTGGGTGACAGAGTGAGACTCTGTCTCAAAAAAATAAAGCAGAGCTTGTATGGTTATAGTCAGGGTAGAAAGAGGAGGCAGTCAATGAAGGCTTTTAGGTAGGTGGTGATACTTGAGCTGAGTCTTAAACCATGAGTAGAGCTTAGCCAGAAAGAAAGGCAGGAGGGAGGGCACTTGAAGCTGAGGAAGCAGCATGTGGAAAGATACTGATTTGGTGTTAATTAATTAATGAATGAGACAGGGTCTCACTGTGTTGCTGGAGTGCAGTGGTTCTGATCATAACTCACTGCAGCCTCTAATTCCTGGGCTCAGTGATCCGCTTGCCTCAGCCTCCTAAGTAGAGGGGACTACATGTGCATGACACTGCACGTAGCTAATTTAAAAAAAATTTTTTTTAGGCTGGGTGCAGTGGCTCATGCCTGTAATCCCAGCACTTGAACCTCTGTCTCAAAAAAAAAAAATTTTTTTTTTTTTTTTGTAAAGGCAGAGTCTCACTTTGTTGCCTAGACTGGTCTTGAACTCCTGGTTTCAAGTGATCCTCTTGCCTGGGCCTCCCAAAGTGCTGGGATTACAGGTGTGGGCCACTGTGCCGGCCTCGTGCTGATTTGTAAGAAAGCATATAGAGGTTTAGATTATTGCTTGAGGGGATGTGGTAGCAGATGCAGCTGGAGATGTACGCTGAGGGTTTAGATTTTTCTTCTGACCATCATGAGGAGTTGTTGAAATATTTTCAGCAGCAAGAGTAACCTGTTTTTGCACCTTTCCAATACAGTTTGGGGGACTGGGGTTGGGGTCGAGCCTGGAGACAGAGGCCTGTTGCCATTGAAAATTTAGGTCTAAGGCTGGGCACAGTGGCACATGCCTGTAATCCCAGCACTATGGCAGGCTGAGGCGGGCGAATCACCTGAGGTCAGGAGTTCAGGACCAGCCTGGCCAACATAATGACAGCCCATCTCTATAAAAATACAAAAAAAGTTAGCCAGGCATGATGGTGGGTGCCTATAATCCCAGCTACCAGGGAGGCTGAGTTGGGAGAATCACTTGAACCCAGGAGGTGGAGGTTGCAGTGAGTGGAAATCGCACTATTACACTCCTGCCTGGGCGACAGAGCAAGACTCCATCCCCCCCCCCAAAAAAAAAAGAAAAAGAAAAAGAAAATTTAGGTCTAAACTAAAGCTATCAGCATGGATAGTGGAGTCGAGATATTTAGAGGGAGGCCGGACACGGTGGCTCATGCCTATAATCCTAGCACTTTGGGAGGCCGAGGCAAGCGGATCACGAGGTCAGGAGATCGAGACCATCCTGGCTAAGATGGTGAAACCCCGTCTCTACTAAAAATAGAAAAAATTAGCTGGGCATGGTGGTGGGCACCTGTAGTCCCAGCCACTCGGAGGCTGAATCAGGAGAATGGCGTAAACCCAGGAGGCGGAGCTTGCAGTGAGCCGAGATTGCACCACTACACTCCAGCCTGGGCAACAGAGCGAGACTCCATCTAAAAAAAAAAAATGTTATTTAGAGGCCAGGTGTGGTGGCTCACGCCTGTAATCCCAGCACTTTGGGAGACTGAGGCGGATGGATCACAAGGTCAGGAGTTTGAGACCAGCCTGGCCAACATAGTGAAACCCTGTCTCTACTAAAAATACAAAAATTTGCCAGTCAGAGTGAGACTGTGTCTCAAAAAAAAAAAAAGATATTCAGAAAGTGAAATCTTTTTTTTTTTTTTTTTTTTTTTTGTGAGACAGGATCTCACTGTCACCCAGGCTGGAGTACAGTGGCATGATCTTAGCCCACTGCAGCCTCCGCCTCCCGGGTTCAAGTGATTCTCATGCCTCAGCCACACGAGTGGCTGGGACTTCAGGTGTTCACCACTATGTCTAGCTAACTTTTGTATTTTTTTTTTTTTTTTTTTTTTTGAGACGGAGTCTCGCTCTGTCGCCCAGGCTGGAGTGCAGTGGCCGGATCTCAGCTCACTAGCTCACTGCAAGCTCCGCCTCCCGGGTTTACGCCATTCTCCTGCCTCAGCCTCCCCAGTAGCTGGGACTACAGGCGCCCGCCACCTCGCCCGGCTAGTTTTTTGTATTTTTTAGTAGAGACGGGGTTTCACCGTGTTAGCCAGGATGGTCTCGATCTCCTGACCTCGTGATCCGCCCGTCTCGGCCTCCCAAAGTGCTGGGATTACAGGCTTGAGCCACCGCGCCTGGCCAACTTTTGTATTTTTAGTACAGACGGGGTTTCACCAAGTTGGCCAGGCTGGTCTTGAACTCATGACCTCAGATGATCCACCTACCTCAGTTTCCCAGAGTATTGGGATTATAAGTGTGAGCCACCACACCAGGTCATATGTATTGTTTTTCAAAATGTTTTACTTGACGAGGCCAGGTGCAGTGGCCACACTTTGAGAGGCCAAGGCAGGTGGATCACCTGAGGTCAGGAGTTTGAGACCAGCCTGGCCAACATGACGAAACCCCATCTCTTCTAAAAACAACAAAAAAAAGTAGCCATGTGTGGTGGCATACGCCTGTTGTCACAGCTACTTGGGAGGCTGAGGCACTAGAATCTCTCGAATCTGGGAGGCAGAGCTTGCAGTGAGCTGAGATCACACCACTGCACTCTGGCCTGAGCAAGAGAGGGAGAGTCTGTCTCCAAAAAAAAAAAAAAAGATTGTGTCAAACATTATTGCTATAAAAAGATACTTACTTTTAAATATTTGAGAGCTTAATTGGCATTCCATTGTATGCTTATATTATCATTGTTCCTTCTGATTTAGCTTTTAGATTATTTTCAGTTTTATGCCATTAGAAATAGTTTATTGCTATTATTAGCATCTTTGTGCACTTGTCCAGTTGTTTTTTTTTTTTTTTTTTTTTTTTTTTTTTTTTTTGTGATGGAGTCTCGCTCTGTTGCCCAGGCTGGAGTGCAATGGCCGGATCTCAGCTCACTGCAAGCTCCGCCTCCCGAGTTTACGCCATTCTCCTGTCTCAGCCTCCCGAGTAGCTGGGACTACAGGCGCCTGCCACCTCGCCCGGCTAGTTTTTTGTTGTATTTTTTAGTAGAGACGGGATTTCACTGTGTTAGCCAGGATGGTCTCAATCTCCCGACCTCGCGATCCACCCGTCTCGGCCTCCCAAAGTGCTGGGATTACAGGCTTGAGCCACCATGCCCGGCCTGTCCAGTTGTTTTCTTTTTTTTTTTTTTTTTTTTTTTTTTTTTTTTAGAGACGGAGTCTCGCTCTGTCGCCCAGGCTGGAGTGCAGTGGCCGGATCTCCGCTCACTGCAAGCTCCGCCTCCCGGGTTCACGCCATTCTCCTGCCTCAGCCTCCCGAGTAGCTGGGACTACAGGCGCCCGCCACCTCGCCCGGCTAGTTTTTTGTATTTTTTAGTAGAGACGGGGTTTCACCGTGTTAGCCAGGATGGTCTTGATCTCCTGACCTCGTGATCCGCCCGTCTCAGCCTCCCAAAGTGCTGGGATTACAGGCTTGAGCCACCGTGCCCGGCCCCAGTTGTTTTCTTAAAATGAATTCCTAGAAGTAGAATTCTTGTGCCACACATGTTCAAGCCTTTTTTTTTTTTTTTGAGATGGAGTTTCGCTCTTGTCGCCTAGAGTGCGATGGCACGATCTCAGCTCAGTGGAACCTCTGCCTCTCGGGTTCAAGCGAGTCTCCTGCCTTAGCCTCCCAAGTAGCTGGAACTACAGGCATGTGCCACTATGCTTGGCTAATTTTATGTTTTTAGCAGAGACAGGGTTACATTATGTTGGCCAGGCTGGTCTCAAACTCCTGACCTCAGGTGATCTGCCTGCCTCGGCCTCCTAAAGTGCTGGGATTACAGGCATGAGCCACTGCACCTGGCCTGGACATTTTTAAGGCTTTTCATACATATTGTTAAATTGCTTTCTAGAAAGATTATACCAATTTATCTTACCCTAGGTAGTATAAAAATTCCCTTTTCCCTGAATCCTTACGACTACCATACTTATTCATCCTGTGTATTTATTTTTCATTTTTTAATTTTATTTACTTATTTATTTTTTGAAACAGAGTCTTGCTCTGTCAGCCAGGCTAGAGTACAGTGGTGTGATCTCGCCTCACTGCAACCTCTGCCTCCCAGGTTCAAACGATTCTTCTGCCTCAGCCTCCCAAGTAGCTGAGATTACAGGCATGCACCACCATGCCAGGCTGATTTTTTTTTTTTTTTTTTTTTTTTTTTTTTTTTTGAGACGGAGTCTCGCCCTGTCGCCCTGGCTGGAGTGCAGTGGCACAATCTCGGCTCACTGCAAGCTCCGCTCTGCCTCCCGGGTTCACGCCATTCTCCTGCCTCAGCTTCCCAAGTAGCTGGGACTACAGGCGCACGCCACCACGCCCGGCTAATTTTTTGTAATTTTTAGTAGAGACGGGGTTTCACCATGTTAGCCAGGATGGTCTCGAACTCCTGACCTCATGATCCACCCGCCTCGGCCTCCCAAAGTGCTGGGATTACAGACGTGAGCCACCGTGCCCGGCCACCAGGCTGATTTTTGTATTTTTAGTATAGACGGGGTTTCGCCATGTTGGCCAGGCTGGTCTCGAACTCCTGACCTCATAATCCACCCACCTCGGTCTCCAAAAGTGCTGGGATTACAGGTGTGAGCCACCACGCCCGGCCCATCCTGCGCATTTTTTGAGCTTCCTCTCTGTGCCAGGCACTCTGCAGCAGTGAGTGGTGTGGTTCCTGCCTTCATGAACCCTGCCTTCAGTAAGTTTTTACAATCTCTTTAGTAAAAAAAAAAAAATTTTTTTTTTTTTTGAGGCGGAGTCTCGCTCTGTCACCCAGGCTGGAGTGCAGTGGTGCGATCTCAGCTTACTGCAACCTCCGCCTCCCAGGTTCAAGCAAATCTCCTACCTCAACCTCCTGAGTAGCTGGGACTGCAGGCGCATGCCACTACGCCTGGCTAATTTTTGTATTTTTAGTAGAGATGGGGTTTCAGCATGTTGGCCAGGATGGTCTCGGTCTCCTGACCTCTTGATCCACCGCCTTGGCCTCCCAAAGTGCTGGGATTGTAGGCGTGAGCCACCATGCCTGGCCTTCTGATTTTAACCTTTACCAGTTGGTAGTTACTATGTTTTAACTTGCATCTTTATTTTTATTTTTATTTTTTGAGATGGAGCTTTGCTCTTGTTGCCTAGGCTGGAGTACAATGTTGGGATCTCGGCTCACCGCAGCCTATGCCTCCTGGGTTCAGGCAATTCTCCTGGCTCAGCCTTCCAAGTAACTGGGATTACAGGCCTGTGCCACCATGCCAGGCTAATTTTTGTATTTTTAATAAAGACGGGGTTTCTCCATGTTGGTCAGGCTGGTCCTGAACTCCCAACCTCAGGTGATCCACCTGCCTCGGCCTCCCAAAGTGTTGGAATTACAGGCATGAGCCACCGCGCCCGGCCGCATGCATGACTTTTTTTTTTTTTTTTTTTTTTTTTTAAATCTTGAAGCGATGTCTCACTCTGTCACCAGGCTGGAGTTCAGTGGCGTGATCTCGGCTTGCTTCAGTCTCTGCCTCCCAGGTTCAAGTGATTCTCCTGCCTCAGCCTCCTGAGTAGCTGGGATTACAGGCACGTGCCACCGCACCCGGCTAAGTTTTTTATATTTTTAGTAGAGATGGGGTTTCACCATGTTGGCCAGGATGGTCTCGATCTCTCAACCTCACAATCCGCCCGCCTCGGCCTCCCAAAGTACTGGGATTACAGGCGTGAGCCACTGCGCCCAGCCGCGTGCATCATTTTTTATACTGCAGTGTATGAAGTTCAGGTCAGAGGCATGAGGACGAGATACACATATTTGAAGTTTGGGGAGTTATGGTGGCAATCAAGCCCTGGGACGGGGTGGGTGTGCCCAGGAGCATTTGAATAGAGGCTGAGGATAGAACTCTGGGAAATGAGGTTTAAGAGGTAAGTGGAAGATGAAGAACCTGAAAAGAACCATGTTGTTGAAAGGTTACAAAAATTAGCCAAATGTGGTGGCATGTACCTGTAGTTCCAGCTACTTGGGAGGCTGAAGTGAGAGGATCACTTGGGCCTGGGAAATTGAGGCTGCAGTGAGCAGTGATCGTGCCACTGCACTCCAGCCTGGATGACAGAATAAGACCCTGTCTCAAAAATAAAAAAAAGCAAAAACAAAAAAAGCAATCAGAGAATAGAAAACGCCTGGGGCTTCGAGACAATCAGAGCATTCAAATCTTGGCTGTTTGTTTATTAATGATGTGACATTACCTTTATTTCCTCATCTTTGGAATGAGAATAATATAGTTTACTTTATAACTTTATTTAGAGGTTAAATTGAAGTAATAGGGAGACAGTAGGGTATGTTAGTTGAGATAGGATATGAGTTTTTAGTGTCACTGTTGGAGTTTGGACTCTTGTTTTATCGTTTATTAGTTGCATGACCTTAGATAGCTATTCAGCGTCTGGCCCACCCTTTCCAAATGGCGACAATGATAATAATACCTTTCTCATGGGAAGGTTTCGAGATTTAAATCAGCTAAGGCAAATATTGTGCTTACCACAGTGCCTAAGTCATAGTAGGGACTAAATTTTGCCTTGATGGTGATGATACACATTAACATACATACATAGTGTCTCACATGCAGACTAGCACAAAGATAACTAAGTATTACTGCAGGCCTCCCATCAGAAGCTTCTGAATAAGAAGGAAATGGAGCTCCTTCACAGAAGATAGAACAGGAGGGAAAAAACTGAAAAGGATGATGCACATTGATATTGCTCTTTGGTATATATATCTAATGATGTTAGACAGATATTTCAAGGAATCCGTTTGCTTTAAGTCATTTATCCCAAGCTTGTGATAAAGGGAACTTTTTTTTTTTTTTCTTGCAGACGCATTCTCGCCCTGTTGCCCAGGCTGGAGTGCAGTGGTGTGATCTCGGCTCACTGCAACCTCCAACTCCCGAGTTCAAGTGATTCTCCTGTCTCAGCCTCCCGAGTAGCTGGGATTACAGCATGTGCCACCATGCCTGGCTAATATTTTGTATTTTTAGTAGAGACGGGGTTTCACCATGTTGGCCAGGATGGTCTCGAACTCCTGACCTCAAGTGATCCACCTGCCTTGGCCTCCCAAAGTGTTGGGATTACAGGTGTGAGCCACTGCACCTGGCCGATAAAGGGAACTATTTAGGGTGAACTTACATTTCTCTTATCCTCCAGGCAAACACAGAGCAGCCCAAGCTGAGTAGAGATGAGCAGCGGGGTCGAGGCGCCCTCTTACAGGACATTTGCAAAGGGACCAAGCTGAAGAAGGTGACCAACATTAATGATCGGAGTGCTCCCATCCTCGAGAGTGAGTCTGAGCTTCATTTCCTAGTGAACCGGCAGGATCCCAGGAGTGACTTGAAGACTTGGCTGTGTTGTTATTTTTATTGGGGCTTGAGTGGGAGAGTTTTGTCCTGGGATGTGCTTTGGCTCTCTTCTCATTCTTCTGAACCTTAGAAGTTTCTTCTTGACTCTTGGAGAGCATCTCAGGTTTAAGGTTACCATCTCACTGGGCGTGGTGGCTCATGCCTGTAAGCCAAATACTTTGGGAGGTCAAGGTGGAAAGATTGCATGAGCCTAGAAGTTCGAGGCTGCAGTGAGCTGTGATCACGTCAGTGCGCCACTGCACTCCAGCCTGGGCAACAGAGCAAGACTCTGTCTCTCAAAAAGGAAAAGAAAAAAAAAAAAGAAGGCTGCCGTCTCTTATTGTAACTAATACTCATCAGGGCACATCCTTGACTGTCCTTTGAGGATACTGCCACATTCCTATAAACCTCTTGACTGAAACCAAGGTTGATTTTATGATTGCTACAAGTGTCCGTTCCTGTAGGCCTCTGGAGAGTGCTCACATATTGGTCCCTGATCCCTTAACCTTCTATCTATCATCTGAGATGTGGAGAGGAGAGTCCAGATAACTATGTTGCACTTTTTTTTTTTTTTAGCCTGAGTTTTGCTCTTGTTGCCCAGGCTGGAGTGCAGTGGCGTGGCCTCAGCTCACTGCAACATCTGCCTCCTGGGTTCAGATGATTCTCGTGCCTCAGCCTCCCAAGTAGCTGGGATTACAGGTGTGTGCCACCACGCCTGTCTAATTTTTTGTATTTTTAGTAGAGACGGGGGGTCTCACCGTGTTGACCAGGCTGGTCTTGAACTCCTGACCTCAGGTGGTCCACCTGCTCGGCCTCCCAAAGTGCTGGGATTACAGGCATGAGCCACTGCACCTGGCCCCCCAAACATTTATTTAACCCCCTTATCCCTTTGCCCTAAATAAAGGAAGATCAGCCACTTGTTCTTTTTTTTTTTTCTTTTGAGACGGAGTCTCACTCTGTCACCCAGGCTGGAGTGCAGTGGCACAATCTCAGCTCACTGCAAGCTCCACCTCCCGGGTTCACACCATTCTCCTGCCTCAGCCTCCCAAGTAGCTGGGACTACAGGCACCCGCCACCACGCCCGACTAATTTTTTGTATTTCTAGTAGAGACGGGGTTTCACCATAGTCTCTATCTCCTGACCTCGTGATCCGCCCACCTCGGCCTCCCACAGTACTGGCATTACAGGTGTGAGCCACTGCGCCCAGCCTCACTTGTTCTTTCTCTTTCATCACAACAAAGAGTTTCATCCCTACACAAAGCTGTGGAGCAGAGACGCCTAGCTTTCCCTTCTTTTCTTTTCTCTCTCTCTTTTTTTTTTTCTGAAACAGGGTCTTGCTCTGTCTGTCGCTCAGGCTGGAGTGCAGTGGTACGATCATGGTTCACTGCCACCTCGACCTCCCAGGCTCAATCAATCTTCCCATCTCAGCCTCCCAAGTATATAGGCATGCATCACCATGCCTGGGTAATTTTTGAAATTTTTTGTAGAGACAGGGTCCTACTATGTTGCCCAGGCTGCTCTCAAACTCCTGAACTTAAGTGATCCTCCCATCTTGGCCTCCCAAAATGCTGGGATTAATGACATGAGCCACTGTACCAGGCCTGCTTTTTTAAATAGAAGGGCAAAAACAAGACTGGTTTGTTTGCAAGCGATAGCCCAGACAGAGGAGGGGTTTCCCCTCATGATTGACTTGGTCATCAGCTGAGAGCATGTGAAATGAAAACCCTACTGGTATGCTTTCCAGAGCCCAAAGGAAGCAGTGGTGGCTATGGCTCTGGAGGAGCTGCCCTGCAGCCCAAGGGAGGTCTGTTCCAAGGAGGAGTGCCGAAGCTTCGACCTGTGGGAGCCAAGGACGGTTCAGGTATCTGATGAGTACTTTCCCAGGATATTTCCCTGGTGTGTTAATTTCTGATGTCCCAAGTGGGCCATCTCAAGTTGAGGAGTGTGGTAAAGGTCGGGGGCAGAAAGACTTGGGAGCAGGGGAGGAGTTATACAGTAGAATACAGCAAAAGCTGAGGGATTAAATGAAAGCGGATGCAATTTAGATAAAGAAAATGTGGTATATATACACTAGAATACTATTTAGCCTTAGAAAAGAAGGAAACTTCTGTCATTTCTGATAATACGGATGAACTTGGAGGAAATTATACTAAGTGAAATAAGCCAGGTACAAAAACACAAATACTGCATGATCTCATTTATATGTGGGATCTGAAACAGTTGAACTCATTCATAGAAGTAGAGAGTGAAACGTTGGTTACTAGAGGCTGGGGGCAGTAGGTGTTGGGATGGAGAAAGGGGAGATGTTGGTCAAAGGGTACAAAGTTTCAGTTAGACAGGAGGGGTAAGTTTTAGTGATCTATTGCAGCAGTCCCCAGTCTTTTAGGCACCAGGAACTGGTTTCATGGAAGACAATTTTTCCATGGATGGTGGTCGGGGATGGTTTCGGGATGAAACTGTTCCACCTTAGATCATCAGGCGTTAGTTAGATTCTCATAAGGGGCATGCAACCTAGATCCCTCACATGGGCGGTTCACAGTGGAGTTCGCCCTCCTATGAGAATCTAATGCTGCTGCTCTTCTGACAGGAGGCGGAGCTCAGGCGGTAATGCGGGCTCTCTCACCTTCTGTGTGCCCCGTTCCTAACAGGTCACTGACCTGTACAGGTGCGTGGCCCCAGGGGTATAATCAGACGACCCCTGATTATACTTGATGTATATTTGAAAATTGCTAAAAGAGTTTTATTTTATTTATTCTTTTCTTTTTTTTCCTCCTGAGATGGAGTCTTGCTCTGGCCCAGCCTGGAGTGCAGTGGCGCCATCTTGGCTCACTGCAACTTCCCCCTCCTGGGTTCAAGCCATTCTCCTGCCTCAGCCTCCCAAGTAGGTGGGATTACAGGCACAGGCCACCACACCTGGCTAATTTTTGTAGTTTTAGTAGAGATGGGGTTTCGCCATGTTGGCCAGGCTGGTCTCAAACTTCTGACCTCAAGTGATCCATCTGCCTTGGCCTCCCAAAGTGCTGGGATTACAGGCATGAGCCACTGCGCCTGTTGTAGAGTAGATTTTAAGTGTTTTCACCATAAAAAGAAAAATAGGTGATGGATATGTTAGTTTGATTTAATCATTCCACAATGTATACATATAACAAGGCATTGTATCCCATAAATACATAAAATCATTACTTGTCAAAAATAAAGTAAAATTTAAAAATAAATAACAATGTATCCTGAGCCTGAAACCATATTAAAACCTAGAACTAGGCCGGACGTGGTGGCTCACGCCTGTAATCCCAGCACTTTGGGAGGCCGAGGTGGGTGGATCACCTGAGATTAGGATTTTGAGACCAGCCTGGCCAACATGGGGAAACCCCATCTCTACTAAAAATACAAAAATTAGCCGGGTGTGGTGGTGCGCGCCTGTAATCCCAGCTACTCAGGGGTCTGAGGCAGGAGAATCACTTGAACCCATGAGGCAGAGGTTGCGTTGAGCTGAGATCGTGCCATTGCACTCCAGCCTGGGCAACAACAGCAACACTTTGTCACACACAAAAAAAAGCAAAACCCCAGAACTATGCAAGTCCTTTCCCTGCTACCATGCAGGTTGCACTAAGGAGCTGAGTCAAGTAGAGATACTGACCAGTATCTGTCTAGCTCTGTTGACCCCGTGTTTGTGTATTTGTAGAGAACCTAGCTGGTAAGCCGGCCCTGCAAGTCCCCAGTTCTCGAGCTGCTGCCCCAAGGCCTCCAGTATCTGCAGCCAGCGGGCGTCCTCAGGATGATACAGACAGCAGCCGGGCCTCACTCCCAGAACTGCCCCGGATGCAGAGACCCTCTTTACCGGACCTCTCTCGGCCTAATACCACCAGCAGTACGGGCATGAAGCACAGCTCCTCTGCCCCTCCCCCGCCACCCCCAGGGCGGCGTGCCAACGCACCCCCCACACCTCTGCCTATGCACAGCAACAAAGCCCCCGCCTACAACAGAGAGAAACCCTTGCCGCCGACGCCTGGACAGAGGCTTCACCCTGGTCGAGAGGGACCTCCTGCTCCACCCCCAGTCAAACCACCTCCTTCCCCTGTGAATATCAGAACGGGACCAAGTGGCCAGTCTCTGGCTCCTCCTCCTCCGCCTTACCGCCAGCCTCCTGGGGTCCCCAATGGACCCTCTAGCCCCACTAATGAGTCAGCCCCTGAGCTGCCACAGAGACACAATTCTTTGCATAGGAAGACACCAGGGCCTGTCAGAGGCCTAGCACCTCCTCCGCCCACCTCAGCCTCCTCCTCTTTACTGAGTAATAGGCCACCTCCCCCAGCCCGAGACCCTCCCAGTCGGGGAGCAGGTAAGTGCTTGGAAGCACCTTTTTCCCTATCGTGCTGTGAATTGATTTTATCTTTTCCCCAGAGCACTGCTTGAAGACAGTAATTCATTTATTCATTCAATGGGTTTATTGAGTACCTTTTTATGCGTCAGATCTGTTGGTAGGGAAATAGCAATAAATAGAAAAGACAAAAAGTTCTTGTTTTGGACAGTCAAACTAGTAAAATATATAAATACATAGTATGTAGTATGCTTTAGAGAATTACAAAGCAGAGGAGAGGAATAAGATGTACTGGGGCGGAGGTCGGATGATGATAAATTGGAGCAGTAGGGAGAGAGTCAAGACAGTCCTTACTGATAAGGTGAAAATTTGACAAAGACCTCAAGAAAGTGACGAGTAAGCTTAGTAGTTATCTAGGAGAACAGCTGTTGCAGGCAGTGGGAACAACAAATGTAGAGGACATAAGGTAGAAGTATTCTTGAAACATTTTGGGGACAGCAAGAGGGCCTTTGTGGCAAGACTAGAAAGACTGAGGGAGGGAAGAGTGGTAGGACTTAGAGGTTGGAAAGCTGGAGCTGCAGGGGAGAACACTGCAGGACTTTGCAAAGACCTTGAATTTAACTTTGTGAGATGGGAAGCCACTGGAGAGTTTTAAACAGAGAAGTAGTATGATTTGACTCACCTTTTAAAAAGATCACTAGCTCCTGTGTTGATAACAGACTGCAGTAGGACAAAGGTGACAAAAAGAGACCAGTTACTGGGCTGTTGCAGTAAATGGCCAGATGGTTAGGAGTACTGCGAATTTGTGGGAAGATAGGTGTTTGGTTTGAGACAAGTGTGAGATGCCTATTAGGTACTCAAGAAGAGATAATGAATTGGTACTTGGCTATCAGACTCCAAAGTTGAGGGGAGAGGTCTCGACTAGAGAGACACATTTGAATGGTATTGAAAACCACATGCTAGATGAAGTCACCTAAGGAGTGAGTATAGATAAGAAGAGTCCTAGGAGGCTGAGGCAGGAGAATTGCTTGAACTCAGGAGGCAGAGGTTGCAGTGAGCCAAGATCACGCCACTGTACTCCAGCCTGGGTGACAGAGTGACGCTCTGTTTCAAAAAAAAAAAAAAAAAAGATGAGGGCTAAGCCCTCGCCCTCCTACATTAGAGGCAAGAGAGATAAAGAATACCCAGTGGAGGAAACAGAAAAGCTTCTAGTGAGGATGGAAGGAGAAAAACCAAGAATGTGATGGAGAAACTCCAAGGTAGAGTAAGTGGTCAGCTGTGCCCAGTGCTGCAGATGGGTCGGGTAAGTTAAAGGCCAAGAACTGGCATTGGTCATGGGACCCTTTGGAGTAGTTTCAGTGGAGTGGTGGAGGGCGAAAGTGAAAGCTTAATTGGAGTGGGTTCAAGAATGCAGGAATAGGAGGAGAGAAATTGGAGATAGCAATATAGAAATATCTTAAAGAGTTTGCTGTAAAGTCCAGGAGAGAGGGGTGAAGAGAAGTGAAGTGAATGTTGGAGGAAGATGTGGGGTTGAGAGTTGGTTTTTTTCCCATCCCAAGATGGGAGACCTATTTGTATGCTGATGGAATGAGTAGCATGAAACTTAGGAGAGAGGGAAAAAATTGAATCAGAGGAGAGGGAACAGATTGCCTGAATAATGACCTTAGGAGGCCAGAGGAGAGAGAATGTGATCCACAGATAAAAGGTTGGCCTTAGATAGAAATGTGGTTCTTCCGTAGTAACAAGAGGGGAGGCAGAGCATATAGGCTTAGAAGCAAGTGGGTAGGTGGGTGTAGTGGTAGAAGCAAGTGGAAAGTTTATTCTAATTTGCTTCTGTTTTCTCAGTGAAATGGAAAGCAAAAGCATCAGCTGTGATTGAGGCGAGGGAAGGAGAAGGCGAGTTGAGGAGAGAGAAGTGGCATGAAATGGTCATCTGGAGCATGGGAGTATGGGTGGATTAGGGAAATGTGCTCAGATAGGCAACCACGCGAAGGGCCCACTTGAGATTATGGGCCATACATTTCATGTGAGATTAATTAGTCTCATGTGTGTTCAACTGTGATTTGCAGGTACAAAATAAGAGTAGAGCTCTGTTTAACCAGTGTTAGCATGTTTTAGGCATGTGCGACTCTAAGGGAGAGTGAGGCAGGAAGGAAAGGGTGTATGTGAGGGAGTGATTGCAATAATGAAGCCTAAGCTGGGTAAGGAGGAAATTCAGGAACCCTGGAAAAAGAAGAGGTTGTGTAATCTCCTTATAATTAGCATAATTGAAATTTTAGAGTGAGGGGAGACCATGACAGCTCTCTGGGGCCTTATTGGACCTGGGAATTTTGGCTCCCATATCCTTGTATCATTAGACTTTGAGATATACCCTCCCCAAACAGCTTATCCTTTATTTATTTATTTGTTTGTTTGTGTTTTGAGACAGAGTCTTGCTCTGTCATCCAGGCTGGAGTGCAGTGGTACGATCTCTGCTCACTGCAACCTCCGCCTCCTAGGTTCAAGTGATTGTTATGTTTCAGCCTCCCAAGTAGCTGGAATTACAGGCAAGTGCCACCATACCTGGCTAATTTTTGTATTTTTAGTAGAGACAGGTTTTCACCATGTTGGCCAGGCTGGTCTCAAACTCCTGACCTCAAGTGAGCCACTGCGCCCAGCCCTTAGCTTTTATTTTAAAGTCAGTTTCTGTAGGTATAGAACATTGATTAAGGAGTTATGTCATGGAGTCTGGGCATGATGGCTCGTGCCTGTAATCCCAGCACTTGGGATTGGGGAGGTTGAGGCCGGCAGTTCACTTAAGCCCAGGAGTTCGAGACCAGCCTGGGCAACATAGCAAAACCCTGTCTCTACAAAAAATAATTTTAAAAAATTAGCCTGGCATGGTGGTGCATGCCTGTAGTCCCAGCTACTCGAGAGGCTGAGGTTGGAAGACCACTTGAGCCTGGGAGGTGGAGGTTGCAGTGAGCCGTGATAGTGCCACTGCACTTCAGCCTGGGCAACACAGTAAGACCTTGCCTCAAAGGAAAAAAAAAAAATGGTAAAGGTTATATTATTAAGTAACAAGGCATTAAAAGCCTATTAACCTGTGTGCAGCTGCTTTATTTGGTACACACAGATTTGTACTCTGGCAGCTGGCCATCTAACATAGGGCAGCCAAACAGTGGCCTGCTGCATTCCTGATCCCATATCTCCCTAGCTTTAGCCATAAGGAGGTAGTCCTAAGGTGGACCTTGATTCTGTAAAGTTCAGGTTTGACTTTTTTTTTTAACTTAGGGATTTTACAAAAGACTCTTATTAGGGATTTTACAAAGGACTCTTTGTCTGAGCAAAGCTCGTATCTTTCTGACCTCATCCAGGAATAGAAGAAGAGAAAAATGCAATTTCCGTGGGTTGAACTGAGTACTGTTAAATGTCTGCAGGCTTTCTTGCTTCCCACTTTTCCATTCCTTCTCTGTGATAGCTAGGGCTACAGGGTTGTTGCCACCATGTCTGGCTCATAAATTTTTTTTTTTTTTTTAAGATGAGGTCTGTGTTGCCCAGGCTGGACTCAAACTCTTGGGCTCAAGCCATCTTCCCACCTTGGCCTCCCGAAGCCCTGAGATTACAGATGTGAGCAATTGTACCTGGCTAGAGCAGCAATTCTTAAGAGTGATAAACTGGAAAAAAATTGAGGTATTTTAGTCAGAGATCATTTGAGTATTGCCTCAATTTGTTGTGTGACATTGGACAGATCGCTGATTCTCTCTTTTCTCATCTGTAAAATGTACATTTGAAAAGTACAGTGGGGGTAAGGCACAGAGGCTCACACCCGTAATCCTAGTGCTTTGGGAGGCTGAGGCAGGAGGATCGCTTGAGACTGGAGTTCAAGACCAGCCTGGGCAACATGGTGAAACCCCATTTCTACAAAAAATAAAAAAAGTAGGCCGGGTGCAGTGGCTCACGCCTATAATCTTAGCATTTTGGGAGGCTGAGACAGGCAGATCACCTGAGGTCGGGAGTTCAAGACCAGCCTGGCCAACATGGTGAAACCTCGTCTGTCTACTAAAATACAAAAATTAGCCGGGCATGATGGCGGGTGCCTGTAATCCCAGCTACTCGAGAGGCTGAGATAGGAGAATCGCTTGAACCTGGGAGATTGTGGTTGCAGTGAACTGAGATCGCACCACTACACTCCAGCATGGGTGGCTGAGCGAGACTCTGTCTCAAAAAATAATAATAAATAAAAATAAATTTTAAAAACCTAGCCAGGTGTGGCAGCGTGTGCCTGTGGTCCCAGCTACTTGGGAGGCTAGGATGGGAGGATCACTTGAACCCAGGAGGCAGAGGCTGCAGAGAGCTGAGATCACACCACTGCACTCCAGCCTAGGCAGCAGAGCAAGACCCTGTCTCAAAAAAAAATCCTAAAAACACAAAAACTAGTATTATTGGTTTATAGAGTTTGTTTCAAGAATTTTTTCTTTGCAGAGTAAAACACTGTCCATTTTTAAGGGAATTAAAAAAAAAATTGAAACCATCATACTTTTCTCAAAATTAGGGTTAATCTTGGATTACAAAAGGCTGTCTCCCATCCCAGGACTTCTTTTGCAAATTGTTTTTTTAGGGACTGGAGTTCTGGCTCTGTCACTTGAAACAGTCTTAAAACTGGATCTGGGGCCAGGCGCGGTGGTTCAAGCCTGTAATCCCAGCACTTTGGGAGGCTGAGACGGGCGGATCACGAGGTCAGGAGATCGAGACCATCCTGGCGAACACGGTGAAACCCCGTCTCTACTAAAAATACAAAAAATTAGCCGGGCATGGCAACGGGTGCCTGTAGTCCCAGCTACTCGGGAGGCTGAGGTAGGAGAATGGCGTGAACCCAGGAGGCGGAGCTTGCAGTGAGCCAAGATCGCGCCACTGCACTCCAGCCTGGGGGACAGAGTGAGACTCCATCTCAAAAACAAACAAACAAACAAAAAAACAACTGGATCTGACAAAGAACCCAGAAGCTTATTGGAGATAGCAGAACCTGGCTGGGATGAGGGAGGGAGCTGGAGGAGCCAAACAGATCACTCTTATCCTGCTCTATTTTGCCATTCCAGGTCATTTCATCAGTGTCACCTGCCTGGTGTCTAGCTGGTGCCAGTGTCCTTGTGAACCTGGCTAACCCTGTCTACCTTGCTGCCCTGGCCGGGGAGTAGATACAAATTCTCAGGGCCTTGAGGAATCTGGGTTTTCAGGAATATTTTTCGGGGCTTAAAGAAGCTTCTCTTAAAGAGCTTTGGTTTGAGTAGGTTTGGAATGAAAACAAGGCTCAGGCCAGGCGCGGTGGCTCACGCCTATAATCCCAGCACTTTGGGAGGCCGAGGCGGGCAGATCATGAGGTCAGGAGATCGAGACCATCCTGGATAACTGGTGAAACCCCGTCTCTACTAAAAATACAAAAAAATTAGCCAGGCGTGGTGGCGGTACCTGTAGTCCCAGCTACTCGGGAGGCTGAGGCAGGAGAATGGCATGAACTTGGGAGGCGGAGCTTGCAGTGAGCCAAGATCATGCCACCACACTCCAGGCTGGGCAACAGAGCGAAACTCCGTCTCAAAAAAAAGAAAAAAGGCTCAGAGATCTGCTGGGAGGTATAAGATTTCTCTTTAATTATTGCATCTAGTGTCCCCTGTTTCTACTTGAACAAAGCTTGGAAACAGTGAGGAAGAGTTGACATTCTGAGTGTGTCTTATGGGAAGCAAAAACATTTATTGGGCTTATTGTGCCAGCTTGTGTGTGTGTGTGTGTGTGTGTGTGTGTGTGTGTGTGTGTGTGTGTTCGTTCCATTACCGTGTTACATGCTTAGCTATAGTCACTACAGAAATTCTGACAGTAAGCAGGAGGAATAATAGGACACTTTTTTCTTCAAGACAGTCTTGCTCTGTCACCAGGCTGGAGTGCAGTGGTGCGATGTTGGCTTCTTGCAACCTCCACCTCCCAGGTTCAAGCTCCTCCCACCTCAGGCTCCAGAATATCTGGGATTGCAGGCATGCGCCACCACGCTTGGCTAATTTTTGTACCTTTTTTTTAAATTAGAGGTGGGGTTTCATCATGTTGCCCGGGCTGATCTCGAACTCCTGGCATCAAGCGTTCTGCCTGCCTCAGCCTCCCAGAGTGCTGGGATTACAAATGTGAGCTACTGTGCCCGGCCAAGATACCGTTTTATTACTAAAAACAGTTTTGTCTGTTAAGCTGAGTAGTCTCTTCACTTACTATTTAGTTAACAACTATTTATCAGGCCACATGCTGTGGCACATGCCTATAATCCCAGCCCTTTGCTGAGGCTGGAGCATTACTTGAGCCCAGGAGTTTGAAGCTGCAGTGAGCTGTGATTCCACCACTGCACTTTAACCTGGGTGACACAGTGAGACCCTGTCTCTTTAAAAAAAAAAAAAAAATTGAACATGGCCCAGATACCAAAAGATGCACTTCCAAACCACTGAATTGTAAATCTGGTTGGAAAGATACTATGCAGAATACTGGGAGTTATGAAAAGCAGTGTGGGAGAGTAGAAAGGGCAGACATGTGCCTTGCCTGTTTTTATTTGATCTGCGACCTTAATCAGATCAAATAAAATGACAAATGAGAGTCCCAGTTTTCTCATTTGTGAAATGGGGATAATACTACATTCTTTGCAGGTGTGGCTATAAGACTTTTTAAAGATTTAATACACCTAAAATGCCTGGAACATAATAGATACCCAATAAATGGTAGCTGCTATTATTGTTAGTTAATACAGAGCACAGGAGTAAGACAACTTAAACACATTAGAATCTATTGTATTCCAGTCATATTGCCATGTCTTCACACATGCTTTTGACGTTACCTTCTACTTGGTGGCAAATTTTCATCTTTTAAGAGTGAATTTGATTTTTGGAAATGACCAAAAAGCAGATTCAGACACAGGTATGAATATTTTCTTTTTTTTTTTTTTTTTGAGGCAGAGTTTGCTCTTGTTGCCCAGGCTGGAGTGCAATGGCACAATCTCGGCTCACTGCAACCTCCGCCTCCTAGGTTCAAGCAGTTCTCCTGCCTCAGCCTCCCGAGTAGCTGGGATTACAGGCATGCGCCACCACTCCCGGCTAATTTTTGTATTTTTAGTAGAGACTGGGTTTCTCCATGTTGATTAGGCTGGTCTTGAACTCCCAACCTCAGGTGATCCTCCTGCCTCGACCTCCCAAAGTGCTGGGATTACAGGTGTGAGCCACCATGCCCGGCATAGGTATGAATATTTTCATTGGTGGTGGGACGACCTCAGAAATGAAATGTGACCATCATATAATAGTGTTTATAGCTCTGATAAACTTGCTTTGGAGGTAGTTCCAAAAGAGGTGTTTGCAATGTTTGAGCAATGAGACTGTTACTGGACATTTGTAACTTCCCACAATGAATCTGCTGTATATATTTTGAAAGTCGCTCATTGATATTAGAGTAAGTGACATAGCCTGTATATGCTGTGGGAGAGCAGAGGTGGAGGGACTCAGAAGAAAATGGATTGCTTTGGGAAAGCCTTGAGAAGATGGGACTTGGATTGAACCTTGGAGGATAGGGAGGATTTGGTAGTAAGGGAAGGGGGGATATCAGAATATTGTGAGGGGAGTCACAAGAGCAAAGCATGTAATTCAGTTTATTCAGCAGACATTGATTGAACACCTGCTGTGTGCTGTACTTGAGAACCCAGAAGGAGGAACTGCTCTGACATCAAGGGGTACACAGTATACTGGGGGAAGAGTACACAGAAGAAATAATTATAACAGTCTATTCAAGTGGTAGGTACGCACAAGCTGCAGTGGAAGTGCAGAAGAGGGCTCCTGACCTAGCCTAGCAATAAGAACGGAAGAGGAGAAGCCAAACTCAGGCTGATAGGCACGGTAGGTTACTATGTAAGCAAAGGCTTTGAGACTTTATTTATTTATTTACTTATGTATTTGAGATGGAGTCTCGCTCTGTTGCCCAGGCTGGAGTGCAGTGGCACAATCTGGGCTCACTGCAGCCTCCACCTCCCAGGTTCAAGTGATTCTTGTGCCTCAGCCTCCTGAGAAGCTGAGACTACAGGCACATGCCACCGCACTGGGCTAATTTTTTGTATTTTTAGTAGAGATGGGGTTTCATCATGTTGCCCAGGCTGGTCTCGAACTGCTGAGCTCAGGCAATTCCTCCCACCTTGGCCTCCCAGAGTGCTAGGATTATAGACGTGAGCCATCATAGCCAGCCACGGTTTCAGACTTTATGATTTAGGCAGTGCAAAGGCTTTGAAAAAATTGGATCAAGTTTTTAGGGAGATTAGTGAGTTGGTGTTATGCAAAATGAATTTGGAGGGGTAATAGACGAAGCAAGGAGAACATTCGGAAGGCTTTTGCAGTGGAACAGGCTAAATATAAGGAAGACTTGAATTAGAATTGTGGAGGAAGGCATGGAAAAGCATAAAAAAAATCAAGAACAGATAGAGTTCTTGACTGACTGGTACGAAATGTAAAAAGGTCATACATTTATTCTGAATATTGGTATCTGGAAGAATGGTGATACTATTCAGGTAATAAGGACAAAGGGGGACCAGGCACTGTGAGCGTCTGTGGGACGTGTTATTCTTTTTTTTTTTTTTTTTTTTTTTTTTTTTTGAGACGGAGTCTCGCTGTGTCGCCCAGGCTGGAGTACAGTGGCCAGATCTCAGCTCACCGCAAGCCCCACCTCCCGGGTTTACGCCATTCTCCTGCCTCAGCCTCCCGAGTAGCTGGGACTACAGGCGCCCGCCACCTCGCCCGGCTAGTTTTTTGTATTTTTTAGTAGAGACGGGGTTTCACTGTGTTAGCCAGGATGGTCTCGATCTCCTGACCTCGTGATCCGCCCGTCTCGGCCTCCCAAAGTGCTGGGATTACAGGCTTGAGCCACCGCGCCTGGCCAGGACGTGTTATTCTTTTAGCTCATGTGTTTCAAGTCACTCTACCGCTTGCCATCTCCACATCCAAACCTAACTACTTTGGATTTTAATTGCAGCTCCTCCACCCCCACCACCCGTGATCCGAAATGGTGCCCGGGATGCTCCCCCTCCCCCACCACCATACCGAATGCATGGGTCAGAACCCCCGAGCCGAGGAAAGCCCCCACCTCCACCCTCAAGGACGCCAGCTGGGCCACCCCCTCCTCCTCCGCCACCCCTGAGGAATGGCCACAGAGATTCTATCACCACTGTCCGGTCTTTCTTGGGTGAGTAGCTAGCTATCTGTAGTCTCATGGTTCCTGCGGTGACTTCACCCACTCCACTGCCATGGCTGCCAGATGGCCACCGTAGAGCGGGAATGGCCACATGGGATCCTTTGTTCACAATAGTTCTCCTCCTGACTTTATCCTCAGACTTACGGGCTGTGTTCATTGACTTCCTTATCTTGATGTGAATTCTAAGCATGGATGCTTTGGAATAGATTGAAGTAAGATCAGCAAGTATTATGCTAGCTTAACTCTAAAGCCACTCCAAAGATCAGTTTCTGTAGCTCGCTTTTAGGTCAGAGACTTTGTATCTTCTTTAGGATTATTCAGACAGGACTTACATATTCTCCTAGGAAGGAGTGTTCCTTTCTAGCTCTTCAAAAACAAAACATTTGATTGTTCTTGGAATTACTTTTTTAAATTATTTTTTATAGAGACCGGGTCTCACTCTGTTGCCCAGGCTGCTGTCAAACTCCTGGGCTCAAGCAGTCCTCCAACCTCTGCCTCCCAAAGTGCTGGGATTACACATGTGAGCCGTCACACCCAGCCTCACGGCCCCTCCTTGGAATTCTTGGGGGAAAAAAAAAAAAAAAAAAAAAGTCCCATGTCACATTGCCTGGAAAGAAACAAGAAGAAAGAATAACAAAAAATATTAAAGAAAAAAGGATTGGCCGGGCGCGGTGGCTCAAGCCTGTAATCCCAGCACTTTGGGAGGCTGAGATGGGCGGATCACGAGGTCAGGAGATCGAGACCATCCTGGCTAACACAGTGAAACCCCGTCTCTACTAAAAATACAAAAAACTAGCTGGGCGAGGTGGTGGGCGCCTGTAGTCCCAGCTACTCGGGAGGCTGAGGCAGGAGAATGGCGTAAACCCGGGAGGCCGAGCTTGCAGTGAGCTGAGATCCGGCCACTGCACTCCAGCCCCAGCGGCAGAGCGAGACTCTGTCTCAAAAAAAAAAAAAAAAAAAAAAAAAAAAAAAAAGAAAAAAGGATTGGGTGCGGTGGCTCATGCCTGTAATCCCAGCACTTTGGGAGGCCAAGGTGGGAGGATTGCTTTGAGCCCAGGAACTCAAGACCAGCCTGGGCAACATGGTGAAACTTCATCTCTCTGAAAAATACAAAAATTAGCTGGGTGTGGTGACACATGCCTGTGGTCCGAGCTACTCAGGAGGATTGCCTAAGTCCAGGGAGGTTGAGGCTGCAGCAAGCCATGATCGCACCACTGCACCCCAGCCTGGACAACAGAGCGAGACTCTGTCTCAAAAAAAAAAAAAAAAAAAAAAAAATCAGCTGGGTGTGGTGGCTCATACCTGTAATCCCAGCACATTGGGAGGCCGAGGCAGGCAGCTCACCTGAGGTCAGGAGTTTGAGATCAGCCTGGCCAACATAGTGAAACCCCATCTCTACTAAAAATATAAAAAATTAGCGTGGCATGCCCCTGTAATCCCAGCTACTCAGAAGGCTGAGGTAGGAGAATCGCTTGAACCCAGGAGGTGGAGGTTGCAGTGAGCCAAGATCGTGCCACTGCACTCCAACCTGGTGACAGAGCAAGACTCTGTCTTAAAAAAAAAAAAAAAAAACGAAACCCAAAACATACACATTAATCCAAAGCCACTAACGAGCAGTGTTATTTTGAGGAAGTCACATTACTCCTTGGGGCCTCACTTCCCTTATTTTGTAAAATTAGGTTGACTAGATGAGAAGTGTATCAGATTAACTTTTCCAAGATTATAAATGTTGGGGGGCTCTACCTAAGAGATTCCAATTCCTTGGTTCTGGGATGTAACCCTAAGTAAAGGTTGTCCAGAGGCTATTGTTAGACCCCTCTGTTGAGGACCCCTGGAAAAAATCTCTGTAAGGTCCCTTGCAGGCCTAACACTCTAGATTCTTTTTTTTTTTTTCTTTTTCTTTGAGATAGCGTCTTGCTTTGTCATCCAGGCTGGAGTGCAGTAGCACAATCACGGCTCACCGCAGCCTCGACCTCCCAAGCTCAAGCAATCCTCCCATCTCTCAGCCTTCCAAGTGGCTGGGACCAGAGGCGTGCATCACCATGCTTGGCTAATTTTGTATTTTTTTTGTAGGGATGAGGTTTTGCCATGTTGCCCAGACTGGTCTCAAACTCCTGGGCTCAAGCTACCTGCCCACCTCAGCCTCCCAAAGTGCTGGGATTACAGGCATGAGCCACCATGCCCAGCTTCTAGATTCTTTAATGGTTGCTGTCTTTACCCCCTGTCCTCCATGTTCTGTTCTATTCCTATTAGGCATGCCAGGGTTTTTGCTTTTAAAGATATATCCTTATTGTAGAAACCTTTGGGATGTGATCAAGCCACACTTACAGAAAATTTGAGCCTTCTTATCGAGGGGCCATAGAAAATAGGAGTAGAAGCCATGTTGGCTGTCCCAACTATGTAAGTGAAGGTAACATGGGCTGAAAGGGAATTATCTGCTCATATCTCTCACTAGCCATAGACAAATATTCCCATTTTAAATTAATTTCTACTGATTTCTGGATTTAGATCAGTTGTTTTGCCATGGCGACAGTCCCTAAGATGTTATTAAAACACAGAATCGGCTGGGCCTGGTGGCTCACACCTGTAATCCCAGCACTTTGGGAGGCCGAGGAAGGTGGATCACCTGGGGTCAGGAGTTCAAGGCTAGCCTGGCCAATATGGTGAAACCCTGTCTCTACTAAAATTACAAAAATTAGCCAGGTGTGGTGGTGCACGCCTGTAATCCCAGGGATGCTGAGCAGGAGAATTGCTTGAACCTGGGAGGCGGAGGTTGCAGTGAGCCAAGATCACGCCACCGCACCTCAGCCTGGGCAACAGAGTGAGACTCCATCTCAAAAAAAAAATTTCTTTCTGCTTATTCAGAAAGAATTATATTTCTTCCTGCTACCATGCAAACAACTGGGCTCCTGTCCTGTTCTGTGTCTGACTTGATGGAAAGGTTTAAAGAATCGGCTCAGGCTAGGCACGGTGGCTCACACCTGTAATCCCAGCACTTTGGGAGGTCAGGTGGGCAGATTGAGCTCAGGAGTTCGAGACTAGCCTGGGCAATATGGCGAAACCCCGTCTCTACTAAAAATACAAAAAACTAGCCGGGCGAGGTGGTGGGCACCACTGCACTCCAGTCTGGGTGACAGAGTGAGAGTGTTAAAAATATATATATATATATATATAAAAAATGAGCTCAAAGATGCACTACTTAGTACAGAGAGGTTTCGAATACATGCTCTGTGCATGCAAGGCGCGTGGGGTGATGCTGCTGCTGTTCTCAGGGTCGTTAGTTTGGTGGCGCAGTAGGTCTTCACGGTACCTCAGAGTGCCTGAGAGATTAGTAAGTGGGGAGGGTTGAAGTGGTCAGAGGCCTTGGGAGCACAAGCAAGGATGATAGGAATTAATATTCTGTTATTTTTGCAGATGATTTTGAGTCAAAGTATTCCTTCCATCCAGTAGAAGACTTTCCTGCTCCAGAAGAATATAAACACTTTCAGAGGATATATCCCAGCAAAACAAACCGAGGTGAGAATAATAAAAAAGTTTTTCCATAATTGCATAAAATGTAGAATTTGTGTGTTTTCTTAAGTTACAATTTGCTTCTCTCTGGACGCAGTGGCTCACACCTATAATCCCAGCACTTTGGGAGGCCGAGGTGGACGGATCACAAGATCAGGAATTCGAGACCAGCCTGACCAACATAGTGAAATCCTGTCTCTACTAAAAATACAAAATTAGTCTGGGCGCGGTGGCTCACCCCTGTAATCCCAGCACTTTGGGAGGCTGAGGCAGGCGGATCATGAGGTCAGGAGATCAAGACCATCCTGGCTAACACAGTGAAACCCCATCTCTACTAAAAATACAAAAAATTAGCCAGGTGTGGTGGCAGGTGCCTGTAGTCTCAGCTACTCGGGAGGCCAAGGCAGGAAAACTGTTTAAACCCAGGAGGTGGAGGTTGCAGTGAGCCAAGATCACGCTACTGTACTCTAGCCTGGGCGACAGAGGGAGACTTCGTCTCAAAAAAAAAAAAAAAAATTGCTTCTTGTCATCTTCATTGACTTTTTTTTTTTGAGATGGAGTCTCCCTCTCATCGCCCAGCCTGGAGTACAGTTCTTGGCTCAACCCAACCTCTGCCTCCCAGGTTCAAGTGATTCTCCTACCTAAGCCTCCCAAGTAGCTAGGATTATAGGCATGTGCCACCATGCCTGGATTATTTTTGTAATTTTAGTAGAGACTGGGTTTTGCCTTGTTGGCCAGGCTGGTCTCAAACTCCTGACCTCAGGTGATCCACCTGCCTTGGCCTCCCAAAGTGCTGGTATTACAGGCGTGAGCCACTGTACCTGGCCTCTCATCTTCATTTTCTTAAGCAAAACAACAATAAAACTTAGTCCCCAGATTTTAAAGATTAGCTTAAAGAACCTGTCTTTCATTTTAGAAATGTGTGGGTTGTTCCGATTCTGGTGGGTGACCTGTATGTGTGTGGTTTTTATTTTGTTTTTTTTCAGCTGCCCGTGGAGCCCCACCTCTGCCACCCATTCTCAGGTGAAGCCTGGCTTGGTCCTGTTCCTCAGGAAAAGGATGGACCTTCTCTTCTTCTCAGATGGTCCCTTCCATTCCCCTGAAACCCGCATGAGAGCTCCTAACATGTTTCTCCAATGCAACCAACCCCTAGACTCCAAGTGTCCTCCCAGTTCACCTCCATCTATGCATCTCGTCTCTGGATTTGGTGATCAGACTCTTTATATTGACAGTAGGATCTCAAACCCTGCATCCATCCTTCCTCCAGCAAGCCCTGCTAAGCCACATGAGGAACAAGTTTCCGTGTCTCCTGCCTTCCTCTTGGGGAAAGGTGCCTTGTTGTGATGAATTAACTCACTGTTGGGGCAGGGTGGGGAATGGTACTCCTTCCTTCTTCTGTCCACGGTAGGGGAAGCTTGGCAGGTATATTATATTTCATCATTTAGGAGGCTGACATGACCAGGACTTATGGGTGGGAGGGGAGCATTTTTAGTGAAGCAAGAAAGGAGTTTGCCAAGAGGTGATCTGTTTTAAAGGTCATATTTGGAGAAAGGGCAAGGAATTGGGTCTGCTTTATTTTAGGGGTATTTTGTTTTTGTTCTTACCTGCTGCCTGCCCCCACCACCCCAGGGATAAATTGGATATAAACACTAAATACTAATCAGTTGAACTTAACATTTAATAAAAAGAGAGGGTGAAATAAACTGAGGACCATTTTAGAACTAGTCAGTTCTCTGCAGCAAAGGGACCAGGAGCCATTTGAACCCTCTGGGACCCCTCACCCCACTGCTTCACGGTGCTAGGCTGAGGGATGTTTTTCCTCCCCCTTACCACCCATGCCCTCGAAGGAAATGTCACTTTTTGTGGAGGGCATCATTCATTCCTGATTCACAAACCCCAAAAACCTCTGGTGGGAGAGAGGAAGATAGGGCATGGGCCTAGGCCTTAACCTCAATCTTGAGTCTGCCTCAGTCTTTTCTGACTGGCCCCGAAGTTGTCAGTGGCTCTTTCTGTCCTTCAGCCCCTGGAAGGTGCTCCAGGATAACAAAGAAGGGCAGGTTGAAGCCCCTCATGGAAGGAACTGGCTTTGTGGCGCTGCAAAGGACTTTTAAGTCCTGCATGTACTGAAGTTCACAGCCCACCTGACTGAGCAGACTCTTCCTATTCCTTTCTCTACCACCCTTGCCTTCCCAGGACTGCACGATTTAACACAGCAGAGTACAGAAGGGTGAAGAAGTGAGCAGAGGCTTATGAGGATATTCAGATACTCCTCTATGCCAGGAAGCACAAAGACTTTGTTGAGTTTTGCCTCAGTTCAGTAGATCTTCCTTGGCAGCCAGCCATAGGTTGTTTCTTTGTCTTCCAGATCCCAAAGAGCACAGAGAAAAATGGAGGTCCCCAGTCTAGGTAGGAACTGTCGTTGGCTGATTGGATGAGGACTTCTTTTTTTCCAACAGCAGGATGGGGCTTCTGGGCTTGACACACCAGATGCTTTGGTTTTCTACAACTGTTGCTACGTGTAGAGGCTGTTCAGAGCGTGGCATGAGAGCAAGGAGACCATGGCTACTCTTTGAAATGGATGGGGAAAATTAGCTTAAAAATTTAATCACACACATCACAGGCTTAAACTGTCTTAGGGACCTTTCCAGTTGATTGGATTACAGGCTAGAGATCTGTGCATGGTGCCAGGTGAAACCCAAGTCTCCCCAGTGCTAGGTGAGGGAGGGCTCAGCAGGGGTAATGTATATGGGGTCTGCTGTCCTTTGCCATCCCCTAGACCACATTAACTCTGGGACAGACCATGATTAGGTCTGTCACCAAACTTTTCCCAATAATTTTTTATATATCATTCCTCTTTCTAATCTGTTAGCAGTTATCTCCCAGAAGTATCCCTAGCATCCTGAAGTAAACAGAACTGCCGGACCTGGTGGCTTACGCCTGTAATCTCAGCAATCTGGGAGGCCAAGGCGGGTGGATCACCTGAGGTCAGAAGTTTGAGACCAGCCTGTCCAACATGGCGAAACCCCGTTTCTACTAAAAATACAAAAATTAGCTGGGCATGATGGCACGTGCCTGTAGTCCCAGCTACTGGGGAGGCTGAGGCATGAGAATCGCTTGAACCCAGGAGGCGGAGGTTGCAGTGAGTAGAGATGGTGCCACTGCGCTCCAGCCTGGGTGACAGAGTGAAACTCCGTCTCAAAAAACAAACAAAAAAACAGAACTGAGAGAGGGGATGCTAGTGGAGGGAAAAGGAGAGAGTATAAGAATTCATACTGCAGCAGAGTTCCAGGGCAGATACTGACAAGTGACTAAACTTTGACTGTGAAGTCTTCCCATTTATTTTTGAAATGGGAGTCGATGCCTTTTGTACGTTATCAAAGTGTCTTTTTTTTTTTCCCTCCTTTACTCACACAGAGCATCAAAATATCACGAGTAAAGCCAAACCTCCGTTTTTCACTGGGGCTGATACCTTCCTCCCCATGGCCCGCTGCCCCTCAAATTCCTCAGCACTTGGACTGTGTCACATGGATATTGATTGTGTACTTGTTGTCTCCGCCTCATGCAAAAAGGCCTGGGTCTAGATCTAGTCAGATGGGTTTTTTTCAGAGCATGTTGATGATACAACACCTGTTTCAATGTCTTTGCCTTATACATTATTTGGTCCCGCTGTTAATAATAGATTTATTACTATGTATATTTACTATTGAAGATGGGAATGTGATCTGCATAGTTATCGGTCTACTTTCTATGTTGTAAAAAGCTTCTAATATGGGGTTTAAGGTGGGCTGGCTACAAGAGCACTAAAACTCCTCACCTTTTAAACTGCTCTTTTTATCTGCTTGTGGGAATGTCGTCTCTTCCATGGAAGATTGGGTGGTCTCATGTTGAGGCTGTTGCCCAGTCCCATTAACTCCCTTGTCCCCCCGCAGAAGGAAGAGACATTTCCCAGCTAAGCACCAGGAAGCTGTGTTAAAAGCCCTTGTATGGGTTAGGTTTTGTGATGTTCTTCCCTAATGGGAAAAACTTTATAGTTGTTTCTTACTGCCCTGTGTGGGAAGCAGGGCGGTGGCCTCCAGGCTTTTAAATGAGCTAGATGTCCCTCTTCCCCTTCTCTGGTCACTGAACCTGGACCAAAGCACTTTGATATTCCAGGTGTGATTTTCTCTGTCATGGGGATTTGCTCCAGCTGCAGAGCCCCATCATTTTCACAGCCTAGGCCAACAGAGTGAGAACCTAGGGCTACCCTAGCTGATGGATGTGAGGCTGCTGTCTCCAGGAGCTCATCCCAGCCCTGCTAACTGGCAGCGGCAAGGATACTCGTCACCGGCCATTGCACTGGGGAACTGCCTCACCCCATGGCTTCCCAACTTGAAACCCAGATTTACCTCCAGGGAGAGGTGAGAAAAAAAGTTTAAATAGACTTGCTACAGAGCAACTCAGGGTTGGGGTGTGTTTTAATTCTCCTGATCACTTGAAATAATCTGTAGGCTGAGTGCTTATGGGGGTGCGAGAGAAGGGCGACTCCAGGGTCCTTCCCTTTTACGAAGCTCTGGGGGTGGAGTGTGGGCATCTGAGGCCCTATGATGGCACTACACTGAGCTGTCTATCCTTCTGGAAACCCATCCTGCAATCAACTGCAAATCAAATTCTTCACATTCCAGCTACAGTCTTTTTTTCCCCATTGAATCTCAGTCCCTGGCCATGTGGTCAAGGTGGCTTTCTGTTAAGCTATCCTAATTTTGGGAATGGGAGGGGAGAGAGGAGGGCCATTACAACTCTGCCTTGAAGGCTCATCTCTTCAAAACAAAACAAAACTACAACCACCATCAAAACCACATGAAAAAAAAAAAAAGATTAACTGAAGGGAGGGTTTGGTTCCATTCAACTCCACATTCATTGTGCCTTTACTTGTGTTAGATTTCTGTGCTTTCTTCCTCTGCCTCTTTGAAGCAATTAAAATCTTCCTTGATAACTGCTGTTTCTTTCTACTCTTGTTTCTGGCAACTTGGTGGGTTCCTTCCCTAGTTGTCTTAAATCTCATTCCACTGGTGGCAAGAGGGGGCCTAGCCTTCTTTTCTCATGTCTAATCTTTGTCCTTTCTCATGGTGCCCTGCATGGAAGTCACAGTCAACACTGAATAAATGACTAGAATGACATGTGTGCGTGCGTGTGTGTGTGTGTGTGTGCGCGCATCTGTCTGTATGTGGATCAATTTCTTTTGGAAAATAATTTATTGTATGATTTATTTTGGAGTTATATTCTGATTACAGTGCTCCCTCTCCCAAATAGCATTGATTTGTTTCCCCCCTCTAAAATGTATAATCTGGTCTCAGGTTGGATTCTTTGGTACATTTCTTTCTTCTGGATGCCGTGCAGTGTAATTAAACCTTGCTTAAAAACAAAAAGTGAAAAATGTGTACTCTTGTGTGGAATACCGCCTCAAGTGGTGGCACAGAGAGGGGAGAAAACCTTTGCCTCATAATTTGGGTAAATGTAGTGGTTTGATTCCAGGTCTTTTGAAAAGGTAGATCTGCTGACTTGGGCAGACTCATCTACAGCTTCCTGAGGGTCTTCTCTCCTCCCCTCCAGCTGTATTTTGAAAATTACAGTTCTAGTTGGCCGGGCGTGATGGTCCAGCGCCTGTAATCCCAGCACTTCGGGAGGCCAAGGTGGGTGGATCACTTAAGGTCAGGAGTTCGAGACCAGCTTGGCCAACATGGTGAAACCCCGTCTCTACTGCAAATACAGAAATTAGCTGGTGTCGTAGCGCATGCCTGTAGTCCCAGCTACTCGAGAAGCCGAGGCAGGAGAATCGCTTGAACCCAGGAGGCAGAGGTTGCACTGAGCTGAGATCATGCCACTGCACTCAAAAAAAAAAAAAAAAAAAAATTACAGTTCTAGAGTTCTAGTTACCCTTCCTGGGAGATTCTGATAGACTTTATTTTATTATTTTTTATTATTTTTTTGAGACAGGATCTTGCTCTGGAGTGCAGTGGTGTGATCATAGCTCACTGCAGCCTCCAACTCCCAAGCTCAAGTGATCCTCCCACCTAAGCCTCCTGTGTAGCTGGGACCACAGGTGTGTAACTGTGCCTGGCTAATTTTGAAAATTTTATTGTAAAGATGAGGTCTCTCTATGTTGTTCAATCTGGTCTCAAATTCCTGGGCTCAAGTGATCGTCCCATTTCGGCTTCTCAAAGTGCTGGGATTACAGGCATGAGACACCACACCCAACCAGTCCTTGTTTTATATTTCTACCTAACTCCCCCTTTTTTTTTTTTTTTTTGAGACTGAGTCTGGCTCTGTCGCCCAGGCTGGAGTGCAGTGGCCGGATCTCAGCTCACTGCAAGCTCCGCCTCCCGGGTTTACGCCATTCTCCTGCCTCAGCCTCCCGAGTAGCTGGGACCACAGGCGCCCGCCACTTCGCCCGGCTAGTTTTTTGTATTTTTTAGTAGAGATGGGGTTTCACCGTGTTAGCCAGGATGGTCTCAATCTCCTGACCTCGTGATCCGCCCGTCTCGGCCTCCCAAAGTGCTGGGATTACAGGCTTGAGCCACCGCGCCCGGCCCCTAACTCCCCTTTGCGCATGATTTCAGGGAACCTAAGAGGCTTCCTGGCCTTGTGACCTTTTCCTTGAATCTCTTACAATTCTTTCTACCTGTGTTACACAGCAGATTCTCAAATTGAGGCTAAAGGAAAGAAGGGTGGGGACAAAGCATACAGAATGTGTGTATCTGTTTTTATATGGGTGTTGGCTGTTTTTCCTCACTGCTTTTTAAGCTGAATCTTAGCTGGTTTTCTTGAACTTTGCCTTTAGGTGTAAAAATTCAACCAGACACTCTCTCCTTACTGTGGTCAGCTGACATCATAACCACTAAGGCTTAATGAGCTTAACTTGCACTTTGATCACTAGCAAAGGTCTTGAAGTTATTTCTCTTCCTGATTCATAATGGGTGTGTGTATGAATCACTCTCACATAATTTAGATATAAAAACCTATGAGGATGAGGGAGGGAGGAGAGAAAAAAAGGACTCCTTTCATTTTCATCTGTACTTCCCAGATGGGCTGAATCCCTGATTATTTGACCCATCATTGTTATTAATATGGTTAATAAACTACTTGTTTATTGATTGAATTGTTCCTCCGATTTGAAATAGCCTGCAAATGGAGTTTGCCTAAATGACCTTCGACTTCCTAACCCTATAATTCATTCTGTCTTATTGTGATAGTATTGCTAGTACGTGTGTGTGTATGTCTACACACACACACAAAAGGATACCAGACAGGTTCTTCCAGTGTGATTTGATTCCTTATCCATGATACTGTGTATGAGTTAGCAGGTGATAAGGACACTAGTTTCCTCCCTCCATTACTGAGGCAGAGCTGCTTGCCATGAATGTGCCTCTTAAGTATTTCCCAACCCAATCTAACCATGAACTGAGTGACCCACTGGAAGGAAGCTGCCTGTCTCCAACTTCCTAGTACTCTGCAAAGAGAGGTAAAGGAACTGTGGAAAATGAACTAGAACTAGAAATATGTTAACCTCAGGATTCTGACTGCCCCAGAGGATAACTGGGGATATGCTTTGCCTCTGACATCACTGGAGCCCAGTCTGGATCGTTTTCACACATAATTGAATTCATTCTCCACTCCTAGGCGTAAGGGTGTGAGACTTAAAGGAGTATATGCTCTCCAGCCACAAGTGTTTATGCAAAGGGTAGATGTCCACTTGGCAAGAATGTCCTTTCCATTCCTTCAGCAAGCACTTATTGTACACTTTACTGTGTACCAGGCGTCTATGAAGATGAAGTCTTTTTTTGCCGGGCATGGTGGCTCATACCTGTAATTCTAGCACTTTGGGAGGCTGAGGCAGGTGGATCACCTGAGGTCAGGAGTTCGAGACCAGCCTGACCAATATGGTGAAACCCTGTCTCTACTAAAAATATGGGCGCCTGTAATCCCAGCTACTCAGGAGGCTGAGGCAGGAGGGTTGCTTGAACCCCGGGGGGGGAGGGCGCGGCAGAGGTTGCAGTGAGCTGAGATTGCGCCACTGCACTCCAGCCTGGGTGACAGAGTGAGACTCCATGTCAAAAAAAAAAGTATTTTTTTTTTGTTTTTTCCAGTTTGGAGATGGGGTCTCGCTATGTTGCTCAGGCTGTCCTCAAACTAGGCTCAAGGGATCCTCCCACCTCAGCCTCCTGAGTAGCTGGAATTACAGATGCATGCCACTATGCAAGGCTAAGACATGGTCTTTGACTCCAAGGAACTCATAGTAGACTTCAGGATAACTACCAGGAGAAGCCTATGCAGGGTATTAAAAGGCTTTCTGAGAGTTAGCCAGGGAAGATGGAAGGTGAGTGACATTCCAGACACAGGAAACAGCAAAAACAAACGCAAGAAACAAGAAGGAAGAAGCAAGAAACAATATGTGTACCCATCACGTTGCTGGAGGATCATTATTAGTGCAAAGGAAAAGCTTCAAGTAGATAACTTTTCAGTCCTGACATTCTGTGATTATTTGCCTGCTTCCACGGTGGTCATTTACGCCTGTAGGCTTTTCTTGGACCACTGCTATGTTTCCTGGTGTTTTCTTTCTTTTCCTTTTTTTTTTTTTTCTTGAGGCAGAGTCTTGCTCTCTCCCCCAGGCTGGAGTGCAGTGGCGTGGCCTGATCTGCGCTCACTGCAAGCTCCACCTTCCGAGTTCACACCATTCTCCTGCCACAGCCTCCCAGGTAGCTGGAACTACAGGCGCCCGCCACCACCACGCCCAGCAAATTTTTGTATTTTAGTAGAGACAGGTTTCACTGTGTTAGCCAGGATGGTCTTGATCTCCTGACCTCATGATCCACCCGCCTCGGCCTCCCAAAGTGTGGGGATTACAGGCGTGAGCCACTGCACCCAGCCGTTTCCTGGTGTTTTCATAGGCTCCAATATGCATGCTAAGTACTCATAGCTGCCTCTGCTTTCTCCTTGTAACCGAGGTAGGTTGTTTACCATAACCACCCCTTAAAGCTGGCTGGGCACACGTTACCATTTCAGGTTATTAAGGGCAATTCTTAGATGCCCATGTTATAAAAATATGAACAGTGAAGGTTGCTTCCTGAGTTCTGTTGTCCTACTAAGACATCAGAAATACCATCTAGTCCTTTTAAAATCTTCCATTGTGGCCAGGAGCGGTGGCTCACGCCTGTAATCCCAGCACTGTAGGAGGCTGAGGTGGGTGGATCACGAGGTCAGGAGTTTGAGATCAACCTGGCTACCATAGTGAAACCCCCTCTACTAAAAATACAAAAATTAGCCAGGCGTGGTGGCTCGTGCCTATAGTCCTGGCTACTCAGGAGGGTGAGGCAGGAGAATGGCTTGAACCCAGGAGGTGGAGCACTCCAGCATGAGTGACAGAATGAGATTCTGTCTCAGAAGAAGAAGAAGAAAAAAAGCTTCCATTGTGTGGTAACTTTCTCCATTCCTGACAGCCCATTCTCTTCACTTTTGGAGTTTTCAGCTGCTAAAAAGCCTTCACAAAATGTACTCCACCATCTCTTCCTGTTTAGAATCTGAATCTGTCTAATCATCCCCCTATGATAACGTGGTCAAGAGTTTGATGTTCTGTCAGAGTTCAGAGTTAAAATTCTAGCTTTTCCACTTACTAGTTGTGTGACCTTGGGCAAGTTTTCTCAACTCCCCTCTACTGTAGTTCCCTCATTTGTAAAATGAAATAACACCAGCTTCGTGGGGGTGCTTGTGAAGATTAATAAGCTGATGTAGGTAAAATACTGAGCACAGTCCCTGGCATACACTTAAGCACTCAATATTGCCTCTCTTCATGAACTAGGTACCAATTAACTGATGATCGTAATATTGTTGCTTTCCTCTTTCTAGGCTTTATGGCTCTATTTTATTTGTTACTGAGGGGTAAAAGATAAATGTTTACCATCACCTAGAATTGGGTTCTGGCCTCGAAAGGAGCCTGAGGCTTAGATGAGTTATTGGCTTTGGAAGCTGGCCTCCAAATTACTGCGCTAATTTATATTTTTCATTAAAAACTCAGCTTGCCTCTTCTATATAGCTGTCTTCCCTGGCCCTGAAACCCTGGTGTTTCGCCATAAAAGATTTTAAAATTAAGGGGTCATGATTCTCTCCCCACGATGTGTGGATTAATGGTAAGAATGTGCACAGAACATAATATTCTTACGTTGAACGAAATAAAAGCAAAGATTTGGCTGTTTCTCATCTTTGAAGCACGAATCAAGAGATACTATGATGAAGCATAGTTTTTCTTTATATAGGTGTGTAGAACTTTACCAAAAAAATCACTAGATCAGCCATCAGTAGATCTGGATCCTAGGCTTTTCGCTGTCACCAAGATGCTGTGACCTCTAACCTTGTATACAGGTTTGCTTTGTACCTTGCGAGGTTGAGCATTAGAGAATTAAGTAAAGTGCCTAGCATCATACCTGGTGCACAGAACCCAAAACGGTAGGTATCATGTAGCAGTTCTGAAAATCTAGCCCATCAGGATGATGCAAATGGGTGCGTTCGGCAGTGAGAAGGGGAACCACATCTTGACACATCCAGTCGAAGGAAGAGCGCGGAAGTAGAGTCGCGCGGCAGCAAAGACTACGCCTCCCACCGTGCTTTGCGGCGGGGCCGGCCCGTCTTGCCCAGAATCGCCCTGCAGCGATCGCGCGTCTTTCCACTGAGGCCCCGGATGTAGAGTCCCTCCCACCCGTTCAGTGGTCATGGCCTCACAGTGACGCTAAGACTTGGGGCTCTCTCATTGGCTGTAACTCTTCTACTGGATTGGAAGCAAAAAAAGAGGCGGTGCACAAGGCGAACGGCGCCTGTGACTACAGCCAATCAGAAGCGAGGCCGGGCTTTGGCGGGAGGTGGGAACACTGTGGCCATTCGAATTTGGCGCGACCGCGGCTGTATTTTGCTGCTGCCGGTGTGCAGTTTGTTCAGGGGCTTGTGGTGGTGAGTCCCTGAGCCTGCGTGTGAGAGACGTGAGAAGGATCCTGCACTGAGGAGGTGGGAAGGAGAGGATTGCTCGAGGAGGCCTGGGGTTTGTGAGGCAGCGGAGTTGCGTGAAGGCTGCGGGTTCCGGCGAGGCCCGAGGTAAAGTGAAGGTAAAAGAGCTGAGCTCGCTGGCGGTCTGAGGTCAGGATCAGGGAAAGGGCAGGTGCCCTCAGGGTAGTTATAGCAGTTGTGCGTGGTATGAAGGAGCTGAAAGTTGTAGGAAGGAAATATTCTGGGGTGCGTTGAGAGCTGCCTAGAATGAGGACTGAGTGCAGAGGCGGAGAGAACTGAGGGAAGACTGAACTGTAGTGTGAGGACTTGGGAGAGAAGAGACTAAATGTGGCGGATGCTGGGCTGAACTGGTGATAAAGACACCCCGCGTTCCTGGAGAGAGGGAATTAGAAGTTCTATATAAATCAATTCATGTAACTGTTTTTTTGTTTTGTTTTGTTTTGTTTTTTTGAGACGCGGTCTCGCTCTCGTCGCCCAGGCTGGAATGCAGTGGCGCGATCTCCGCTCACTGACTGCAACCTCCGCCTCCCGGGTTCAAGCGATACTCCTGCCTCAGCCTCTCGAATAGCTGATACTAGAGGCGCCCGCCACCACGCCCGGCTAATTTTTTTTTTTGAGACGCAGTCTCGCTCTGTCGCCCAGGCTGGAGTGCAGTGGCACGATCTCGGCTCACTGCAAGCTCCGCCTCCTGGGTTCACGCCATTCTCCTGCCTCAGCCTCCCGAGTAGCTGGGACTACAGGCGCCCGCCACCACGCCCGGCTAATTTTTTGCATTTTTAGTAGAGAAGGGATTTCACCGTGTTAGCCAGGATGGTCTCGATCTCCTGACCTCGTGATCCACCCGCCTCGGCCTCCCAAAGTGCTGGGATTACAGGCGTGAGCCACCGCGGCCAGCCGTAATTTTTGTATTTTTACTAGAGACGGGGTTTCACCATGTTGGCCAGGCTGGTCTCGAACTCCTGACCTCAGGTGATCCGCCCGCCTCGGCCTCCCAAAGTGCTGGGATTACAGGCGTGAGCCACCACGCCCGGCCTATTTCAGGTAACTTCTTATTGCATCGCTCAGTTGGTTAAGAACTTGGGCTCTGGCGCCAGAATGCCTGGGGTTACATAACTGTTTTTCTGTGACTTTGGGCCACTGTTTATCTCAGTTTTCTCATGTGTAAAATAAAGGCTAATAGTAGTACCTACCTCTTTAAGATAGTTGTTAAACGAATTGGTACCTAAAGTGTTTATAACAGCGGCTTCCACGTAGTAGGTAGACAACAAATGTCAGTTGTTCTTGCATAGATTTGGATGTGAAGCAAAACTGAATGCTAAAATATTGTGATAACATAATTTACTTAAGAAATAAGTGTTAATCATCAGTATAAATTTATTTATTCTCTTCACTTTCACATATTGACTAGTTGTCCTGTTATTTTTTTTTAATCTAGCTGTGCTGCCATCATGCCTCAAACCCGATCCCAGGCACAGGCTACAATCAGTTTTCCAAAAAAGAAGCTGTCTCGGGCATTGAACAAAACTAAAAACTCAAGTGATGCCAAACCAGAACCGACAAATGTTCAAGCTGTAACCTGTTCTCCTCGTGTAAAAGCCCTGCCTCTCAGCCCCAGGAAACGTCTGGGTAAACCATCCATTATATCACTTTTTCACTAGCAGCTCGTGACCTTTCTTTTCTCAGTAAGATGTGTGTCCTTTGAAGGAGCTTTCTAAGTTCAGTTAAGACTTTTTTTTTTTCTTTTTTTGAGACAGTCTTGCTCCATCTCCCATCCTGGAGTGCAATGGTGCGATCTCAGCTCCCTGCAACCTCTGCCTCCCAGGTTCAAGCGATTCTCCTGCCTCAGCCTCCCAAGTAGCTGGGATTACAGGCGCCCACCACCACGCCTGGCTAATTTTTTTTTTTTTAGTAGAGACAGGGTTTCGCTATGTTGGCCAATCTGGTCTCTGACCTCCTGATCTCAGGTGATCCACCTGCCTCGGCCTCCCAAAGTGCTGGGATTACAGGCGTGAGCTACCGCTCCTGACCCTAAGACTACTCTTCATTTTAGTTATTTTCAGAATGGTTGCTAAGTGCTTACCAAACTCCAGAGTTAAGCCACTTACTGAGGTCACTTTCTGAACTACTTAATAGGTCTGATCTTCAATTCCTTAATGCTGAACTTAGTTCTGTCAGTGTTTTAAGTTACCTTGTAGTTACACGGTATTATGAAATTTAACCTCAATATTTGTGAAATTAAAACAAAAAGGTGACATGCTGGATATTTTCCGTCCTTTAGAACAGTGGTTGGTAATTCTTTCTTGTTTTGGAACATTTGTTTTTAAATGGAGGGGTGATTTGGTTGTTTCTGGAGACATGTTTGGTTGTTACAGCTGGGTGTTGCTACTGGCATAGTGGGTAGAGGCCAGGGATGCTGCTAAACATTACAATGCACAGGACAGCTCCTTGACAATGAAGAATCATTTGGTTCAAGATGTCAGTGGTGCCAACATTGAGAAAACCTGTTTCAAAACAGCCTTACAATTTCATCCTGGTAAAACCCGTTTGGTTTCTACTAAATGCAGTAGTCCTCACTTATCTATGGGGGATACATTCCAAGACCCCCAGTGGATGCCTGCAATTGAGGATAGTACCAAACCCTACGTATACTGTGTTTTTGATCTGATAACCAAGTCAGCTACTAAGTGACTAGTGGGTGGATAGCATATACAGTGTGGATATGCTGGCTGAAGGGATGATTCATGTCTCTGGTAGGATGGTGTGGGATTTCATCATGGTACTAAACTGCATGCAATTTAAAACTTGTCAATTGTTTATTTCTGGAATTTTCCATTTAGTATTTTCAGACTGAGGGTAACTAGAACGGTGGATAAGGGCACTACTGTAGTAAGATCAGTGGTGCCATCTGGTGGCCAATATTTGCTGCTAAGTGAGAAGGCATTTTATGTTGGTGGTTCTAAGGTAGAAATTCACCTCTTTCTGGGAGAGGCAGAGGTCTTGCACATCCTTTTACTATCCAATGCTATGACTGACTACATTTTGATTTTATTATGTTTCAGGTGATGACAACCTATGCAACACTCCCCATTTACCTCCTTGTTCTCCACCAAAGCAAGGCAAGAAAGAGAATGGTCCCCCTCACTCACGTACACTTAAAGGACGAAGACTGGTATTTGACAATCAGCTGACAATTAAGTCTCCTAGCAAAAGAGAACAAGCCAAAGTTGACCACAACAAAATACTTTCTTCAGTTAGAAAAAGTCAAGAGATCACAACAAATTCTGAGCAGAGATGCATATTGGAGAAAGAATCTGCATGTGTGAGACTATTCAAGCAAGAAGGTTTGTTCTTCCATGGCAACTGTTAGTGCAGCCATTGTAACCAAGGCTGATGACTCCAAATGAACCACCCAGTGGGTCTTCTCAGTCACCTTCTGTTGTGTCTAATTGACCTTTTATGTCTGGCACAGGCACTTGCTACCAGCAAGCAAAGCTGGTCCTGAACACAGCTGTCCCAGATCGGCTGCCCGCCAGGGAAAGGGAGATGGATGTCATCAGGAATTTCCTGAGGGAACACATCTGTGGGAAAAAAGCTGGAAGCCTTTACCTTTCTGGTGCTCCTGGAACTGGAAAAACTGCCTGCTTAAGCCGGATTCTGCAAGACCTCAAGGTACATTGAGAGTCTGAATTATGATGCTCTTGGTAAATGATATTTGGGTGTTTTGTTTTTGAAACAGGGTCTCACTCTCTTGTCCAAGCTGGAGTGCAGTGGTGTGATCTCGGCTCACTGCAGCCATGACCTCTTGGGCTCAGGTGATCCTCCCACCTCGACCTCCTGGATAACTGGGACTACTGGCACTCACCACTACGCCCAGCTAATTTTTTGTAGAGACAGGGTTTCACCATGTTGCCCAGACTTGTCCTGAACTCCTGAGCTTAAGCAATCGGCCTGCTTCAGCCTCCAAAGTGCTGGGATTACAGGTGTAAGCCACTGTGCCTGGCCAGCACTTAGTTTTTAAGAGTTAAGAAAGAGGGCTAGGCACAGTGGCTCACACCTGTAATCCCAGCACTTTGGGAGGCCGCGGTGGGCGGATCACCTGAGGTCAGGAGTTCGAGACCACCTTGGTCAACATGGTGAAACCCTGTCTCTACCAATAATAGAAAAAAAAAAATTAGCCGGGTATGGTGGCAGGTGCCTATAATCCCAGCTACTTGGGAGGCTGAGGCAGGAGGATCACTTGAACTTGGGAAGCAGAGGTTGCAGTGAACTGAGATTGCACCACTGTACTCCAGCCTGGGTGACACAGCAAGACTCCATTTCAAAAGAAAAAGGAAAAAAAAGAGTTAAGAAAGAGTAGGCCTGGTGTGGTGGCTCACGCCTGTAATTCCAACACTTTGGGAGGCTGATGCGGGTGGATCACCTGAGGTCAGGAGTTCAAGACCAGCCTGGCCAACAGGGCAAAACCCCATCTCTACTAAAAATACAAAAATTAGCTGGGTGTGGTGGTGTATCCCTGTAATCCCAGCTACTTGGGAGACTGAGGCAGGAGAATCACTTGAACCTGGGAGGCAGAGGTTGCAGTAAGTTGAGATTGTGCCATTGCATTTCAGCCTGGGCAACAGAGTGAGACTCTGTCTCCAAAAGAAAAGAAAAGAAAGAGTAGAAGTTTCGAAGATTGAAGGTTTCTTTAAAACAAGACATTTGTAATTTCGTTGTTTAAATCTTTCCAAATGAAAGTAGAGCTTCCTTACGCGCTGTTAGCTCTTCAAAGACATTTTAGGCTCTATCAGATCTTTATTTTCTGAGGCCAAAATAACTACCATGTTTGCATTTTTTTTCCAGAAGGAACTGAAAGGCTTTAAAACTATCATGCTGAATTGCATGTCCTTGAGGAGTGCCCAGGCTGTATTCCCAGCTATTGCTCAGGAGATTTGTCAGGAAGAGGTATCCAAGCCAGCTGGGAAGGACATGATGAGGAAATTAGAAAAACATATGACTGCAGACAAGGGCCCCATGATGTAAGTATTGTTCTGCTTCATGTTGCTCTGTGAAAATCTGCAAGGTCTGTTGCCCATAAAAAGTACATTTTGTATATTTGCTCTCTGAAGGATAGTTACATAAGCTTAAAGGGAAAGAAGAGAAGGAAGATACACCTAATTTTAAATTGGATTACTTGTAGATGATGTGGAGTATCCTTGTAACAGTAACTAGAGATAGGATAGATTATGATCTTTAAACTGGTCTGAGCTTTAGGAAAGTGACCTGAAGACAGCCTATACCAAACATTAGAGGGTTAGGAAGGTGAATATGGATTCTAACTGTTTCTCTTTTTATAGTGTGTTGGTATTGGATGAGATGGATCAACTGGACAGCAAAGGCCAGGATGTATTGTACACACTATTTGAATGGCCATGGCTGAGCAATTCTCGCTTGGTGCTGATTGGTTAGTGCTCAATTGTTAATGTTACGTGGTGGTTTTAAAGTATTTTTTTTTTAAATATATATTCAGCTTATTTATCAACTATTTTATCTTAAACCAGCTTTCTGCCTTGTCAAAATAGAAAGTTAAATGACTAGGTACATCTTACCTAATAGATATATCTTATTAATTGGGATGGGGTAGGAGACAGCTGTGAAGCAACATTAAGACGCTAGATTCTATAACTGGAAATTTATTTAGCTTTCAGAGGATTTAGTTTTCCCTTTAGGATAATGTGACCAATGATCAATGTTGTTGATCTCCTCCTTAGGTATTGCTAATACCCTGGATCTCACAGATAGAATTCTGCCTAGGCTTCAAGCTAGAGAAAACTGTAAGCCACAGCTGTTGAACTTCCCACCTTATACCAGAAATCAGATAGTCGCTATTTTGCAAGATCGACTTACTCAGGTCAGTGCCAACTATTTTGCCAAATTATGTGTTTCTTGGATCACCTGTGCTAGGAAAATTTAACAATAGTTTTAAAATATTTTTGCCTTAATTGCTTTATTAATGGAGCAAGAAGTTCCTGTGGACCATAGTGAGAACATTTTTATGTGAATTTCTGCTTCATTCATTTACTGGGTGTCTCAGTGTTGAAATAAAATCAGGAGTTAGAGGAATTTTGAGATGGAGTTTTGCTCTTGTAGCCCAGGCTGGAATGCAATGGCATGATCTCGGCTCTCTACAACCTCTGCCTCCCAGGTTCAAGCAATTCTTCTGCCTCAGCCTCCCGAGTAACTGGGGTTACAGCACCCGCCACCACGCCCAGCTAATTGTTATATTTTTAGTAGAGCTCGGGTTTCACCATGTTGGCCAGGCTGGTCTCGAACTCCTAACCTCAGGTGATATGCCTGTCTCGGCCTCCAAAGTGCTCGGATTACAGGTGTGAGCCACTGTACCCGGCCTCAAGTGCTTTCTTTAATGACTTTTAAAAAATAGGGCCTATGAAAAAACTTTTTCTGTTGAAAGTAACTAAATAGATATTTTATTTTTGCTAATTTCAGTTCTGATTGCTTTTTTTCCATTTATGAACTTCTACCACATCCATACAAAATGCTTAAATGTGTGAAAACTCTCAAATATCTCCATTATTTATGAGAAGAAAAGGCATCTTTTTGACCCTAAGGAGTTGCCAATCAAGTTTAGGGTTAAATGTGAAAATATTTATGCTTGGGACATAAATTACCGAGGGAGAATCTTATAGTTCAAACTGTCATATTCTATGTCTTGTCTTAAGGTATCTAGAGATCAGGTTCTGGACAATGCTGCAATTCAATTCTGTGCCCGCAAAGTCTCTGCTGTTTCAGGAGATGTTCGCAAAGCACTAGATGTTTGCAGGTGAGTTATGGCACTGTTGCCTCCTTTTATTAAAAAAAAAAAGAAATGCTGTTAATTGTCTCATGTAACTCAAGTGAATGTGGCTTAAGAGGCTCTGTTCTGCTACTTTTTTACGCTCAGAAAGGAGGACTTGTTTCTCAGTGGGGAGCTGCTCAGAAAGGAGGACTTGTTTCTCAGTGGGGAGCTCTGGATTTCCACCGTGTTAATGTCTGAAACATTATCAGTCCATTACCTACAGAGGGAGAAACAAATGAGATGTTGCTGGCACTCCCTGTGGTGATTATAGATTGGTTAATTACATTTGTATTAAAAAAGACTCCAGTTTACTTTTCCATTAGCTGGTCTCAAGCAGGTTTATTTATGGACCTGAACCATCTTTGCCTTTAGACTTTTTTCCTTCCTTTCCTTTTGTGAGCACCCCTTCTTCCCTCCAGTTGGTGGTCCCCCATAGTTGTACTCCAGACCTCTTTCTCCCTTCCCATCCCCCTGCCCCTCCTGCTGGGGAAAGCCTCTGTGCTGACTGATGAAATTTCTTCCTTCCCAGTAGGGACGCTGGGTCCATTAAAATGATACTTGCTGTGCTGGCCTGCTGGTCCAACCTCCCCCTATTGCCATGCAGAAGACCCAGGTCTGGCTTATGGCTTCCTGTGGGCAAAGTACTTTGGAGAGAGCAGTGGGAGAGTAAGCTCTTCCTATTGCTAGATTGCATGATCCTGAATTTGAAAGTTTCCCCTAATCAGCAAACTACTTGGGTAAAGACTGCAACTATGAGCAATAGTCATGTAGGCTAGGGTGGTTTAGCCTACACATATCCTATGTATTTATAACTGAAGATATCTCTTTTAGGTTTGGTGTGTATGGGTGGTGCTGGCTCCCTTTAGTTAGTCACCCACACTACATATCCTCTCTCCTACCCATGACATTTTCTCCTCATCCAAGATGTTATCATTGGCTTAATGTATGATGACCTACTTGGCATCTATTAGGAGGAAACCATTGAAGTTTCTCAAATCTGACGTCCATGAATTATTTCAAAGCAATTAAGTCCCCTTATCTGAGAAATAACCCAGTTTTGTTTGGGGGCTTTAAAATTACAAAACATCATAATTTTAAAGTTAGACATAGGATATGTATAGGCTAAACCATGTTAGCCTACATGACCATTGTTCATAGTTGCAGTCTTTAAGCAATAGTCATTAATGTGCCTGCTTTTGAGGCTGGTGGTTTGGTATGGTGTTTGGTTTGGCTCACACTAAATTAATTTTAGAAATTTTTTTTATAGGAGAGCTATTGAAATTGTAGAGTCAGATGTCAAAAGCCAGACTGTTCTCAAACCACTGTCTGAATGTAAGTAGTTTATCTTCTTCTTGTCTTCCTTTGTAACTGGAAGCTTAGCTTTTCTGAGGAAAGAGGTAAAAAGATGAAATGAACATAGTTAAATCCAAAATCACCCATTTTTGTGTGTGTCTGTGTTTTTAGTCTGTTTCATCTACTTTATTTCAATCTTGCCTGCCAGTACTATAGTTCATGCATTACTGGAAATGAGTTCCCAGGGTATTGCGTAAATGGCTGGGACAGAGTAAGTTTTCTTTCCAAGCTCTAAAAATGAAACTTGTAGACAATGAGGTTGGATCAGCTCTCTAGGTGCTTATGTTGCGTGCACTTTAGGTCTCAATATAGGTGAAAGCAAAGCCTGATAAATAAGGGAGAATTGGGTAAAAGAATCGTGAGGCCAGAGGCCCGGCGCGGTGGCTCAAGCCTGTAATCCCAGCACTTTGGGAGGCCGAGACGGGCGGATCACGAGGTCAGGAGATCGAGACCATCCTGGCTAATACGGTGAAACCCCGTCTTTACTAAAAAAATACAAAAAACTAGCCCGGTGAGGTGGCGGGCGCCTATAGTCCCAGCTACCCGAGAGGCTGAGGCAGGAGAATGGCGTAAACCCGGGAGGCGGAGCTTGCGGTGAGCTGAGATCCGGCCACTGCACTCCAGCCTGGGCGACAGAGCGAGACTCCGTCTCAAAAAAAAAAAAAAAAAAAAATTGTGAGGCTAGGTGTGGTGGTTCACACCTGTAATCCCAGCACTTTGGGAGGCCAAGGCGGGAGGATCGCTTGAGCCCAGGATTGTGAGACCAGCCTGGGCAATATAGTGAGACCTTGTTTCTACAACAAAATTTTAAAAATTTTGCAGCCATTAGAAATATGAGTTCATATCCTTTTTAGGGACATGGATGAAGCTGGAAACCATCATTCTTCAGCAGAGTAACACAGGAACAGAAAACCAAATACCACATGTTCTCACTCATAAGTGGGAGTTGAACAATGAGAACACATGGATGCAGGGAGGGGAACATCACATGCCGGAGCCTGTCAGGGGTGAGGGCCAAAGGGAGGGAGAGCATGCGGGACTTAAAACCTAGATGAGGGGTTGATGAGTGCAGCAGGCCATCATGGCACATGTATACCTATGTAACAAACCTGCACATTCTGCACATGTATCCCAGAACTTAAAGTTAAAAAAAAAAAAAAATTAGACAAGCATGGCGTGTGCCTATAGTCCTAGCTACTTGGGAGGGTGAGGCAGGAGAATCACTTGAGCCGGAAAGGCAGTGGTTGCAGTGAGCTGAGATCGTGCCACTGCACTGCCAGCCTGGGCAACAAAGTGAGACTCTGTCTCAAAAGAATAATAAGAAGAAAAATTATAAGTTCAACTTGGGATAGATATCTCAAGCTTTTAACGAAGTCTAGAGGGTAGAGGTAAAAATATCATACTGCTACAGTAAGCTACACGCTATCACAAATGACAAAACTAATTTTCCATTCCCTCAGCACTGTTGTTTCGGTTGTGGCAAATGTAAAATGGCCATGAACTACATATCTTACAGTATTTGATATCCAGTGTTAGTCTTTATAAACAGAATAGTAAGATTTGATTGTTTCTTTTTCACTCCTACACTGGCTGGGAGTTAGTAAAATTGTTTCTGGCATTATAGTTCTGCATGAAATTCTTTCTTTTTTTCATCAATTTGCTGAAATAAAATAAAAATATTTCAGAAGTGGCCAAAAATAGTGCTTAGGCTAATAGTAGGCAATATATACCAATGTATAGACTTAGATACTGGTTTCTTCTTCCATTTCAACTTTTCAGATTATTCTCTTTTCCTCCTTTTTCCCCACCAGTAACATTTAGGCTTGTCACTGGCCCCTGTGAGCACCACTAGCACAAACATAATTAAAAGAGGTAAAGAGGTTGTAAGTTCTATCTTTTGACTTCGGGTTTGTGTGGGATTGGCTTTTTTCTTTTTCTTTCTTTTTTTTTTTTTTCTTTTTTCTTTTTGTGTGAGACAAGATCTTGCTCTGTCTCCCAGGCTGGAGTCCAGTGTGCAATTATGGCTGGTGCGATCATGGCTCACTGCAGCTGCAGCCTCCCAGGCCCAAGCAGTCCTCTCACCTCAGCCTCCCCAGCTCCAGCTACTGCTAATTTTAAAATTTTTGTAGAGTCAATGGGTGGAGGAGTCTCCTTATGTTGCCCGGGCTGGTCTCAAACTCCTGGGATGAAGTGATTCTCCTACCTCAGCCTACCACAGCTTTGGAATTACAGGCATGAGCCACCATACCAGGTTGAGATTGGCTTTTAATGGCTCCAGAAAGCTACAGGGAGAATGACTTCAACTAAATATAAGAAGAAAATTTCTAATAACTAGAACTAACTGGGCTTCCTTGAAACATAGTGGGTTCTCCAGCATTGAAGATATTCAGACAAAAGCTGGATAGATGCCACTTGTTGAGATTGTTTTAGAGAGGACTCAGCCATTGGGTAGGGAGTAAAAATAGACTTCTAAATTCCTTTCAGTTTTAAGATTCTTTTACTTGATCTGTGATCTCCGGTTTCTCCATTAGTCCTCTGCAGCATCCCTTTGTGGTAATATATTATAGAAGTAAATTGTTGTGGGACAACTGCAAGTGATTTCAGGAAGTAACTTCAGGCAAAGGTTGTTACAGAGCACGTTTCTCTGTCTTGAAATTCATGCATCTCCAAACGATGAGGCCATAGTCTTTTTTTTTTTTTTTTGAGACAGGGTCTTGCTCTGTCACCCAGGCTGGAGTACAGTGGCGTGATCTTGGCTCACTGCAACCTCCTCCTCCCAGGCTCAAGCCATCCTGCCACCCCAGCCTCCTGAGTAGCTGGGACCACAGGCACACACCACCACACCCCGCTGTTTTTTTGTATTTTTAGTAGAGATGGGGTTTCACCTTGTTGCCCAGGCTGGTCATGAATTCCTGAGCTCAAGCCATTAGTTATTTTTCCTGATCCTCTCCCTCCACCCTCCTATAGGCCCCAGTGTGTGTTGTCCCCTCTGTGTGTCTATGTGTTCTCATCATTTAGCTCCCACTTAGAAGTGAGAACATGTGGTATGTGGTTTTCTGTTCCTGCAGTAGTTTGCTAAGGATATAGTCTTATGCAGCTTATTGGCAATTTCCCAACCCCTGGCTTTTATTAAGATGATGATATCTGACCAGGCATGGTGGCTCACGCCCATAATCTCAGCGCTTTGGGAGGCGGAGGAGGGCAGATTGCTTGAGCTAAGGAGTTCAAGACCAGCCAGGGCAACATGATGAAACCCCATCTCTACAAAAAATACCAAAAAAAAAAAGATGGTGCTATCTGCTAGCATATCTAGTGACATTTTCTCAAGTGTTGCTCTACTGCTGATCAGCTTGGGCAAGTGAACCAAACCTCAAAGGTCATTTGGGGAAGCCCTCTGAAGGACTGATATGGCAGTGACTTCACTCGCCACATTTAGCCGCTCATTTGATCCAAAATATTAGGGAATTTTCCAACTTTTTTTTTTCCTTTTTTTTGAGACGGAGTCTGGCTCTGTTGCCCAGGCTGGAGTGCAGGGGCTGGATCTCAGCTCACTGCAAGCTCCGCCTCCTGGGTTTACGCCATTCTCCTGCCTCAGCCTCCCGAGTAGCTGGGACTACAGGCGCCCGCCATCAGGCCCAGCTAGTTTTTTGTATTTTTTTTAGTAGAGACGGGGTTTCACCGTGTTAGCCAGGATGGTCTCGATCTCCTGACCTCGTGATCCACCCGTCTCGGCCTCCCAAAGTGCTGGGGTTATAGGCTTGAGCCACCGCGCCCGGCCTTTTTTTTTTTTTTTTTTTTCCAAGACGGAGTTTCACTCTCGCGCCCAGGCTGGAGTGCAGTGGCACGATCTCGGCTCACTGCAACCTCTGCCTCCCGGGTTTAAGTGATTCTTCTGCCTCAGCCTCCCAAGTAGCTGGGATTATAGGCACCCGCCACCACACCCAGCTAATTTTTTGTGTTTTTAGTAGAGACGGGGTTTCACTGTGTTGGGCAGGCTGGTCTCAAACTCCTGACCTCAGGTGATCTGCCCACCTTGGTCTCCCAAAGTGCCGGGATTACAGGCATGAGCCACTGCACCCAGCCTTTTTTTTTTCTTTCCTTTCTTAATTACCAAGCACAGTCACCATATTTGCTTCAAGGTTCTGTTATTCTGTACCTCTGAGATACTAGGAACTAGCCTGGCGTGTGGCATGCACCTGTAATCCTAGCTACACAGGAGGCTGAGACGGGAGGATCACTTGAGCCCAGGAAGCCAAGGCTGCAGTGAGCCATGCTAGTGCCACTGCACTCCAGCCTGAGCGACAGAGATCCTGTCCCCGCCCCTGCCCCCCCCACCAAAAAAAAAAAAAAAAACATAGTTCTCTGGTTCTTTCATGAGGTGGGTTTTGTCCCTCTGACATTAAATTACATTCCATAAGACAAAATAGCTCACTATTTGGCCCAGAGAAAGGGTAACCCTACTTTTCAAGTCATCCCACATTATTTTGACATCTTTAAGATAATAGCGTTATCTCTCATCCTTTGGCCTCTGGTTAGAGAGAACCTCTGCTTTGCCACCATGTGACCGTACTTGAATTTCCTTTAGCTCAAACTTAGTATCATCCGTCTCATCATGCATACACACACACAATATTTTAGAAAACGAATTAAGCTTGACTTATTTACTTTATAGGTAAATCACCTTCTGAGCCTCTGATTCCCAAAAGGGTTGGTCTTATTCACATATCCCAAGTCATGTCAGAAGTTGATGGTAATAGGATGACCTTGAGCCAAGGAGCACAAGATTCCTTCCCTCTTCAGCAGAAGATCTTGGTCTGCTCTTTGATGCTCTTGATCAGGCAGTTGAAAATCAAAGAGGTCACTCTGGGGAAGGTAAGTTGGGATGGAGCAGACAGAGCGGAGGTAGAGATCAGAATCTGCTTTGCAGAGCAGGTATTTTCCAAAAGGCCTATGATATTTCAGCTGATATGAATTTAAAATGGATTTTAACAGTAAGAATTAATACTGGTACTCTATAAAAGGCACCTATTTCCCTTGGGTTGTGGTTGAGAGTTTACCATTAATCTTTTCCCCATACTCCCCTTCATTTCTGCATCTCTCTATGAAATACATAAAGCCCCTTTCCTACATTACTGTATAGGTTTTCGGGAATATCTACAGAAGCCTGTTCAAGGATTTTATTGAAAAGAGGAAGAAATAGGGTATTCAGATAAGTTTTTGCAACCCTAGACTCAGGTTTCTTAAATGATTAAAGGCTATAAGCAATGTGACTTTTAAGCAGCATTTGTTCTCCCTTGTTTCCTACCAGTTATATGAAGCCTACAGTAAAGTCTGTCGCAAACAGCAGGTGGCAGCTGTGGACCAGTCAGAGTGTTTGTCACTTTCAGGGCTCTTGGAAGCCAGGGGCATTTTAGGATTAAAGAGAAACAAGGAAACCCGTTTGACAAAGGTACAACTGCTTTTTTATGACAGTGTTTTTAATTGTTCTATTTTTGTAGAGTGATGCTAAAGTAAAGGTTTATTGTTAAACGAGATGACCACAATTAGTTAAACAAGTCGATTTTTGTTAGGTAAGGTTTAAGGTGTATAAAGATGGGAGTGTGATATGAATATTTTTTCAGGCCATTGGAAAAAAAAAGTAGTAGAGACTTTTGTCTTTTGTGAGAAAAGTTTAATATGGTATAAGTTTGTGTACTGACAACTTTGCTTTTATGAGTTCTCCAGTGTGAAAAATCCTTTTCTTTTCTTTACAGGTGTTTTTCAAGATTGAAGAGAAGGAAATAGACCATGCTCTGAAAGATAAAACTTTAATTGGAAATATCTTAGCTACTGGATTGCCTTAAATTCTTCTACACCCCACCGGAAAGTATTCAGCTGGCATTTAGAGAGCTACAGTCTTCATTTTAGTGCTTTACACATTCGGGCCTGAAAACAAATATGACCTTTTTTACTTGAAGCCAATGAATTTTAATCTATAGATTCTTTAATATTAGCACAGAATAATATCTTTGGGTCTTACTATTTTTACCCATAAAAGTGACCAGGTAGACCCTTTTTAATTACATTCACTACTTCTACCACTTGTGTATCTCTAGTCAATGTGCTTGCAAGTGTACAGATCTGTGTAGTGGAATGTGTGTATATTTACCTCTTTGTTTGCTCAAACATGAGTGGGTATTTTTTTGTTTGTTTTTTGTTTTTTGTTTTTGAGGCTGCATCTCACCCTGTTGCCCAGGCTAGAGTGCATTGGCGTGTTCTCTGCTCACTGCAGCATCCGCTTCCCAGGTTGAAGCGATTCTCTTGCCTCAGCCTCCCAAATAGCTGGGATTACAGGTGCCCACCACTGTGCCCAGCTAATTTTTGTATTTTTAGTAGAGACAGGGTTTTACCATGTTGGCCAGGCTGGTCTTGAACTCCTGACCCTCAAGTGATCCACCCACCTTGGCCTTCCAAAGTGCTGGGATTACAGGCGTGAGCCACCACGCCCAGCCATGAGTGTATTTTGTTAAGAACTTTGAGGTTAGGGTAAGAAGAATGAAAATGATCCAGAAAAATGCAAGCAAGTCCACATGGAGATTTGTAGGACACTGGTTAAAGAATTTCTTTCTTTTTGGAGTATACTATGTTCATGGTGCAGATACTATGACATTATGGCATTTTAAAGACTCGTTGAGTTTCTTGGGCACTCCCAAGGGCGTTGGGGTCATAAGGAGACTGTAACTCTACAGATTGTTAATATATTTATTTTCAAGTTGCATTCTTTGTCTTTTTAAGCAATCAGATTTCAAGAGAGCTCAAGCTTTCAGAAGTCAATGTGAAAATTCCTTCCTAGATTGTCCCACAGTCTTCGCTGCCCTTGGATGAAGCCACTTATTTCAAGATGCTTACTTTGGGGTTGGGTTTTCATCTAAACACATTTTTCCAGTCTTATTAGATAAATTAGTCCATATGGTTGGTTAATCAAGAGTCTTCTGGGTTTGGTTTGGTGGCATTAAATGGCAATTTGTGACTGAGACACCAGAGGGCACCATTATAACATTGACTGCTTTGAAAGGGGATGCTTGAGGCTGAGGTAGTTTTGAGGGAAAGGGGGAAGTTCTAGTTTGATTTGTTTGGGAGATTGCTGTACTTTTATAACTCAAGCAAATGCTTGAAGTGTAAACCATGTGTGATACGAATGATCTGAGAGCCAGTGACCAAGTCTGCTTTTCCCAGAACTCTCCTGCTGCCGCCTCTACCTTTCTGACATGGCCTTCCATTTGGGAACTTGATATGTGTACAAATGATATGTTGGCCACTGTTTCATTCATCCTGACCACTGTATCCTTGTAATGTGATCTGAACTACAACAGGTGGTATGGGATAGAGGCAGGGAAAGCAGAGAGAGCCCTCTGAAATGAACACTACCCACTGGTGTGTGTAGCACAAGATAGTCTGTAGGCATGAGCCTGAATGTTGTTCTCACACTCCTTTACTAGAGCATTCATTCCCTCTGAAGGCAGTTTGAACATGGAAACACAGTTCTATACCTAGAAGGTTGGAAAGTGTCTGGGAGTATAAGGGTTAACAGGCATAATTGCAAAGATTGTCCAAAGACTGATGGAGAGCAGAGACTGAATGGGATTGAGAACAGATGCGAAGCTTGATTTAAATTACATTTTATTGGATGCTGCAGCCTTAAGAGACGTGACTGCTTTACAGTTTGTTTCCACACTGTGGGCAGCTGCTGTCTGTTCTGTGTCCACAATAGGATCCTGCCCAATAAGGAGCAGCCTCCCCACCTCGTTGTGTTTGAGGCTTGGCGCCTTCGTCTTAACTGTAGGGCTTGAGTCAGGAACATGGCTTGACTCGCAGTGGGGCTGCTATGTATCCTCCCTGGCTTCCAGCCAAAATCACATTGGTAGATTCGAAGGGGCCAAATTTGTTTCCCCTCTATCTCCTTTCTCTTTCCCCTGGTTTTGGAAATAGGGTTTTCTGTCTACTGATTTGTTAGTTTCCTTTTCTTTACTTCTCCCCTCATTGTCAATTTCTAGGTCATTGCTGCTCTTAAGACTTTAGCAATTGGAACAGGGTTGGTTCTGTCAATGATGCGTGAAGCAGACTTAGTGTCCCTGCTTGGCTTCCGCTGCCCTTGTGGGAGCAAAAACTGATATATGTTTGTCAGTAAAGTCTTAAGTGTAATTCAGACTGCTGAGGAAGAAAGCCCTTTCCTTGCTGGCTTTTCTCACTGAAGCTGAGAGCTACAGGAAGGTGGTAGGAGTTTTAGTGGGATGGGATGGGATGGGCTTGTGGTTAGCAGTTTTTGCCACGATTATAGGCTGCTTCACTTAGAGCAGTGGCAAAGATGCTGACCTACATTCTTCCTTTTGAAGGTGATGAAGTGTCTGTCTATATCCTGGTTTATCTCTCACCCCCACCCCAAGGAAGCTGATTAAGCTTCCATAGAGTATTGGATATTGCCATGGAAAGAGCATAGACAAAATAAATTGGTGTGTATTTCAACCCCAGAGCTGCCACAGACATTTCTGGCTCAATGGAGACTTGCTTGTGGCTAGCTAACTCTGCAAGAATGTGTGAGGTCCAGGCTGGGCGTGGTGGCTCACGCCTGTAATCCCAGTACTTTGGGAGGCCGAGGCAGGTGGATCATCTGAGGTCAGGAGTTTGAGACGAATCTGGCCAACATGGCGAAACCCTGTCTCTACTAAAATAAAGTAGCCAGGCATGGTGGCGTGTTCCTGTCATTCCAGCTACTGGAAGGCTGAGGCAGGAGAATGACTACAACCCGGGAGGCAGAGGTTGCAGTGAGCCGAGATAGCACCATTGCACTCCAGCTTGGGCGACAGAGTGAGACTGTCTCAGAAAAAAAAAAAATGCCGGGTGCAGTGGCTCACGCCTGTAATCCCAACACTTTGTGGGGCCAAGGCAGGCGGATCACTTGAGGGTCAGGAGTTCAAGACCAGCCTGGCCAACATGGCGAAACCCTGTCTTTACTAGAAGTACAAAAATTCACCTGGCACCGTGGTACACACCTATAATCACAGCTACTCGGGAGACTGAGGCAGGAGAATTGCTTGAGCCTGGGAGGTGGAGATTGCAGTGAGATGAGATCATGCCACTGTACTCCAGCCTGGGTGACAGAGTAAGACTGTCAAAAAATAATGTGTGAAGTCCAATCTACCCAGGGATCAAAAAGTTGGCAGAGCCTTATTCTCTCTGAGCCCCCCGTTTGCATTCCTCCCTATCTTTACTAAGTGTCCCTTTGAATATACATCAGGCCAGGTGTGGTGGCTCATGCCTGTAATGCCAACACTTTGGGAGGAGGCAGCAGCGGGAGGATTACTTGAAGTCAGGAGCTTGAGACCAGCTTGGGCCACATAGTGAGACCCCCCCCCCTTACCCTTCTCTACCAAAAAAATCTTAAAAATTAGCTGGGCATGGTGGCATGCACCTGTAGTCCTAGCTACTCGGGAAGCTGAGGTGGGAGGATGCTTTGAGCCCAGGAGTTCAACTCGGCATGGGCTGTGATCACACCACTGCATTACAGCCTGGGTGACAGAGTGAGACCCTGTCTCTAAAAGTAAAAGACAGAAAGCAGATACACCAATAAGAATAAGAAGTTGGGAATAAGATGTGACTTTGTGACTTTGGTTTTATATATATATATATATATATATATATATATATATATATATTTTTTTTTTTTTTTTTTTTTTTTTTTTTTTGTAAGACTGAGTCTCGCTCTGTCACCCAGGCTGGAGCAGTGGCGCGATCTCTGCTCACTGAAAGCTCCACCTCCCAGGTTCACGCCATTCTCCTGCCTCAGCCTCCTGAGTAGCTGGGACTACAGGTGCCCACCACCATGCCCGGCTAATTTTTTCTGTATTTTTAGTAGAGACGGGGCTTCACTGTGTTAACCAGGATGATCTCGATCTCCTGACCTCGTGATCCGCCCGCCTCGGCCTCCCAAAGTGCTGGGATTACAGGCTTGAGCCACCATGCCTGGCTGGTTATATATTTTTTAAATATCTTGAGAGGTGTTAACCTTGACTGCTGAGGGAGAACAAAAGAGAGCCAAGATTGAAATTTTATTTACATTTGTATCTGTCCCTAGCAATTAGCATAGTGCCTAATACCTGGTAGGTACTCAATAGTTGCTGAACAGATAAATTAACCAAATAAGATGCTGCCTTTTCCTCCATGTTGAGAACAGTTCTTTTTTTTTTTTTTTTTTGAGACGGAGTCTCGCTCTGTCGCCCAGGCTGGAGTGCTCTGGCCGGATCTCAGCTCACTGCAAGCTCCGCCTCCCGGGTTCCCGCCATTCTCCTGCCTCAGCCTCCCGAGTAGCTGGGACTACAGGCGCCCGCCACCTCACCCGGCTAGTTTTTTGTATTTTTTAGTAGAGACGGGGTTTCACCGTGTTAGCCAGGATGGTCTCGATCTTCTGACCTTGTGATCCACCCGTCTCGGCCTCCCAAAGTGCGGGGATTACAGGCTTGAGCCACCGCGCCCGGCCTGAGAACAGTTCTAAGGTGAAGGTAAATGTTGGTACTTTTGCACAAAGGTGGAGCAGGCCTCTGCATAACAAGGGTGCTCTGTCTTAGAAAATGTGTCTTGGCACAGTTTTGGAGCATTAGCCTCACAGATGCATTCCAATCACTCCCTCTGATGTAGTGGCATTTTGCTTGAGGCAACTTCCATGTTGCTGGTGGGACGCTTTGGCTGTGCGGGGAAGAGTCTCACCTACAGGCTGGCAAGAGAGCTGCCTGTCTGGATGTTACGCAGTGTGGCTAGATTGGCTAGAAGTTGGGTCTCTAGGCAAGGGTTTAGGGAGAAGCCCATCTTTGATGTCCCACTTTTTTTTTTTTTTTTTTTTTTTTTTTTTTTTTTGAGACGGAGTCTTGCTCTGTCGCCCAGGCTGGAGTACACTGGTGCGATCTCGGCTCACTGCAAGCTCCGCCTCCCGGGTTCACGCCATTCTCCTGCTTCAGCCTCCCGAGTAGCTGGGACTACAGGTGCCTGCCACCACGCCCGGCTAATTTTTTTGTATTTTTAGTAGAGACGGGGTTTCACCGTGTTAGCCAGGATGGTCTCGATCTCCTGACCTTGTGATCCGCCCGTCTTGGCCTCCCAAAGTGCTGGGATTACAGGCGTGAGCCACTGTGCCCTGCCTGATATCCCACTTTTTAACTTGGGGAAAGTTGTGATCTCAGGTTCCTCCTGAAAAGATAAGGTACTTTCTAAGATACCTTCTCTTAAGCTACAAACAGTGCAGGTCTTCCTCTTGGAAGCAGTGTGTTCTGTAAGGGGAGAAGGTGTGCCCTCTGGCCTCCCCTTGATTTTCAACCCCAAGGCACTGGCAGTGGAAGTTAATTGGGTGCAAGGGGCTTGGGTAAAGGCTGAAGACTGGCAAAAGGAGAGAGCCAGCTTCGTTTTTTAAAAAGCTCTAATTGAGTTCTGAATCAGCCTCACTCCCTTTGATCCCTCCTCTGTTTCCCACACTGCCTGAAAGAGCTAGATCAGCACTTTATAACAAGGGTGCGCCTGCTCCCCGCACCGCCCCCCTCTCCTGACGCTCTCTGCTGCCGCCATCCACTGCTTGTCTCCTTCAGTTAAGATAATGAAGATGCTGAGAGATAAAATGTGTATTTAATAAGTGTGGGGGTAGGGAGGCGGAAAGGGGCAACCAGGGCCTTCCCTAGTTTGGGGCCTCGCCAAGACTTAAGCTGAAAGCAAAGCTAGAGTAAGACTTGGCCCCAGGGTGTGGGGGTTTCTGGGCCTCAATCCAGCTGACTTCACTGCCTGCTGTTTGCCCTAAATTCCCCCACCTCCACCCTCTCACCCCCACACTGCTTTCTTCTTGCTCCCAATGGGAAAAAGGACTCTTGCTTCGACTTTCTTTTCAGCTGGTAACTTGGCCTTTGGTGCGGTGCCCCCCACCCCAGTGTCAGCTGCAAGGTCGGGCTAGGGCAGCCCCCTCTAGCCTAGGCCTGTAGAAGCTGTGGGTTCACAGTGGGGGGTGAAAAAGCTGGAGTTAATGAAGACCAGCTGCTAGTCTGAGTTCTGCCTACAGCTAGCTGGAGGCTGGCCTTTGGTGGTGGTTGATGGGGGGTGGGGTGACCTCCATCCATGGGCACAAGGATATCCTGTGGCAGCTAGGCTTGTGCTTCTCTCTGAGCTTAGTTTTATCCTTAGTCTGTAAGAGAGTAGTCTGTTTTCTTCTTCCCCTACTCCTCTCCTCCCCAAATAACACTCAGCTCTCATTGAACTTTATAACTGTAGTGGTGGCCCAGCTGAGATCTGAGGATCTCCAAACCCTTTTGTAAACACTCATTAACTGCCTGGGAAGAACGAAGAGCCCTGTTTAACAGCTGGGAGAGAACTGAGGCACATTAGGGTGAAAGGCTTGACCTAAACTCACCCCATGGACTCCACCCTGGGGCCTTCCATCCTTAGTCCAGCTCCTTTACTCAGTTCTTCCTGCAAGACAGAAAGAGGTGGAGGCATTGCTGGTGTCTTCTCCCCTTCTAGGCAAAGGCCATGCCCTCTCCCCTCAAGTCTGTCCCTGACTTCCTCTGGCCCTTCCCCTCATGACATTTTCCCTGCTCTGCTGCTAGAGATATGTGCAACTCTCCTTGCAAAATGTTCTCAATCCACAACTTCAGAATTCTTATCCACCTTTCTCTTGCCCATGTAGCCCACCAAACCTGAATTCTCCCTTTTGAGCTACTGAGAAGACTGGCTATACTAAACCGAATCACTGACCTTGAAGTTGATCTGTTGTATTGAAGTCCCTCTGCCCCTAGATTTATCCTAAATGGTATCTAGGAAAATATTCTCTCTTTAACTTGTTTATTCTGGTCATAAAGATTCAGGACATTACTAAGGGCTGGGTAGGGGCACTAGTTGACCTCTAGATTCTGCATCCTGTTCTTCCACTGCCAGTCACCATTTCCAGTAATAGATGTAACCCAAAGTCCTTTTTTGTTTTTTTCTCCTTCCCTAACCCCACCTGTTTATACTCTTGCCTATATATGTACATTTGCAGACCCCACACATTCCCAGGTACACATACATTGGTCCTACCTTTCCCCCCTGTTTCCAGCTGCCATCTAAGTGAGCCTGCACTTTTTACATGCTGAAAATCTGTTTTCTTTTCCCCCTGGATGGCATCCTAGGCACTTGGGAATAACTGGGAGGGATGAAGGGACTCCTGCAGTCCATGAGGAAGAGGACAAAAGTGAGCGCCCAACCAAACGAATGCTCCCTTCCCAAAACCTCTAGCCGAATGCCTTAGCAGGAGTGGCAGGGAAAGAGATCTTAACCCCACCTCCAGCACCAAAACCTAAATCCATCTGTTCAGGGCAGGCAGGAAGAAATGTCTATTTTCTCCTGTTTCATGCCATCCTATCCTCGAGTTGTCCATATGCTGTGTATTTGAGACAGGGAACTGTTCCTGTCCCCAGCCGACGACCAGACGCCCATCTTTCTTCCAGTGGGTTATTTCTTCCCAATCAGTCCTCCACTCTGCGCCGGCTGACCCAGTGGAAGAGGGCGGGGAGAGCCTTCTGCTTGACGAGTGGGCTTTAGGACCCAACGGGAACCCGTGCCTCTTGCAGCAGCCTAACCCAGAAGCAGGGGGGAATCCTGAATCGAGCTGAGAGGGCTTCCCCGGTTCTCCTGGGAACCCCATCGCCCCCCTGCCAGCACACACCTGAGCAGGTAGGACCATGCACACCCCTTCCCAATTCTTCTTTGGCCGCCTTTGACCCTGGCCTCTGCTTCTGATCTAGCCGTTTCCCTCTCGCCAGTTCTGGCTTTCCCCATCCCTCCTCTCCCGTCGCTCACTGTAGTCCTGGGAGGTGGGAGCCTGGGAACAGTGGGGTGTCTGAAAGCTCAGAGCCCCCTGCACCCTCCAGTACCCTTCCTGCGTTTCTCCTGAGGCAGTTCCCGGTCTCTAGCTAAGAGTGGGGAGTAGGGGGAAGGTCTGCCCAGGCCCCACGCCCTTGCACCCTCCTTTGCAGTATTGCCTAATACCCCTTCCCCCACCTCACCTAGACTGGAGAATTGGCAAGTGCTGGGGTAACAGAGGAGAGAGCCAGAGAGAGACCTGAGCTTTCCCCGAGGGATTTCTTTCTTGCTTCCTCGCCCAAAGAACTCAGGACTTTGCCCCCACTCCCTACTCACCTTGTAGGGGAACTAATGTCCCCTTCCAGGTTCATCTCACACTTGGGTGGCTAAAGGCTTTGCTGAAGGGTAGTGGAGGTTGTGAGCATTTTGGTGACCTTTTCCTCTAGGAAAGTTCTTTCAGCTTAGAGCCCCCATCGCTGTCAACATCTCAACACCTGCTGCAGAAGCCCCCACCCCACCCGTGTGTGTGTGTGTGTGTGTGTGTGTGTGTGTGTGTGTGTGTGTGTGTGTGTGTGTAGAGACAATGTGGTTGTAAGAGCTAGAAGCTTTGGATAGAGGTGGCTGCATGCATTGAAGGGGAGGGATACCAGAGTGTGGCCCAGGCCAGAAGAGGCTCAGTCCAGATGGCTAGGGAAGGGAGTGTAGACCAGATTGAGGAGGTCACCCAGCCTTGCCAGCTTCCTGAGCTCCTTGGCTTTCAGAATCCCAGGCTCCTGGTGTTTCTCTAGAGCTACGAGGTCCCCAAGCTTCTGCCCCACTACAGGCTCTCTGGGAGAGGGCTAGATGGCACCTACTGTTTACAGTGGCTTATTTTTCTCTCCTGTGGTGGGCAGACAGGCCCTGCTCTCTGAAGATCTAGGGCATGTCATTCTGGTTTGGTGGGTTTACAGGAAGGGTGTACATCTTGTATGAGTTACCATGTGTGAGTGTGTATCTTGCTTCTGGGGGTAGTAGACTGGGGAGGGGGTGATAGAAGAGACTGGTCACACTGAGGGAACTCCTCTAGCTCTCAGTGTGTGGTAGGAGTGGGTGGCATGTCCCCATCTGGTAGCTCTGTCTAGGTGTGGGGTGTGCTCTGCATTCTTCCATGACTCCCTGGGTCCCCTAAAGGTTGGTTTTGGAGGACACGGTGGATAATGGAGTGGCTTCAGACTTCCCTCTGGTCTTGATCCAAGAAGGAAAGTAGAGATTCTGACTGCGAGCAGTGGACTGGGAATCAGAGGACTGAACTGGAGACTTAGCCTGGTTACTTAACTATGTGTGTTTATATATGTCTTCCCCTTTGCTAAGCCTCAGTTTCTTCATTTGTAAAAATGGCTATCAGTAGCAAGCAGGGACATTGCCACCAAGACCATACAGAGAATGTATCATAAAGCTCACTGCAAACGGTAGTAATGGCTGGGGGGATCTAGGATGGAATCCTCTTCCTAAATCTAGGTCAATCTCTCTGCCTTCAGTTTTCTTCCCCCATCCTTTGCCCATCTGGGGGATGGAGGAACCAGGCAGGGCTATTGCCCTGGGTACTGCAGAATTCCCCTAATGCAGGTTGTAGCTGTTGCCAGAGCACCTGTGGTCACAGAGTACAGATCTCTCCACCAGGCATTTCTTCCTCTGGGGCCCCATACTTGCTCCCCTGAGCCATGTCTCCACCTTCCTTCTGCCATCCCTGCTTGGCGTCCTGTCTCTCTCTCCCCTGCCCAGTGGCCTCCTTGTCCGGCTCACTGGGCAGGAGCCCTAATCGGATTCGACAGCTGAGATATGTGTGGCGGCTAAGAGCAGGCGGGAGGGAAGCCAGTGGGAGGATGGTATGAGGACTGCCCCTGGCACTGCCCCGGCCTCCCGAGCACCACCTTGGGCCTGCTGATTTCTTACTTGGCTTGGCCTCAAGGAAGGGGTGCCAGAGGAAGCTCAGGAATGAACAGGCTGAGGTCTGGAGACTAGGAGAGGAGGAAACACACCAAGGTCCTGAGGACCTGGTTGATATTTGATGACCTTAATGTCAGTGTCTCTGACTCTGACAAGGAGGAAAGGACAGCGATGAGCCAGGCTGACCCCCGCCACTCCATTCCCATAGCCCCACTTTCTTCTCTCTTCTTGTTCAGAAATGTGTTCACTTTGCCTCCTCTAGACCCTTTGGCCAGTACCTCCTTGTGGGTCACATCTGGGAGCTTCTGGGGTGCCACATGTCTGCCTCAATCTGGGCTGTTTCCTCCCCTCCAAGGTATTTCACTCTCTCTGGGCTGGGCGCCAGGACTCCTGGGTTTCCCGCCCGCCTGTGGTGCAGGGCTCCCCTGCAGGGCTCCAGAGAGTCGCTTAGCTGGTTTCCTTCCTTCTGTGTGGGGAGGGCCTTCCCCTAGGGCTGGGAGGTGTCAGAAATCCCAGGTGGGACAGGGGTGGGGGCACAGTAGCCTCTGGCACTGTAGCACCCCAGCTTCTCCCTCCTAGCCTCTGACTCAGCTTGAGGGCAGCACATGCCCAGCCTGGCAGGCATGGCCCATTCTTGCCTCCAGGCTTCTGTCTTTACAGAAGCCTACATCTCCTGCTCTCATTTTTTAGCTTGTTTTCCCCATGATATCTGGGGGTGGCTATCGAAATCCCTGGTTTTGGGGAGCAAGGGACTAACATAATTGAGGCTGGGGCACTATTTTGTCTTCCCTCCAGTTGGGCCAGGATGAAGGAAACTGTCACAAACTTCCCCACGCCAATTCTTCCTGCCCTCAAAAGACCAGTCAGTGGAGCCAGGCCCTGCCCTCTGGGTGCCCACAATGTGGTTGGCACTGATTTGTCAGAAATTGGGAAGGTTTCCCTCTAGACCGCTTGCCTCCTTTCTCCTCCTCCCACAGGGTAGGGGCAGCTCTGTGATTGCAGGCACTTATGGGCAGGCCTCCCCCTAGGGAAGGGGTGTGGGATGCCCCCAGGATGGCCAAGTTGGCACTAGCCCCAGGCTGGAGTGCTGGACAAGATTCTGACCTGGGAGTTAGTTGGGGGAAGGCAGGGCATGGGCCTCCCTGCCCCCCTCGTTTCCTGCTCTTTGGGCAGCTGTGGGCGAGAAAGGCTGCAGGGACTATTTTTAGTTGGTCAGTCCCCTGGCAGGAGGGACGTGCAGAGCAGCACGGGGCAGGCAGAGGGGCTTGCCAAGGTGAGGGTAAGCAGGCAGGCAGAGGTGTGAGGAAGGGCCAGAGGGGCAGAAGACAGAGCAAGGAGGCATGGGGAGCAGGGGCAAGACCTTACCCAGAGGGACCTCACCCAGGTAGATGGGCCGGGCTGGGCTGGAGTGGGTGGAAGAGTCCTGGCACCCTTCAGGGCTTTCTTTATCCAACTGGACTCAGAGCTGGAAGAGGTTTTAGGGGCTACCTAGGCAATCCCTTCCCCTTTCAGAGAAGGAAACTGAGGCCTAGAGAGGACACTCAATCAGTCACTGGCTGTGTTGAGACCTGAACCCAGGCCCTCCCTTTGCACCATTTTTCTGTTGTCATGGTTCCTCACTACACCTCAGTGTGCTTCCTTCCCCTACTGCAGCAAGGAGGACCATGAGCCAGGCACACCTGGTCCATTTTCCCCTCTGCTTGTTTGTGCAGGGTCTCTGTAAATCCCAGCTTGGTTTGTTTATAAGTCTCCATGTGGAGAGAGTCTGTGTCCAGGCTGGAAGGAGGTCAGAGTTGGGTTTGTTTGGGTGGCCTGTGGCCACTGGTGTGAATGGAGATACTGGACAGGCTCCAGCAGGCTCACAGGCTGGTGAGCTGTGGGGCTAGGAGACACCTTACAGAAGGGACGTCCAGACTTCCTAGAGCCCTTTGTGAGCCCTCTTCCTACCCTGCCCAGGACCTGTGGGTCATGGTGGCTGTTTGCCAATCTCCCCAACAAAAAAAGGGAGCAGGGTTGAGGAGTGGGAAGATTACTACTGGCTTCTGATCACTAGTCAGAAGGGGGCCCCCTCTGAGGCCTGGAGGCAGGGAAAGTTGGGGCAAGTTGGGGTATATATAGGGAGAAAACTTAGTGGAGAATTGTGGTCCTTCAGAATTCAGTCTGCTTTCTGTCTTCTGCCTTAGGCTCTCCCCAAGGGCCACCATGTTGCACAGCTGCAGGGGGAACCATTCCATAGATTATGATGCGAATGGCACCCCCTGGGGTTGTTCAAGGCCCTGCCTGTGTAGCCACACATGGTGCATCTGTCCCCCACATTCTTCCTTCAAATTAGTTCAGACCCAGCTGGAAGGAGGTGTTCCAGACAGGCATTACACCCTCTCCCTCTCCCCTACCCTGCCTCATGCCACTCAACATCTCCTATTCCTCTGCTGCCCACCCCCAATGCACCAAGCAGGTCATGGTGCACCACCATTTGTATTGTAGGAGCCCCTCCCCTTCTCTCCACTCAGTTTCTGTGTCTCTGGGGGGCTGATTTATCATGCCCCCCATCAGGCCTACTGCAGTGTGTGAGAAATCAATAGTGCAAATGGATTGAGGCTGTTTAGCCTGTCAACTCCCCTTGGGCCCCACCAACTCTTCTGGGACTTGTGGAGTTGCTCAGCCCCCTTCTGGCTCAACATACACATATTTAGTGGTTGTAGCCAGAGCACTGAGCACAGGAATTACTCTTTCTGTTCGTCTCTGTCTCATTCTCTCTCTCTCATATACTGGGCTGGTCTTAGCATGACAAATACTCTTGAACATTTATTTTCTAGCTTAGGTGGAGGGGCTTAAAGGGCAGTAGGCTGCCAGCCAGAGGTGGGGAGGGAGGCAGGTGGGTGAGGGAGACTGTGGGTAGAGGGGTGGGGTGGGGGTGGAGACTAGCTGGGGAAGGGATTGGGTGACAGCCCACCCCATCAGCTCTGGTAACTCAATCCCTGCACCCCACCCTCCCAATTTCCCTCCTGCTCAACAACTTCAGCAGCTGCTGGCAGAAACAAGGCTGGCAGAAGTGTGTATGAGTGCATGTGTGTATGGGGGGAGAGGGTGAGAGGGGCTGTGGGGGCAGGGAGTGCTGCCAGGACATGTTAAAGGAGACTCACAGCCTGGGTACAACTTGGGTGGCAGGAGGAGGTGGGGCAGGTGGGAGAGTGGGTGGTGAGTGATGGGCAGGCTGCAGTGGGGGCAGGGCAGCCCAGGGGTCTCACAAAACTTGTTGGCACTGGAGCAGGGCCTGGTGTGGTGGGGGTGGGCAGTGGTGAGGGGGCAGGGGCTGGCACAGACATTGCTGGCCCCAAAATGCTGAGGCCCATTCTTCACCAGGGGGCGCATGTAACCATGGAGGGACAGTCTGCCCCTGTCTCCAATCCTTGGGCCGTGCCTGCTGGGCATCACAGTCTCGGTGGTGACTAAGTCACTTCTGTCCTGGGGCTGGCAAGGTGCCAGGCTCAGCTCTTCTCGGTAGGTGAGTCACTGCCCTGGCATCTCCCCCGGATGCAGCTGAGTCACCCAGCCATGCCTGCTAGGCAGGTGGGCACCACGCTTTTGGTGGGGGTGGAGGGCTATGTGTGCTGCCCCCAGTGTCTTCTCCGATCTCCCTCTGGCATGTCCCGGCCCCACCCATAAACCTGCAGAGCCAGGCAAGGATGGCGCTTCTCCCTTGTGATCCACTGAGGGGTGAAGGAAGAGGTAGCAGGGCACAGAGTGGAGTGATAGATATTTGATTTAGAGTAAGTAGGGGAAGGGAGAGTTGAGGAGGGAACATTGATTGGGATATATATATATATTTTTTTAACAAAAAAGAGACAGGGTCTTGCTATGTTGCCCAGACAGGTCTTGAACTCCTGGACTCAAGCAACTGTCCCATCTTGGCCTCCCAAAGTGCTAGAATTAAAGGTGTGAGCCACCATACCTGGCCTGGGTTTGAATCCCAGCCCTGCTATTGACAAGCTGTATGACCTTGAGGAAGGCAATTTTCTTTTTGAGCCTCAGTTTTCTCATCTGTACAATGGCAACAGGAGCCTGCCCCTTCAGGACTGTGAGAATCAAATGGAGTGGGACTATTAAGGTACTTGTGGGAGGAGCTGCTTTTGGGATGAGCTAGGAGGCTTGGGAGGGGAAGAGGAGTCAGCTGGAGCTGGTTCCAACAAACTCCCGCACCATCCTGGTGGTCTTGGAGGGCCAATTGCTTCTCATCCTCTCTTTGGACTATCACTTAATGCTGTTCTTCAGGAGTTTCCACAGGCTGTAAAGGACAGCCTTGTTGTACTAGAAGTGTGGGCCCTCCTAGGGTGTCTCAGAGCTATATTTTATCTTTTTTGACTACTGAGAACTGCCACTGGCCTTGGTACCTGTCCAGACTCTCTTCCTTCGCTTCCTCTAGTTTGAAGAGGGATCCTTTTCTTGGGAAACCAGTGGCTCAGGCTCCTCCCCCAGCCTATCTCCTGTGTGCAGGGAAATAGTAGGCCCCAAGGAGTGTCCTTCCTAAAGAGTGAGGCGCCCCTGAGCATGTGGCTTTTCTCTCTCTGCTCGTTTCCTGCTGCTCCCTGGGTACCCTTCTCTCCTCCTGCATCAGGGTCCCTGGTGGGAGGGGGTGGTGGAAGCCCTGTTATGAGCCCAGCACAGCTGGAGTTCAGCTGCTGCTGCAGATTGAAGACTCCTGATCCCCCACCTGGGGACCTCTCCTGCCTTCTGCAGTCAAGCTTGAGTAGGGCTGGGCCTTGGACAGGTGGTACTTGTTGCCTTGGGCAGGAAGGAAATGCCCCAAAGATGTGCATGCTGTGTGTTTGTACACATGGGTGCTGGTCTTGTTTGAGTGTCTGACCCCTGCGGGGGGTGGGTTTGTGTGTATGAATTTGTTCTCTCATCCACACATGGGGCTACTTCTGTGCCTGTATAGAAGTGTGCCCCATCCTCTGCTTCATGCCCTTGTCTGTGCACAGATGTGTTTGAATGTACTTGTTCATGCGTGGATGTGCATACATGCGTCGGGGGTGTACACATCCCTGCCCTGAATGTGCACGTGGAAATGCATTTGTACCAGGATGCCTGACCCTATGATGGCAGGTGTACCTGAAGGTCGTCCCACTTGGGAGGCAGTGTAGCTATGTGCATGCATGTTTGCATTCTTGTGTCCATGAGCCTTCCCCTCTAGCCTCAAGGAAGGAAGACCGGTAGGATCTAGGTTGGGAGATGCCTGTGGGCACTGGGGGTGGGCTGGCGCTGACTCCAGTCCTGGGCTGGTTCTCACCTGGGCAGAGCTCCCTGCTGTTGTCGGGGCTCAGGCTGGAAGGCCCTTGGGGGAGCGCGGCTGGGGGGTAAGGGGTTAAGCGGTGGCGTCCACATCTGGGAGCCATTGGCGCATTCCTGCCGGCTGAGCGCATGTTTGCGGATGAATCTGGACAGGACAGGGCGGGAGGGGCTGGGCGGGAGGTTCGCACCGGCAGACGGAAATCCAGACGGGAGCGGGAGACAGCTCCGGCCCAGCGGGCGGGAAGGGGCCTGGGGAAGCGCGGCCCAGCACTGCTGGGGCAGTTTCCCGTGCGCCGGCCCTCAGGGCAGAGCGTCCCGCCATCCTGGCTTGTCCTACCTTACCACGGCTCTTGGGCTAAAGCCAGGGACAATCAGATACTTCAGTTCTAGACCCGGCTCTGCAACTGGTGCGACCGTAGACAAAACCCAGTGCCTGCTCTTGGCCTCTCTTTCCTCTGTAAAGCGGCGGCCGCCGTCGGACCAGTGGGTCTGAGAGCTCTGCCACCGAGTCAGGCTGAGAGTCTCCTCACTGGGCTGGAGACCTGGGAGTGCAGCACTTCCCCTTCCAGTGGGAAGTTCTGTGGGGGCACTCGTGGCCACTTCTCTGCCTGGGAACAGGGCGAGAGGGGAGTATTCCCTAAGCGATTCTGCTTCCCCCTAAGCTCGCCAGTGGACTGCTAGCGATGGGGACAGGATCCTCCCAAACAGAGCAGCAGGCTGGGAGCGGGGTCATGACTGTGTTGGGGACTGGGGTCTCTCAGATGGAGGGTGATTCAGATCCTGTCCAGTTGGAATATGAACAAGAGCTTTCCTGGCTTCTCCAGACTTGTTCGGGAGAGAGAAGCTTGAGTCTGAGTCTTTGAGCACGGAGGGGTGCTCCTGGGCGCCCCTACTGGAAGATCCAAAAGTCTTGCCCTTTGAGAAGAGTACTTTAAGGGGGTTGGGGGGTTGGGCTGAGCCAGAGTTCCTAGGACCCACTGGAGCTGGAAAGGTGTTTGGGGAAAGAAGAGATGTACTTGCGGGAGATCTACTCCTGGACTCTTTTTTTTTACTTCTTGCAGCTGAGATACTTAAGATCCAGGGAAGGGAAGTGACTTGGTCAAGGTCACACAGCTCTCAGTTCCAGCTGGTCCCTGGAAGAGGATTATAATTATAGGATTCAAGGGCTTGACAGCTAGGGCAGGAGTCACCGCACTCACTTCCATGTTACGCCGCCGCCTCACTTCTCGGGTTTAGGTGTGGGTGTGTGTGTGGTTGGGGGGAAAGGAGTGTAGGATACCACACGCTGCGGTCTTCTCCACCGAGCGCTATTTTCATTCTTTCCGCAGAACCTCACCCCCCCTGTCGCTCTGAATCTTCGGTTCTGGGTCTGAGGGAGGGATTCTCCCGGATTCCCACGGTCTAGTCTTCAGCTAGGAGCGGCTCCTTTAAGACTCGCCCTTCTCGGGGTCTATTAAGGAGAGGCGGGGGCGGGCGTGAGTCTGTAGATCCGCCCCTGACTGATGATTGGTCGGTGGGCGGGCAGGGGCGGGCCTGAGGGAGAGGGCCTCCCCCCACCTCTGCTCCGTACCCTCCGCCCCTTCAGTCTGGGGCTCCGGGTAAAGTTTCAGCCTCCGCACGTGACTCGCTATGGCCGCTGCCGTCGCCCCGCGCCCCTGAGCCGCGGCCCCCCGGACGGCTCCTCTCCCGGGACCCCGCACCCTGATGCCGAGCAGCACCAGGGCGCCGGGTTAGGGCAGACGCTGTGCTCGCGGGCACCCCGAACGGGTTGCGTCCCCGGCTGCGAGGTAACTCCTCCCCCGGGGATTTTGGGGAGCCCCTGGTTCCCACAGGCGTCGGGGCCCCATGTCCTGCCCCAGATTGGCGCTGCGGGAGGGGACTGGGTGCCGGGAGGCTTCCGACGGAACCCGGGGTTTCCTGGGCTTCCCAACTCGCTGCCGCCGTGTCCAGGGTGGGGGAGCCCCGTCTGTGCGTCTGCCTGCGCCGTGTCTTCGCGCGCAGCCTTGAGGCGTCTGTGGCCGTCTGCTGCGCGTGTCCCCCGCGCTCAAGCTGTTGCAGAACCACCGCTGGGAACTCCTGTTCTCTCTTTTTCTCTTTAAAAACAAGCAAAACAAAAAGGCTTTCAAACCTGTTTGGGGAGAGATCGGATGCTCAACGGACTAGCCCCCTCTCTTTTTACCTCCTGTTATCTGAGCTGCCCTGTGGTTTGGGGAGAATCAGCCAGGGGGCCCACTCCCACCAGAGGGAGCCGGCCGGGGGCGGGGCCCGCTCAGCTGGTGTCTCCCGTGGAGTGAGGGGAACTCACTGAGAATTGGGTGCAGGAGCCAGTGCAGTATGTATGTAGGGGTGTTCCTGGGTCTTGTACCACCATGGGGTGTGGGAGCTTTTTGGGGTGAGGGAAAGACGGAATAGACTGGTGGACTTTGCTTTGCTGAGGGTGTCTGGGACCTGGTGCCACCCACGAGGCTTGGAAGCTGCTGGCCAGATGTGTGTGTGAGCCTGTTGTGGGGTTGGGGGGGCGGCTGGGATATGAGCTTGGCTATGTCCCCTCATCTTCTCTCTGGGCACTGCCCTATTGTCAGGCTGCTCCTTGCGAAGGACAGGCCTCCAATGTGTTAGGGTGGGGATGGGGACCAACTAATCCGGAAACCAGACAGAAGAGCTCCCCAGCCTTGGAGATGCTTCCGCACCCTCCATCCTGTCTTGGATCGGATGCCCAATGTGATGGCCTGGAAGGGTACCTCCTGCCCCCTCTGGGCTCTGTCTTCTGTAACCAGGTTGCCTTCTGTCTGATGGCTGTGTGCACATATGTGTATGTATATATTCTTGGAAAGGATTGTTTCTGAGAACACCGCCCAACTCCCCACGCCCTGCTGCTTACCCCAAGGATCACTTCTGCCCTTGACACTCCCTCTCCTCACTTTCCTGGCCAGGACATTCTGGGATGTCTCTTATACCCTTCCCTGTCTGCAGTCTTCATAGGGCAAGATTGTTTTGGGGAAGTGGTTCTGTAAGGACCTTCCAGGTCTTGCTAGGAAATTGGACCTCAGGCCCCAAACTCTCCTACAGGGCTCGATGAGGAGGCTGTGCCGGGGAAGCCCCAGGTTGGAGTGGGGGTGGCTTGGAGCCTTGGGGCTTCCCCTGGAGTGGGCCGAGGGGGGGGGGCGGGTGGAGATGAGGCTAGGGGGGAGGAACAAGAGAAAAAATATTTGGAGTTGGTTGTATGATGCTTCTTCCTGGAGGAAGAAGAGGGGGTGGTTGTGGAGTCTGGGAGTTTGTGGCTGTGAAAGATGGTATGCTAGGAGGAGCTGGGACATCAGTACTGCCTGGGAGTCTGGACCATGTGGTTTCCTGAAAGAGAGGTCAGGAGGGTCAGACTGGAGTAGCCTCTTGGGAGCTGAGGATCTTGGATTTGCAAGGATTTTGAGGGTATGAGTGAGTGTACATGAGGTGTCACTGCAGGGGTTTCACCATCAGACTGACAACGGTGGCACAGAGGCAGTGGCAGTTCGGAGAAGATCCTGGGCTTGGAATGGCTTAATCCTGGCCACCTCCTCCTTCCTATAGCCCCTAAATCTCTAGCCCTTCAGTCTGACCCTAAATGCCCCAGCTGCCACCCTGGGACTCCTTTTTAGTCCCCTTCCTACTCCCAACCTTGAGGCAGCCTGGCAGGAAGCCAGCTGTGGGCAGCCCCATCCTGATCGCCCATGTGCCTCCCCCGCTGGGCATAGTCACCCACATGTGCCATGACGTGGTTCCTGCCACCCCATCTAAGTATGGGGGAGAGGACATTGTCGGAGTGGCCCCTCAGTTCTGTTTTGGGGACATTCACCCAGACCCCAGCTAATGAGCACCCCTTCCCCTAAACCATTTAGTCTTGGAAGCTGACTCTTGCCCTCTGGGACCTTTCCTCCCAGGCCACTCCTTGCTCAGACTCCAGTCTCAGGTGGGATGGTCCTCAGAACTGTGTGATGTGAGGGTGGGGCCTGTCCCAAAATACAAACCCCAATGCCCAGTTTCCAGTCCTCTTGGAAGCATGAGCCGGATAGGACTTAGGCTGGGCTGGAGGGGTGGGTATGTTTTGGCCTCTGTGGGGTCTATTAATATTTGGGAGCACTGCCTGCGATCTGGGGTGATAGGCATCTGGGGATGGTAATCCTGTCCCTACGACAAATGAGCGGGGTAACCTCCGCTTGCTCAGTAGCCACCCCCATCTTGTGTTGGTGGTTTTGGGAGTGTGGGAAGCTGGCAGGGCCCCTGGCAAGATGACCAGAGTTGTCTTGACTTACTGGGTTTTGGGAAAGGAGGATGGCAGCTGATACCCCGGCTCCCAGGGCTGCACATTCTCTCTGACGCCTGCTGTCTTTCCTCCCTCTACTCCCCTCTCCACCCTCTGGCTGCTGTCTGGAGCCCACACGGTTTGCGGGGGGATGCGCGGTGAGGGGCAGGGCCTGGATCTCCGTGTGTGTCCATGGAGTATTCTGAGAATTGGCAGAATTGGCTGAGGGTGTCTGGGTGTCCCCACAGGGTGGGCAGCATGTGGGGACCTGGCCTAGTGTGAGAATGTGTCAGCGTTGGTGTGTCTGTCCCCAGTCTGGCTCGGGTGTGGGTGTCTCGGGTGTGGGTGTCTCTTGCTTCGTCTGGATCTTGCCTCCCGCTCCAGTCCCGCCCTCCCCTCGCTCCCCCCTAGCTGGGACCGCCTGCTTGCTCTCCCTCTCTCCCCACAACTGGAGCCTCCCTTGCCTGTTCCTGGAATTTGGAGAGGAGGAGGAGGAGGAGGAAGAGGCAGGCAGACAGACCTCCCACACTCTAGCCCGCCCACCTGGCATCATGGGGAAATGAAATAGGTGCTATGGAACTACGTTTTCCCTGGCTTCCCTAGACCCTCCAGCACACATCATGAGGGCCAGCTCTTACGGAAGGGCCATGGGCTGCCCACCCCTCTGGCCAGTGACACCTCCTCCTACTTAACATCCTGCCCCAAAGGGCCACTGCTGGACCTCTAGGCACCACTGTCAGCCTAGGGAGCCAGTGGGGGGATTAGGCTGCTGCCAGGCTGGCCCGCACCTGTTGCCAACCCCAGCCCTATAACTGGAGCTTGCCTGGGAGGGGGCTGCAGAATGACAGGTGTAATTTCTGCAGCTAGGCAACTCCACCCCCCCAACTGGATATGCCTTTCCCTTCTGCCGGAACAAGGAAAGGCTTCCCCTTCGCCACGCCAAGTGTCAACCTGGTCTTATGGATGATGCCCCTGTCCTGCCCGATGACCCCCACCCCCATCTGTGGCTGCAGAGCTGGGCTGCCTTCCTTCAAGTTTTCAGAGCTGTGCTGCCCTGGCAGGACTGGGGGTGTGGGGGTGTGTAGATGGGGGTGGTTCTCTGTTAATGTTTTAATTGCCTAAAAACTGGGAGCTCAGCTCTGGGCCAGTGGGGAGTCTGGGTCTGGCTGGCCGCCCGGTTTGGGCTAAATATAGTCTGGGACATCTGCAGAGAAGGGGAGGGGGGTGGAGGGAGGTTCCATTCCCCCACCTTCAGCCAAGGTGCCCTCGTCTGGGCAGGCACCTTGGAGCAGTGAGGGGGATTCCTCAGCACAAAAGGCAGGGGAGAGGTGGCAGGGAAGAGGCGGCAGGGGAGAGGTGGCAGGGGCTGGGCACAGTGGGACCTTGCTTGCCTGGAGGCCAGTAGATGCCGGAGATGAACGTGGAGGCTCAGGACAGGGCAAGAATGGGGCACGCCGGGGCTGGGTCCTCTGGCTGTTCCCTCTCCCCCCAGAGTTACTTGAGGTCAGGCAGTCTCCATGTGTCATTGTACCCTGCAGGCGGTGTCACTGTGACCCACTCGCTGTGTGTCTGTGTGTACACACCTACCTTGGAGTGGCTTTATCCTGGCCCTTTCCCCGGAGCCTCTGTCCCCTGGGTCCTACTGCAGGTCCTCAGCCCTCCTTCCCTCTGTCCCTCACCCCACAGTGAAACCTTCAGCCCAGGAATCGAGACTTGAGAAGGGGAAGCTGCGGTGGGGAGTTCTCTGATCTCCAGTCACGGCAGGAAGTGGAAAAGAGGGGGGTTAAGGGGGGAACCCATGAGTGGCAGGCAGGAGGGAGAGCCCTGTCAGTCCTGTGATCCACTGTGCAGAGCAAGGGGGGGTTGGCCTCCTTCCTAGTGGTCCCCCTTCCCTCCAGCTCCAGGTAGGAGAAACCTGGGGACAGCTGATTCCCCAGGGGCTGCAAACAATCTTCATCACCCCCCAACACTGAGAAAAAAAATGTCTTCCTGTCACGTGGCTGTCACTTCCTGTCCCACTGTGGTTCCTGGGATGTTTGTTGTTGGTTGCCATGGTGATGTCTGCCATGGGCACTAGCCCTGGTTCTTGTGGGGAAGGAGCTACCCTTCCCCGCTAGGCTAGGGGGGTACTTGGGGGACTTGACTGGGGGGTCCTTTCAGGCTGAGTGTGTGTGGTCTCTGATGCTCCAGATTCCCCAGGACCCCCCAGACTTCTGTCTGTGGGGAGGAGTCACTGCCACCTACTCAGACTGAGTGCTGGGGAGACTGTGACCGCATCTGGCTGTGACTTTGTGAGTCTGACTGATTTTGCAGCCCTTGTCCACTCTGGCCAGGGTTCCTCTCGCTCATAGAGATGCCCATTCAGGAAACCTCTGTGCTCCCTATCTGTCCTCATACACAGTTCTGGAGCCTGCTCCCATCCTGTGTTCCGATGGAAACCACCTTCCCCAGGGAGTTTCTGTGGCTTCCTGGACTCCAGGCTGGAGTGTCAAGGGGCTCTGGGGCAGGGTCCCAGGTTGCGTGTGTTTGGGGCTGGGGAGGTGGGGGCTCTGCAGACTATGCCTTCCCCTACACACACAGCCTGCACCCGCTTCTCCCTTGTCCGGCAGGCCCTCTTCTCTAAGGGAAGGCCATGGGGCTCTGTGACCTATTATCCCTACCCCACTGGGGGCTTCCCTGTTCAGCTGGGGATGGAGAGGGGAAGAGATTCCCCCTAGTTCTAGCCCCAACTTGAGTAGGCGGGTGTGGAGTAGGAAGTTGCTGGGGGGGGTGGCCAATGGGTCGGAGGGGGGCTATGGGGCAGGGCACAGTCTGACTCAGGCCTGGTCTGGGGTCAGAGCCAAAAGGATATCCTGAGGCAGGACTGGGGGGGTGTATTCCTGGATTCCCTGCAGCGTGGGTCCCCAGGGTGGGATGCTGAGAGGGGGCTGGTACCATCTAGTCCAGCTGGCAGTTTGCCCTGGGACTCAGAATATGGCAGTTTCAGGGTTGGGCTGAGCTGAGGGGAGGGGCGGGGGCTGCTTCAGGCGATCTGCCCACCCTGGCCCTGCCTGTTTCTCTGTAAACTGTCCCCCCATTGTGAGAGTACTGTGTTTCCTGCTTGGTACCGTGGAGAGGAGGTAGTGGTGAGGGGGACAGCTGCCAAGGTGAGGGTGGGGAAAGCCCCGTGCCAGGCTGGATGTGAGGTCGGTGGTTTCCAAGCTAGGGGGTCCCCTTTTGTCTGTGCCCCTTTGGTCCCTCACCCGACAGAGCTGCCTGTGTATGGTCCACACATTTCTGTGGTCTGGCTGTGGCCTCGGTAGGCTCATCTCTTCCTCTTCCCATTTTTTTTCCTTCCCTGTGGGTGGGTCCCTCTTCTTGAGGCCTGAATTACCCCCTGCCCTTTCACCTACTCGCTGCTTGGAGTAGGGAGGCTTCAGTTCTGGTTCTAGGTGGACGTCTCAGACACCCTGGGCTTCAGAGGTCCTGAGCATGTCCCCCGGGGGATCTGGGGTATAGCCCCTGGGGATGGAGGAGTTGGGAGCACTACCCTGACCAGCAGAGACCCCCACTTCCTCCTCCTAAAACCTGGACTGCCCTGAGCTTGGATTGTCCAGTCGCCCTTCCTGCCTGGTATCCAGTCACTAGTGAGATTATGGCCTGGGGGTCCTGCAGCTCTCTGTAGCTGGGGAATAACCCTGGGCTGAGTTATACAAGCTCTGGAGACATTGGACCTATTCTTTTGGGACAAGGCACTGTGTCTTGAGGCAGTGGGCAGTGGTAGCACCCGGAAGTGAGATACTGGGCTTCTTCCTTCCCCTGACTCCCAGGAGGACATGCTTATGGCCTGCACCGACTAGGGCAGATTTTCAAACCAGTCCTAGCTCTAGCAAGGCTGGCCTGGGGTTCTGTGGGGTTGGTGGGGAAGAGGCACCCTCCAGCTATCCCAGCCACCCCCAGGTGATCCTTCTCCAGCCCTCCTAGGGTAGCCTCTTTTAAAATGAGGCTGGGCTGGCTGGGCACGGTGGCTCACGCCTATAATCCCAGCACTTTGGGAGGCCAAGGTGGGCGGATCACAAGGTCAAGAGTTTGAGACCAGCCTGGCGAACATGGTGAAACCCCGTCTCTACTAAACATACAAAAATTAGCTGGGCATGGTGGCGGGTGCCTGTAATCCCAGCTACTTGGAAGGCTGAGGCAGGAGAATCTCTTGAACCAGGGAGACAGAGGTTGCAGTGAGCCGAGATTGTGCCATTGCACTCCAGCCTGGGTGACAGGGTGAGACTCCATCTCAAAATAAATACATAAATAAATAAAATATAAAAAATAAAAAATATAATGAGGCTTGGCTAACCGGGCTTCCTGCAGCCCAGACCCTGGTGAACAGACAGGAAACAGAGGACCCGAGTGGCTGGATTGTAGGCTTGCCAGGGAGGAGAGGGGTGAGAGCCTTGGCCAGAGGAGACCCTTGAAAAAGCGGCGAGTAGTCATCGCTGCTCCCCAACCCCTGTCTGCAGATATGAGAAGCGCTGGGGAGGGGAGAGGTTGTGGCTTTGTATGTATGGGAGTGTGTTTTCCTGGAAAGTTTGTAAATGGTTCTAGTTTAGAATCTACCCTGTTCTGCCTGCTTGGCCAGCTCCCTATCCTGGCGGGATAGGGGTCCAAAGGCGGCAGGGCTTTGTTTCTGCCAGGGCTGGAGTCCCTCCTGCCCGAGTTGAGCTTGAGCTCTGGGTGTCATTTGCATATGATTCACTAACTGTCTAGAATGCTTAGGAAACCCCCAGTCTCCCCTTCTTTTAAGCTCCCCAATCCTTTTCCCCTTCTCTCAGCCCCTCTGAGACTGCCTGACCTCTATTTCTTGGGAACCGTTGTTTCGGGGGAGCCTGGAGAACAGAGAGAATGAATGAGGAAGGGAGGCTGGGGCCAGGCCCAGCTGGGTTTGGGGTCCCCTGCTTCTCTGTCCTGAGTATAGGGGAGGAAATGGTATATTTCTCTTCCCCTTCTCCCCTCCTCAAATCCAAAGGTTTCCCTTTTTTGGTTTGTGAAATGAAAGAAGGGAATTTGGAAAGGGTTGTGGTCAGGCCTCCACCCACACCCCGAATATCCCTTTCTCCACATCCCTCTCGTCCGTCTGAGGGAAGCAGGCCCTGGGAAATGGGTAACTCTCCCTCCTGGCCCTGTCAACAGATGTTGCCCTGGGTGGGGTGAGGCAAGGGACAGCAGGCCAAGTGCTGAGGGGCACCAAGGTGGTGGCAAGAGGTGTGGGGATGGAGGGCTCCAGTTGCCCGGGCCTCCCCTGTGCCAAGCTCTCGGCTGGGTGCTTTCCAGGACTTCCTGTCTGAAATCGCACAGCTTGCTGTTGAGGTAGACAGTTCACAGGCGAGTAAACAGTTGCTTAGAGAGGTTAAGAGACTTGCGTAAGGTCACCCAGAGTGGCAGAGCTGAGATTTGACCCTTCCGACTTCTGGTTCTTTCTCCCATCTTCGTGGCTCAGAAAGCTCTCACCTTTTTCTCTAGGTGTGTGACTCTGGGGTGTAACGTGTGGGCAGCTAGGCACGCTGATGCTGGGGAAGGGATCCTGGCACCTTCTGAGGGTGAGAGCGGCCCCAGTGGGCAGGGGTGTGGGGCTGGTTGCAGGTGCTCCAGCCCCCTCCTCCTTTTTCTGCTGTGCTTAGGCTAGGCTCGGTATATTGGAGGTGTGGGCCTGTGGTTTTCTCTCTTTCAGGGGAGGGTGCCCGTGGGCAGTGGAGGTGGCTGGCATAGGGTGGAGGTTGGATGTGGGTAGTTTGTTTTCCCTCTCTTTGGTACTGGTTTCGATTCTCTGCCGAGGCCTTCTCCCCTGCTGGGGTGTCAGGGGCTGGGGCCCAGGTGTCTCTCTGAGGGTCATAGCTCCTGAAGGACCTTCTGAGGCAGAGCCTGTGCCCTTTCAGGCCCACCCTGGTCATCCCTGCCCTTGCCCATCCCTGTTCTCTGGTCTGTCTGGCCCTTGGCCCATTTCTGTGACCTTCAGTCTGTCCTGCAGCTCAAGGACCTCCCCAGGGAGCTGAGTAAATTTGCACTGAAGTTTGCAGGCAGAGCTGGGTTAGGCTTTTTGGAGGCTCTGATGGGGTCTGGGGAGGCCTTCCAGCCTTGCCCTGTAGTGTGTGTGGGTGGTGGGCTGAGGGGTGAGGTGGGGGTAGTGGGGATTGAAGTTTGGTTCAATTTCAAACTCCTCAGGGGCAGAGTTAATGTGGCTGTGGTTTTCTCTTCTCTGGGAGCAAGGGTGGGTTCCAGAGGGTCCAGGCTGGACTGACTGAACTGACCTCCCAATCCCCAAAGGCTGGGTCCGGATGCCTGGGATCTGGATGGCATTCTGGGCCTCAGCCTGGCTTATGGAGGCCTCACTTTGGGTTAGCTGCCCCTTGGGCCTCACCTTGAGAGAGGCAGGCCTCTGTGTGGCTGTGAATTCACCTGAGTGTTTGTGGACCTGGTGCATGGGCTGGGCCCACAGGGAGGACCTCAGAGCATCTTCTGGCAGAAGCAGCAGGTACAAGGGCCACCCTGGCTGTATGAGGTCCGAAGAATATACAATCTGGGAGACTGTGGGGCTGTGGTTGTGTCTTTGGGGAGCTGTGTGCTGGGGCCCATGCATGCAGTTTCTGAGCTGTGTTCACTGTGTGGTAGAGCCCAGGTGTGGAGAGATGGTATCTCCAGGTTCCCTCTCCTCACATGCATGCCTGCACACACACAGGCTGGGGCTGCAGGCATGTTCTTGCCACCCAGATGTTTTCTGTAGACCTGCATGCATGAGTTTGTATGTGTATTTGTGTGTGAGGGTCCAACTATAGGAACTGATGAGGTTCCGCCAGCCTCTTCTTCCCTTGCATAGCTCCCCCAGCTCCAGTTCCCGTTGTGTGGGGCCCCACAGGAGTTGGGAGGGGGCCAGGGCGGCAGCTGGTCCAGTGGGTGGGGCCCCTGTTCCTCTGACATCAGCTCTGTCAGCCTCAGCCTAGGAGGGAATTGGCAGGGGCCTGGGGTAGGAAGGGGGTCTTTATTCAGGAGTGAGGAGAGAGGCCCTATGGTTGTCATAATGAGTAACAGTAAAACTCGTGGTCATTAGCAAGGTCCAGATTTTACTCCTGGGGCAGCCTCCCCTCCCTAGCCCAGTACCTGTCTCCTCCTGCCCTCTCTCCCTCAGGTCCACACAGGCTGGCTGGCTCAGCTGGGCCAGAAGTCCTGGCCTCTTCCACAGTGGCCTTGGCAGGAACTCCCCCTTCCCAGGCCTGGTCTTCAACCAAATGCTGGCCATGTCCTTGTCCCCTGGACTCCAGGTTTGAGGCTGGAGTCTGGAGCTCAGAGCCTGGAACCTACTGTAGCCTGAGCTTGGGGTGGAGTGGCAAGGGGTGTTGGAAAAGGACAGTCCTTATTTTGAGTCTCTGTGGCCCTGTTTCTTTCCTTTCTTCCCTCTTCTTTTTAAAACAGCTTTATTGAGATATAATTCACATACCATAAAATTTACCCATTCAGTGGTTTTAGTATATTCAGAATTGTGAAACTACCACCACAATCAATTTTAGAACATTTTCATCACCCCAAAAAGAGCCCCCATACCAGCAAGTCACTTCCCATCTTCCTCAAATCCACGCCCCAGCCCCTGGTAACCACAAGTCTGCTTTCTGTCTCTATGAATGTGCCTATCCTGGACATTTCATATAAATGGAATCCTACAATATATGGTCTTTGTAACTGGCATAATGTTTTCAAGGAATATCCACATCATAGTATCAGTACTTCATTCTTTTTTTTGGCAGAATAATATTCCGTTGTAGGGACATACAACATTTTATTTATTCATCAGTTGATGGACTTTTGGGTTGGTTCCACTTTTTGACTATTAGGAATAACGCTGCTGTGAATGTTCATGTGTAAGTCTTTTTGTGGACTTACATTGTCATATCTCTTGGGTAGATACCTAGGAGTAGAATTGCTGGGTCATATGCTACCGCCGTGTTTAACCTTTTGAGGAACTGCCAAACTGTTTTCCAAAACAGCTATTCTATTTTACATTCCTACCAGCAATATATGAGGATTCAAATTTCTCCACATCCTCGCCAGTACTTGTTATTATCTGTCTTTCTTATTAGAGCTAGCCTAGTGGGTATGAAGTGGTATCTCATTGTGCTTTTTTTTTTTTTTTTTTTTTGAGATGGAGTTTTACTCTGTTGCCCAGGCTGAAGTTCAGTGGTGCAGTCTCGGCTCATTGCCTCCTGGGTTCAAGCAATTCTCGTGCCTTCTCGTGCCTCAGCCTCCTGAGTAGCTGGGATTATAGGCATGTGCCACCACGCCTGGATAACTTTTGTATTTGTATTTGTATTTTTTTTTTTTTTTTTTTTTTTTGAGACAGAGTCTTGCTCTGTTACCCATGCTGGAATGCAGTGGTGTGATCTCGGCTCACTGCAACCTCCGCCTCCCTGGTTCAAGCGATTCTCCTGCTTCACCCTCCCAATTAGCTGGAATTACAGGCGCCCGCCACCATGCCTGGATAATTTTTTAGTAGATTTTTGTATTTTTTAGTAGAGATGGGGTTTTACCATGTTGGCCAGGCTGGTCTCAAACTCCTGACCTCAGGTGATCCCCCTGCCTCAGCCTCCCAAAGTGCTGGGATTATAGGTGTGAGCCACCACACCTGGCTAACTTTTGTATTTTTAGTAGAGACAGGGTTTTGTTATGTTGGCCAGGCTGGTCTTGAACTCCTGACTCAGGTGATCTACCTGCCCCAGCCTCCCAAAGTGGTGGGATTACAGGCGTGAGCCACCACCCCCAGCTTCAATGTGCTTTTGATTGGCCATGTTTCTTTTTGTCTGTCTCTTTTCTTTTGTCTTTCATATATGTATTTTTCATATATAAATACATGCATATGTATTTATGTATAACCTATACCCAAAATGGATTTGAAACATCCTCTTGTCCTCTTGCGGATATGTTATTTGTGTTCTCTCTCTTTGCTCTTGTTGCTGCCTGTCTGTCTCACTGTGTTGTGGAATCTCTGGGTTCATCTCTGTCTCTCTGTCTACCCCATGGTATTATCTGTGTATATCCTCTGGTGCTAGCCGTTCAAACAGGGTGTGGATGTCTATTCACACTGGTGAAGGGGGCATCTGCCCTTTCATCTTCTGCCCACCTGCCATCCCACTTTATGTGTTTTGCTTCTGCAGTCAGAAGTATGTGGGTGAACCCTGAGATCAATCTCTGCTTCATTGCCTGGGGGTAGGAGGCTTCCTGGGCAGTCCTTGCCCTCCTACACATTGCCTACCCCTGGGCCATCCACGCTCTTAAGTGCTGGAGGTGATACCTAGGAGTCCTCAATTCCCATTTTCCTAGTAGTATGTATGTAAATGGGCCTCCTCCCAGGGCCTGTGGGACAAACCCGTCTGGGGTGCTGGGGCTTGGATCTAGGGGGGGAAGTGGTGTAAGAGGGGCCCCCTGGCTTAGGAGTCATTTTTCTGAGAAGTGCCAGTGCTTTAGGGAAGCGGCTTTTCCTCCCCCTCCTTCTTCCCCCACCCCCCCAGCACACGTTCTCTGCATCTTGACCTCAGGTAACCCTCACTAGGGGAAGGAGGGCCAGCTGCCCGCTTCTACTGCAGTGATCCCTTGAGGTGGCACTGTGGACCCTTTCCCCTCAGGACTGTGGGTGAGAGGCCCTCCAAGGCTCTGGGCTCTGTTCCTGTCTCCCCAGCCTGGCTGTGCTATCCTGCCACCCCCAGCAGTGTCTGGGCCCTGCTTCCAGGTCGTCTCTGCCAGCCAGGCATGGTGCCAGCTGTCTGCTCAGCTGGGTGCCACGGGAAAATCTCCAGCAGCCCAGGTTGGGGAGCTCCACGGGGAATGCCCGTGTGCCTGTTCTTCAGTGCCCACTCACCTATCTTTCTTCTTTCTGCAGCATCACAGGACATGGCCCCCTCAGCCACCTAGCTGGGGCCCATCTAGAAGTGGCATCCTTTTTGGTGCCCTGAAGGCCAGCTCTGGACCTTCCCAGGAAAAGTGCCAGCCCACAGAACTACTTGACCAAAGGACCGGCTCTTGAGACATCCCCCAACCCACCTGGCCCCCAGCTAGGGTGGGGGCTCCAGGAGACTGAGATTAGCCCGCCCTCTTTGGACAGCAGCTCCAGGACAGGGCGGGTGGGCTGACCACCCAAACCCCGTCTGGGCCCAGGCCCCATGCCCCGAGGAGGGGTGGTCTGAAGCCCACCAGAGACCCCTGCCAGACTGTCTGCCTCCCTTCTGACTGTGGCCGGTTGGCATGGCCAGCAACAGCAGCTCCTGCCCGACACCTGGGGGCGGGCACCTCAATGGGTACCCGGTGCCTCCCTACGCCTTCTTCTTCCCCCCTATGCTGGGTGGACTCTCTCCGCCAGGCGCTCTGACCACTCTCCAGCACCAGCTTCCAGTTAGTGGATATAGCACACCATCCCCAGCCAGTAAGTCTGGGTGTTGTGGGGTGGGGTGGGAGGGGACTGTGGAGGGCGGCAGGCCTCAGAGCTTGGGCTCTGGGCACATCTGTTCTGCCGTGAGCTGAAGGCACGGTGAGCGGCAAGGTCTTCTCCAGTTGGGGTGACCATCCTTTGAGGTCTTGAAAATGAAAGCCCTATGGCCTGTAGGCCAATCATGGTGGCTGTGTTTGAAGTTGGGGGTGGCAGAGGGGGAGATGAAACCATGCTGTTCTGGCCTGCAGTGGCCCTCGCACCCCTCTTCTGTGCTCTGCTGTTGGGGCCTTATAAATAGCTCCAAGGACTGGACACACAGGCTGGAGGTGGGTAAACAAACCTCTTGACATTTGATGGAAATGGCAGCTCTACCTAGAGTGAGAGCGGCACACCACCTACGCCCCACCCCCACTCAGTGCCTCTGAGGGAACGGGCTTGAAGGAGCAGACCGAGGAAGGCTGGCTGGAACCCCACCTCTCCCCCTGCCAGCTCCACCCCCGGCCATGCTAGGATGTGCTTCCCTTTGTGGGGAGGATGAAAGGGAGGGGCCCGCAGTCTAGCTGGGTGGATAGGGTGAGTGTCCCAGGAGGGGACACTTGGCCTGGACTCTGGCCTCGGACACATGCATGGTCTTGGCAGGGCCTGTGTTTTCTCTGCCTCCACCCTCTGCCATGGGGGTCACTCGTTAGCTGGGCAGGGGTCTCAGTACCCTTCGCCGCTGGCCGAGCCAGGTAGTGGGAGGTGGCGGCAGCTATGGCCAGCTGGCAGAGTCCAGGGCTGGGGCCTGCCAGGCCGCTTACAGTAACTCTGGCCCCCAGGGCCCAGCTGGGCGCCAGGCCAGGGCTGGGGGGAGGAGGGAGCTGGGGCCTGGCCTGGGACGGGAGGGGGTGGAAGCAGCAGAATGGGCCGTGGGCTGCTGGCTGGCTGGCCGGTCAGCTGCTGACCTGGGAAATGTGTCCCCACCTCTCCTGGCCAGCAGGGACTGCACACCCTGCCCTGGGCACCTACCACCCCTCTCATGGCTGCTGGCAAGCTGCCTGGCACCACTGCCCTATGTGCCTGACTGGGCTGGGTCAGTGCCCCCTTCTCAGTGTGGGGGCAGCACTCTGTCCCCGGAGCCAGGGAGTCTCTTTGTCCCTGGGGCAGGCCCTGGCTGGGCGCCTCACTGCCCGCACTGGCTGGCTGCCCACTGCCACCACTGCTTCCTGGATCGCCTCCTCTGGCTTAGCTGTGGCCCCCTCCCTCCCAGGCTCCAGCAGCCACCAGGAGCAGGGACTTTATGTCTGTACTTCTTTATGTTCCCCACCCCTTATGCCCTGGGGCCAGGGGGCAGACAGGTGCGGCCTCAGTTTCTCCTGCCACCCCTTATCAAACCTTCGTCTTCTGGTTCTGCTGTCTCTTCTTTGCACCTCATATGGGAGTATGGGATGGGTGGAGTCTGGGGACTCTGATTCTGGTCTGGTCCTGTAGTCTGTGTTAGTGATGGGGAGAGGCCAGCCTCTGGGCTTTGGGGCTGCTGGGGAATGTGTCGGTGTATCTTTGTAGACTATTCACTGCATTTAAAGGGACTGTGATTTATATTCTGGACTTGGATCACTGGAACTAGAAGAGTGTCTGCTTCCTGAAAGGGTAGGGTTTTATTTTTATTTATTTATTTATTTTTTTGAGACAGAGTCTTGCTCTGTCGCCGAGGCTGGAGTGCAGTGGTGCGATCTTGGCTCTCTGCAACTTCCGCCTTCTAGGATCAAGCCACTCTCCCGCTTCAGCCTCCCGAGAAGCTGGGACTCCAGGCATACGCCATCATGCGTGGCTACTTTTGGTATTTTTAGCAGAGATGGGGGTTTCACCATATTGGTCAGGGTGGTCTTGAACTCCCGGCCTCATGATCCGCACGCCTCGGCCTCCCAAAGTGCTGGGATTATAGGCATGAGCCAACGTGCCTGGCCATTTTAATTTTTTTAAGATGAATTCTTGCTCTGTCGCCCAGGCTGGAGTGCAGTGGCACCATCTTGGCTTAATGCAATCTCCGCCTCCCAGCGATTCTCGTGCCTCAGCGTCCCAAGTAGCTGTGATTACAGGTGCATGTCACCACACCCAGCTAATTTTTTTTTTTGTATTTTTAGTAGAGATAGGGTTTTGCCATGTTGGCCAGGCCAGTCTTGAACTCCTGGCCTCAAGTCATCTGCCTGCCTCAGCTTCCCAAAGTGTTGGGATTACAGGCGTGAGCCACCTTGCCCTGCTTTTTTTTTTTTTTTTTTTTTTTAATCATAGGGTCTCACTCTGTCTCCCAGGCTGGAGTGCAGTGGCATGATCATAGCTCACTGCAGGCTTGAACTCTTGGGCTCAAGGCATCCTCCTGCCTCAGCCTCTTGAGTAGCTGGGACTACAGGTGCGTGCCACCACACCAGACACCAGACTGATTTTTTGATTTTTCGTAGAGGCAAGGTCTCACCATGTTGCCCAGGCTGGTCTCAAACTCCTGAGCTGAAGCAGTCCTCCTGTCTTGGCCTCCCAAAGTGCTGGAGATATGGGCATGTACCACCGCATCCAGCTCAGGGTAGGATTTTTGAAGGGGGAGGAGTTGGGAACCTGCGATCTGGTGCCTGTGAACAACTTGTCCTAACCCAGGTGATGGCAACAGAGTTCCCAGACACTGTGTCCATCTGGAGCCTGGTCTCATTGGAGGGTTGGAGGTGGGGGCTGGGGCATGGCCCCATCCTTGCCCATCCTGGCCAGAGGGAGCAAATGCTTTGCCCTCCCCTCCCCTCAATGTTGCAAGCTTCTTCCTCTTTCTCAGAGGTGGGTGGGGAAGGCTTCCCATCCTGGTAACCTTCTCCCCAAATGTGGGTGGGGTGCCCACATTTCGGGCAAGTGTAGCCTTCTTTGACTTTCTCCACCCAGGTTAGGCAATGCCCCCTTCCTGCCCCCTCCCTCTGGGAGCCTTTTGGTTTCCCTGCCCCTCCCCTCTCCCTGGTAAACAACAACAGCTTCTCTCCCTGCCCAGACCCTTAGCTTCTGGGCTTCTCGCTGACCTTCCTCATCTCTGGGACAAGGTGTGGCCATGGGTCTGAGGGAGCCTGGTATCTCCCTCCTGCAGAGCCGGGGCTGCCTGGTGGACAGAGCTTCTGAGCTTTGGGTAGAAAAGCATGGCAGATAAAAGTATCACATGCCTGGCCTTAGAGATGGAGGCAGTTTAGCCTTTCCTGCTCGCCTGGCCTTAGGGCTGGTGCTGAGGGTGAGGCAGTTTGCAGGAGAGGTGGCAATCCAGGGTCCTCCATTCCTGCAGGAGCAGTGGTACAGCCTGGTCCGCTCACACCCTTTTGGTAGGAATCCTTGCTGATGAGGCTTCCTCCTCCCATTCTCCACCAAACAAAGGTGTGGGGTCTCTCTTTCCCCTTCATCCCTTTCCCCAGGTGGGGAGGAGGCAGCACATTAGGTGGCCTGGGTGTGCCCTTTAGAGACCTAGTAGCCTATGGGACCAAAAGAAATCCTTTCCAGGTCACTGTGGGGAGGGCATTTGTCATGCTACAGCCAGGGTGGGAGCCCTAGAGATGGTCCAGCGATTCTCCCCACCCCCTAAACCGGCGCCTGGGGCTTGGTCTCTGGACTAGTGTTTACTGTGGAGGTTTGAGATTCTGTGTGCACTACGGGTCAGGGCTATGTGTGTTTTGGGGGTGGGGTCACGGTTGGGCGTGTGTTGGGAAGGGGATTAATGACTTGTGTGTATTGGGTGAGACGGTTAGAGAGCTGAGTGTGTTTTGGGGGAATTAAATCCAGAGCTGAGGAGGGAGAGTCAGCTTGTCTGTGTGTTGGGGCTGGGAGGGGGTGTGACTTAGGGCATAGAGTGTTTAAAGAGTAGTGGTCTTTGGTTTGGGTTCTTACCTTTCTTCTGGTTTGGAGGGGAGAACTGATCTGCCTTTTTTGTTCACTCTGGGAATTCCATGGGCAAAGGGGTCTGAGTGGGGGCTGTGGAGAAGGCATTTAGTGCTGCGTTTAAAACTTGGACACTGGGCTGGGCGCGGTGGCTCATGCCTGTAATCCCAGCACTTTGGGAGGCCAAGGCGGGCAGATGACCTGAGGTCAGGAGTTTGAGACCAGCCTGGCCAACATGGTGAAACCCCATCTCTACTAAAAATGCAAAAATTAGCTGGGCGAGGTGGCATGTGTCTGTAATCCCAGCTACTTGGGAGTCTGAGGCAAGAGAATTGCCTGAACTCAGGAGGCGGAGGAGCCTAGGGGATAGAATGAGACTCTTGTCGCCGAAAAAAAAGATAATAAAATAAAACTTAGACACTGGCTGCGTGAAGTGGCGCATGCCTGAAATCCCAGCACTTTTGGAGGCCGAGGTAGGGCCTTGAGCCCAGGAGTTTGAGACCAGCCTGGGCAACATAGTGAGACCCTGCCTCTACCAAAGAGAAGAAATTAGCTAGGTGTGGTAGTGCGCCTGTAGTCTCAGCTACTTGGGAGGCTGAGGTGGGAGGATCACGTGAGCCTGAGAGGTTGAGGCTTCAGTAAGCTGTGATCATGCCACTACACTCCAGCTTGGTGGGTGACAGAGCAAGACCCTGTCTCAAAAACAACAACTTGGACATTTGTGTCACTTATGACTTGCTGATAACCTCTCTGAGCATGTTTCTTTTGTTTGTTTGTTTGTTTGTTTTGAGACAGAGTCCTGCTCTGTCACCCAGGCTGGAGTACAGTGGCGCAATCTCTCAGCTCACTGAAACCTCCGCCTCCCAGGTTGAAGTGATTCTCTTGCCTCAGTCTCCTGAGTAGCTGGGATTACAGGCATGCACCACCACACCTGGCTAATTTTTGTATTTTTAGTAGAGATGGGGTTTCTCTATGTTGAGGCTGGTCTTGAACTCCTGACCTCAGGTGATTCGCCTGCCTCGGCCTCCCAAAGTGCTGAGATTACAGGTGTGAGCCACCGCGCCCAGCCTATTGTTGTTTCTTTAATTTTTTATGTGTGTGTGACGGAGTCTCGCTCTGTTGCCCAGGCTGGAGTGCAGTGGTGTGATCTTGGCTTACTGCAAGCTCCACCTCCCGGGTTCAAGCCATTCTCCTGCCTCAGCCTCCCGAGTAGCTGGGACTACAGGAGCCTGCCACCATACCCGGCTATTTTTTTGTATTTTTAGTAGAGATGAGGTTTCACCATGTTAGCCAGGATGGTCTCGATCTCCTGACCTTGCGATCCGCCCGCCTCGGCCTCCCAAAGTGCTGGGATTACAGGCGTGAGCCACTGCACCTGGCTTGTTGTTGTTGTTGTTTTGTTTTGTTTTTGAGATGGAGTCTCACTCTGTCACCCGGGCTGGAGTGCAGTGGCGCGATCTCGGCTCACTGCAACCTCCGCCTTCTGGGTTCAAGCGATTCTCCTGCCTCAGCCTCCCAAGTAGCTGGGATTACAGGCACACACCACCACACCCAGCTAATTTTTGTATTTTTAGTAGAGACGGAGTTTCACCATGTTGGTTGGCCAGGACGGTCTTGATCTCTTGACCTTGTGATCCGCCCTCCTTGGCCTCCCAAAGTGCTGGGATTACAGGTGTCAGCCACTGCACCCAGCAGGGACCAGGCCCTTTGTAGGTGGGAGCTGGAGAGAATGGGATGTTAACATCTGTAGAGCACCTACTGTGTGTCAGAGGCTTTGTCTGTGTTTTACAAATTTTAATCCCTGCAATCCTGGAAGAGGGACATTATCCCCACTTACACAGAGGACACAGTGCTGGGGGAGGTTAAAGTACTGCAGAATCATGACTGTAGGATTGTAAAGCCGGGCTGTTTTCCACCATCCAGATAGGCGGCTTTGAGAGGGGATTGTGGGGCACACTCTTGGGTATGGGAAGTGTGGGGGGTGGGGTTTAGTGCTGACTGAAAGCCCCTTCCCCACTGCGGAGGCCCTTTCTCTGCCTTAGAACCTACCTTTCCCCGGTAGGGGGCATAGGAAGGCACAAGCCATACCCCCTCCTCTCTGTTTTGGATCCTGAGGGTTGGAGAGAAAGAAAGATAAGGGGCCTGGGCCAGATCTCGGTCCTGTCCTGGAAGCTGTGGATACAATCTGTTCACACCATCCCCACCCCCAAATCTGCCCGCTGTAGCCCACGAGAGTTTGCAGAACTCAGCGGGCACCCTCCCCCCCATCTCCAGACAGACACTGAAGGAACAAAGTGTAAAAGCCACAGTTCTTATTCTTAATTTGTTTCAATTTGTGGATGGAAGCAAAGAAGTTGCAAGCCATCAACAGAGGAGCTGAGGATGGGAGCCCCGAGAGGGTGGCTGCATATTTGCTTCATATGCCTAGAGACTGGAGAACGCCCGAGGGTCTGGGTGAGCCCAGAAAGGAGGAGGTTGTGTCCTTCCCTTCTTCCTATGCTCTGCCACTTCCTCCCTGTTGCAGTCTGTGCATCTTCCCAGCTTCCCACTCTTTCCCTGGACAATAGGAGGGACAGCCCAGGCGGAGGGAGTGCTGCCTAGCAATGCCTTTTTTGGAGTCTGAAATGTAGAGTCAGCCAAAAGACCATGACATGGAGTTTTTAATGAAAATGGGGTCCCTCACCTTTTATCTCCCAGCAAGGATAATGCACAGATTCCCTCTGGACAAGATCCCAGCATGGACAGGGGGAGGGGACTCAGGGAAGGAAGCCCATCTTCCTTTTAGGTGGGTCAGGGCCGAGGTATTGTGTCTACCCCATGCCAAGGGATGTGTCGCCTATGGGGCTGTACCAGTGCAGGCCCGACTGCCCTTTGAGGGAGTAGTGTCTGTGGGAAGAGGAAGTGGTTCCCATCTCTAAGTCATTTTGGGGCAGTGCCTTCTTCCTCCTCCTCCTCTGTGGAGTTGGGGCACAGCCAAGGATTGGGCCTCCCAGGGTAGATTGGAGGCCACTCAACCTTTGGCTGTCAGAAATAGAGGTGCCCCCCTCCCCATTTTGACTTCTGGGTTGCTGGAAACCTCAACCAGCATACAGACCAAGGGCCCTCCATGGGCAGGAGTCTTAAAGCACAGTTCTTCCTGTGTGGCCTTGGGCAGGTCACCCAAGCTCTCTCCAAATGTTTCCTCCTCCTTAAAGCAACTTCTGGCTAGACACAGTGGCTCACACCTGTAATCCCAGCATTTTAGGAAGCGAAGGTGGGAGGATTGCTTGAGCATAGGAGTTCGAGACCACCCTTGGGCAACAGCAAAACCCCATCTCTACAGAATATACAAAAATTAGCTGGGCATGCTGGTGTGCACCTGTAATCCCAGCTACTTGGGAGGCTGAGGCATGAGAATTGCTTGAATCCGGGAGATGGAGGTTGCAGTGGGCCGAAATCACACCACTGCACTCTAGCCTGGGTGACAGAATGAGACTCTGTCTCAAATAAATAAATAAAAATTTTTAAAAAAAAGCAAAACTTCTAATCTCTCCCTGGCTGGGCGAGTTGCTGTGAGGCCATGGTTGCCCGCTTCCTGCTGAGGCCCTTGGTGAGTTTCACATACCCAGCAAGGCTGTGATAGTGAGGGGCAGGGTAGAGCTGGGCACTGTCTTGCGGGATGACACCACTCTGTACTGGGACCCAGTGTCCACCTGGCACTGGGCCTCATGATTTCCTGTTTGTTGTCCCCTCCAGATGGGGTTGGGGAAAGGAGGGGGCCCTGCCTGGCACAAGTGGGGGCCAGTTCAGCCCACACCTGCTGAGGGCTTACTAAATGCAAAGCCCTGAGAAGGAGCTGAGGGAGGGATAAGGCTGAGCAGGATGGGGCCCCAGGCCTGCAGACAGCTGCCACTGGAGGCCCCAACCCCAGCTGCGGGCCAGAGCCTTCTTTGTTTCCCACTTCTCCCACTGCCCCAGGACACCGTGTTCTGCTCTGACCTGCCCCATGACCTTGCTGTTGCCCAGAACGGGCCTCTTGCCCTAACTTCTCTCCAGCTCCGGAAATCCTATCTATCCTTCAAGGAACATCTTGAATACCGCCTCTTCCCAGAAATCTTCACAGATGTTCCCCCTTCCTTGCCACACTCTGCCTCCCTACTTAGAATGCTTCTGCGTCCTTATTTATTTTTTAACAACACTCATCTCTCTACCATGAAGTTGCTTCTCCCGTTCCTGCCATGAGCTGTAACCATTTGGGACATCTTTTCCTGACCACAAGGTCTTTGATGGCAGGGACAGAGTCTTAAGTCCCTTAGCACCTTGCAGCTGTGAGCACAGGGCCTTGCTCCATCATTTGAAAGATCCTGAGGGCATAGAAGCACTCCGTCCTCTTCCCCATTAGTCTCATCCACTGTCAAGATTTGCATACCTGCCCCCAGATCCCAGCGTTCCATCTGCAGCCCTGACTGCACTTCAGGGCCCCACACCCACCTGTCCAGCAGCCCAGTGGACTTCTCTGCTTTGCAGTCTCAGGAACTTCATTGATGCATAAGCCACACAAAGTCTCTTTGCTACCTCTTTTCCCATACCCCCCTACCCCACTCCCGCATGTTGATTGTACCACCTTTAAAATATCTATTGAATCCACCTTCCTCTGTCCATCAGCACTTCTAGTTTCCTAGGCCAAGTCGCCCTTGTCTGCTGCCTGGACTTCTGCAGTAGCTTTTACCTGGTCTCTCTTGCCCTCCTATAATCCATTCTTCACACAACTGCTGGAAAGATCTTTTCACACTGTAAATCTGATCTTACCTTTCCTTTGCTTGGAACCTTTCTATGGCTTTTCCTTGCATTTAAGATAAAATCCAAAAGCCTTATTGAGGCCTATAGGCCCCCCTGGTCTGGCCTGAGCCCACCTCTGCAGCCTGATCTTATGTACCTTTTCCTTTTGAATTTTATGCTCCATCATCCTAGCCTTCTGCCAGTTCCTTCGTGAACGCACCAACTTCTGTAACCCCAAGGCCTTTGCACAGACTCACCCTTTAACTGGAACTACACTCCTTTCTATTCTTTGCCCGATTAACTTATAAACTTTCTCTTACAGTAGGTCTGTTTTATTTGAGTTCTTCCCTAATTTAGTTCAACCTAAATTAGGTACCTATGTTAATTCTCCAGAGCATAATACCATTTATCTCACTTTGCAATTGTGTGTGTATATAGTGATTATTTGCCTAATGGCTGTTGCTCCCTAAGGTCTACAAGGGCACGTTCCCCAGGGTGTCCACATGGAAAGTGCTCAGAAAAATACCTTGAATCAGCCTAGCTTGGTAAGAACATGGGCTTTGGCAGCAGGAAGTTCAAATACCTGCTCTACTCTTTATTATTAGTAATGTGATCTTGGACAACCCACATAGCCTTGCTAAGACCTGTTTTATTTGTAAAACTTATCTCTTGGAGTTGCTGTGAGGATAAAATGACAACATATATAAAGAGCCAGGCTTCTTCTAGAAGAATATCCTTGGGTAGCATGTACATTTCCACCCTTCCTTTTAGAGAGTGGGGGTAATAGAATACCCGCTCCTCCAGGGGTATCCCCTCTTTCTAGGGACCTGCCCAAGCTAGGTCTTTCTTCCAGTGGAACGTGCATCCCGAGGGTTTCCAGGATGAAGCAGTCAACTGGAAGGCGACAGCTCCTCCTTTTCTCTCTCCAGAGCTGGACAGTGCACCAGGGGCCGATACTGGTTCCCCAGCTGGGAGACACCCTGGGCGGGGCTTTGCTCGCCGGAAGCACGCAGAGCGTGGGGAGGACAGCCCTCTCCGCTTGTGTTTGTGCCAACAGCACCCGCGCTGCCGCGTCGGGTTCCGGCGGCCGTAGTCACACATGATGTCACAGACAATGACACAAGCCGGTGTCTCATTCCGACACAGCGTCTGAGCTGCACAATGTCACACCCGGGTGCCAAACACTTGGCCCCGCGCGCCCCGGCCCTACGCCTCCCGCCGCCGCTCTCCACGTCTCCGGGGGAGGTGGCCCGGTCCGGCCGGGCAGGGGGCTGGCGGGCGAGCCCCGCGGGCAGGCTGGCGAGCGGGTGATGTCACGGGCAGCGGTGGGTGGGTCACTCGGAGGTGAGGCGCCGCCAGGCGAGTTCAGCGAGAGTTCAGCCGCATTGCATTAGGCAAATGAGGCCCGGCTTGGGTGGGGGTGTGTGTTAAGGGGAGGACACCGGGACCACCCCCCTCTTCCCCGCCCCACCACCTCCTCCACCACGGCATCGCTCGGCCAGGGACTGACCAAACCTTGGGGGAGCCTGGGAGCCGGAACTGGGACAAGGGAAGACGCCCGTCTCTCTTCCGTCCTTGTCCCCCCCGCAGCCCCCTCCTCTCCCTGTACTCGGCCTCCCTCTGTACTCTGTGTACTCCTCCTCTGGTACCTTTCCTCCTTCTCCTCTCCTCTCCTCCCCCTTCCCAGGCTGCCCCTACTCGCCCGTCCACATGCCGCCTCTCCCTCTAGGTTCCCTGCGTTTCTCCCACTGCAGCCGGACCCGCTGGGAATGGGTTAAGCCAGGGGCGGTGCCTGGACGGGGCGGGGCGGAGGCAAGGGGGTGGTACCCGGAGGGGAGGGGGCGCGTAAAGCTGGGGTGGGGGGGCCGTGGCGCGCACCACCGGAGACCGAGCGAGCAGCCGGCTGCCCCTGGCCTGGAAGAGGTGGAACCGCGCGGGATCCCCACCCCCACCCGGAATCCTCGCCACGGAGAATCCCTGGAGAAGCCCCGGATCCCCGGCGGGGAGGAGGAAGTGCTCGTTGACCCCCGCCCCGCGCTGATCCCGCCCCCGGCCTGCGGACTTGGGGAGCCGCGGTACTCTGCCTCGGACGCCACGAGACTCTAGACGGGAGTCCCCTCGAGGTGAAGCCGCTAAGTTCCCGGGCCCCGCCAGGCTTCTCTGGGAGAGCCGAGGGACCCCCGCTCCCAGCAAACACAACTTCCCAGCTTTTCACCGGGACTGGCGGAGCGGCCGGCGGACTTAGACGCGGGGACTTAAGGGCAGGGGGCGCCCCCCTGCCTGGGTCACCAGTCGGGGCGAGGGGACGTCTCCTCGCCCCCAGCTGCTCTGCTCGGATGGCGCCGCCGGCTGAGTGACGGGGGCGGCGCACAGGACTTCCCAGCTCGGACCTCTTGCCTTCGAGGGGGAAGATGTACGAGAGTGTAGAAGTGGGGGGTCCCACCCCTAACCCCTTCCTAGTGGTGGATTTTTATAACCAGAACCGGGCCTGTTTGCTCCCAGAGAAGGGGCTCCCCGCCCCGGGTCCGTACTCCACCCCGCTCCGGACTCCGCTTTGGAATGGCTCAAACCACTGTACGTACCGGCCTCTCCCTCTGCTGTTGTAGGGGGTGGGAGTGGGCGGTAGGGCTTCCACTACTACTCGGGCGTGAGAGTCCCGGGGTGCAGTGGAGGTCTTGTCTCTACCTTTCACTTAATCCATGTTGCCCTTGCTGGACAACTGAACCCTGCCCCCAGCATTCCCCTCCCCAGTAACCCTGAGTGCAATTTCTGTTAGATTAGGGCTGAGAAACTTTGAGGGTTCCTTCTTTCAAGAAACATTCCTTCATCTCTTGTTTCGCTTCTTCCGGGAGAAATGAAGCCCAAGCCCCTTGCCCCCAGTTTATATCTTCTTGCCTGGAATCCAGTAGCTTCACAGCAGGCTGGAGGGTGGGGTAAAGGTCCTGTCTGTGTGGGTTTGTCTGCTCCCGGGGGAGGGGCCGCCTCCCCAGATCCCACACTTGCCAAAGCCCGAGGGAGAGCCCCTTCCTGAGCGACAGCTGCTGCCCCCAGCCCTTGCTCTTGCGTCATTAGAGTGGGTGTCAGGGGAGCCCTCGATATCTTTGGTATTGACAGTGGGGTGTGGCAGAAAGGGGCAACTTCATCAGACACCCGTCTGCCACCCAAACCTTCCATCTTGGCAAGGGGCACTGGGTCCTTGTAGGAGTGTTGTCCTGGCCCCAGACACTTGGCTGTCATCTTTGAGGCTTTCATCCCCAGGAGTGGAGGGGAGAAGCTGCTCTGGTGAGAAGAATCCTTCTCCCCCTAATCCTAATCCGGTTTGTTCTCTGGGGGATGAGTTTGTTTTTGTGGGTCTGGGGCTGCTCTGGAAATGAGGACTGCATCCCTTCCCAGCTCTGCCACCAAGTCCTTTTGTTACCCTGACTTCACTTGGGGATAGGGCCAGGTCCTGGGCTGTCCCTTCCTAAGAGGGGCACTGATGAGAATCCTAGCATCCTGGCAGCCTGGTCACCTGCTCTTCTTGTTGCCCCCTGCCTGGGTGCAAGCTCCTCTGGGAGGAAGGGCTCTGTGCACACGCAGGAGCTCGGCGCACCAGGGTGTACACCTGGGCATTTTCCTGCACAGCTGTGAGGCAGTGTACACTGGGTGGGCGGGAGCAGGCGCAAGGTGGGTTATTGTTAGATGGCTCAGGTTTCTTCCCCTACTGGGCTTTGGGCTCTTCACTGGAGGGGAAGCTCTTCCCTGGAGGATCTCCCACCTTCCCAGACCTGCTGCCTCCCTCCTGCCTGCCAGGGAGGAGGGCTGGAGTGGGTCTCGAGGGGGCCTGGCAGATTGGAGAAGGTTGAAGGGCAAAGGACTTACCCCATCTGAAGCCCCTCTTGCTGGGAGAAGAGAGACCTGAGATGGACAGACAGCCCACCTCTGCCCTCCCAGAGCCACCTCTGTCCCAGCTTTTCCTATTGTCCTGCCCCCGACCTTTGCCTCCAGGGCTGAATCTGCTGTGTGGCTGTAGACACAGGAGGGAGGGTATCGACCGACCGTTGACTTTGGAGGAAGAGAGAGTGAGAGGATGACTCTAGGACCCTTTTTCTCATTCTCCCAGTGCTGGAGCAAGACCCCCCTCGCCTAGGGGGATAGTTGGGGCAGGGCTGCCAGAGTCACCCCTTCCACTGCCTTGGCCACCTTCTCCAGAGGGCTGGAGAGAAGCTGGGATCTGAGACCTTGGGCTCCAGCCCTTGTCTCTTCATAGCCCATGGGAACAGCTCAGCTCTTCCTGGCCCAGAACTGGAGGGGGAGGAGGATCACAGAGAGTAGGACAGGCAGTGTACTGGTGAGCCTTGCTTCCCCTAAACCACTGGACATGGGGAAGTGGAGACCTGTCCCCACACCCGTGCTGGGGTGGGGTAGTAGACCTAGAGACCTGGGCTCCCAGTTCCCATAGTCTGAGCGTGGGTGTGCATGTAAGTCAGTGAGGTCTCAGTGGACTCGGGTCCTGAGGCTGTGGGGCTGGCAGTGATGGGGGTCTGGGGGCTTGCCTTGAAGCACAGGAAGGACCTGGAGTCTGAGGGTGGCAACTAGACTCCATCTAGAATATGTGGGGCCAATGCCCCCACCTTGGAAGGGACCCCTTGGGTGTGTGGAAGCCCTCTGGTGACTGGAGCCGCCTCCAGCCCCCTCTTGGGGAATGCTCCACTCCCCCTTCACTGCCACTGAAGGTGGGAAGAGCAGGTTGGCTGTGGGAGGAGGTGGCCTCCTGGGTTCTGCAGGGCCCTAGGGACCTTGCCTCCCTCCCCAGAGCCCCCATTTCGGTGCATTAGAGGACAAGGGGGGTGTACAGGATGTGGCTCCCCATCTGTCTCCCACCAATCTCCGCCACTCACACCTCCGCCCGCTCCCAGACGTCCAAGAATGTGAAGCACGTGGATGCCCGTAGTTGGGGGAGGGGGAGATGCTTATCAGGCGGCCGCTGGGCTAGGGGCCTTCTTCCGCTGCTGCGGTACAACCAGAGCTACCCCCGCCTCTCCCCGGGAGGAGGAAGGGCGGTACAGAGGGCCCTACGCCCCCTCCCCAACCGTCCCCAGGGGCTGCGAGTGGAGCTGCGGAGGAGCGGGCGCCAGCTGGATTGGGAGGGGAGCCGCTGGCCGGGGGCCCGGCTGATTTCCTGCTGATCTCCTCCAGGAAACCGGCCCCTTGTGCGGGCCTGCGAACGGCTCGGGGGCGTGGGGAATCCGGAGTGGAGCGCTCTGCGCCGCCCGCCCTACCAGAATGGGGAGCGAGGGAGGGGCACCCTGGCAGCGTCGGCGGGAGGGGACGCCTGGCTTCCTGGGTCAGTTCCAGTCCTCTGTGGGGTGCTGGAACTTTGAGCTGAGAAGGTGTGGTTCTCTAGCCTGAGTCCTTCTGCAGGAAGAGGAGAGATTGGTGGGCTGGGCCTCTGGGGAGGGAGGTCAGCAGGGAGGGGCCAGGCCCGGGCAATCCCTCCCACGTTGGTGTCCCTCCCGGCCCCACCTGTGTGTGCAGGGAGTTATGGCTGTGTCCTACCTCTTGCAGAGGTTGTGAGGATTCCGGAGTCCCCCACACCTCCGCCGTGATCCTTGTACCTCACCTCCTTGGGTTGCTGGCTGGAGGCCTGGGGAGGTGGGGCCTCGAGCTCTGGGCTCAAAGGGCAGAGCAGGGAAACCTCAGAGCTGGGTTACCTGGGTGACAGGTGGGGATGTGCTGGAGGGTAGGGGGCAGGCTTGTTACAGCCTCCAAGGCAGCCAAGCTGCCATTGGGTAGGCTAAAAGGAGGCCTTGCCTAGCCTAAACTGTAGTCCTCGCCTCTGGTCATCTCTCCCATTCTGCCAAAAAATGATTTTAAAAAGCACATTCTTTCAGTTCCGTAAACACCCTCTGTTGGACTTTGCTTTAGCTCCACGTTTTTATGGGTCTTTACCCTCTGGTCTGTCCCAGGCCTTGGAGCTGTTTACCCCTCCTTCTGGTATCCCCCATGACTCCCCTACCCTAGCTCCCCTCCTGACACCCCACTCTGTGCCCCAAACCTCCCTCAGTCCTTTCTCCCTTTCCAGTCTGTTTCATTTTAGAAGTGGGGCCTTGGGAGAGGCGGGGCCCAGGGCAAACGGTGGATTAGGAGGGGTGGGGAGGTCGGTGCCTTCTTCCTCTGCTGGTCGGAGTGCTCAGCGAGATTCTAGACCATGGTCCCCCCAGCCCTCCACATACCCCCTTGCCCTTGATCCCCCTCCCCCCGCCAGTCTGGATTGTCTATTGTTACTGCTTTTACGTCTTGGAAAAAGTTAGCACAACAAAGGGCTCCTTTGTGGCTCACCCCTTCTGCCTCCTGGCCTCACCCAGGCCCCCCCAACCCCACCCCCCCCAGCAGCTGTTCTCAGGCCTCTCAGCCTGTCTGATTTGCTTGTCTGGCCTGGGGAGAATGAGGTGGGAGAAAACCAGGCCAGGGCAGTTGGTGTTGGGGTGAGGAGCAGATGGGGGTGGGGGGCGGGCAGGGGGAGACCGGGGAGGTCAGGAGAGAATCTACTGGGCTGGGGGCAGTGTGGGCATCAACTGTCCCATTGCCGCAGGCTGGTCTGGGGCAGGGAAGGGGATGAGGGGCCATAGCAGTGCTGGTCAGCCAGGCTGGCCAGGAAGTGGTGCCCAGGTACTACTAAGAGCCAGGAAAGCCCTGCCGAGGTTGTTGGCCTAGTTCCCTGTCATCAGCCGCCTAGTAGCTCCCCCTGTGTCTGCAGGTAAGGGCAGAGGGTGGTAGCACAGAGTCAGTCCCTGGTGTTCCCATGCTTCCTTCCCCTGTGCCCCAACTTTAGGGCCATGTGATTTGGGGCCATGTGACTCATGTCTGTAAGGTGCCTGGGCCAGGCGCTGTGGGCACCTTTAAATGCCAGCCAGTTTCATGTGCTGGAGTTTGGGGTAGGGCTCGGTAGGACTGTGGAATATGGGAGGAGGCAGGGATCTGTCTACTTGGCGAGGCATCCTCATCCATCCTTGGCCCTGGACAAGTGGACTTGAACGTGGTAGGCCTCAGGACGATGCTGGGTGGCCCCTTGGGAATCTGGGATTGCCTCAGTCATAGTTCTTATCTTGCACCCAACACCCTTAGCTGCCCAGGCTTTGGACACAGATAGCCCCTGCCCAACCCAGCCCTGTTCTGCCTACAGTGATGGGTGGCATGGAGCCAGGCACTGGGGAGGATTTGGCCAGTGAGGGCTGCCCCTGCTGTCTGGGTCACCCCTCCTGGCTGCCCTCTTGGAGCTGAATAACAGAAGGGGAGGGGTACTAACCCGGACATGGTATTGAGGCCAGACAGACAGAGCATTGATGGGAACAGACCCCCTTTGTCATGCCGTCTCTCCCCAGATGGGGGGTACCCAGAATGATGGGATTCTGGGGCCCTGGGGACTCTTCTCCCTGTATTCAGGGTGTCTCCCTGCCTATCTCAGGGAGACACCTCCTGCTCTGCCCAGCATTTGTGACTCTTGTTTGCACCCCCTGCCTTGGGTCCCTGGCCCTGGGATTGTTTGGGTGGAGGAGGGGCTGTGGCTGCTGGCAGAATGGGGTGGAGGGGGGAGCGGAAGCAGAGGGGGCGGGGGAGTGGCCAGCTTTGAATATCCTGTTGACCCCAGTTTCCTCTGCCCCCGGCTTGTGTCCTCTTCCCTCCCTCCTCTTCAAGCCTTAACTCCTTCCTAACTCGGGGGAGAACGGGGCCAGGCCGCCCAGGGGCAAGAGCTTTAGAATCAGGGTGACCCCCACCCCTACTCCCCAAGCACAGTCACGGCACACATACAAATCTGATGGTTTATCATTGTCTCTTTGTGGTTTTGAAGGTGTGGGTCCTAGGAATCCGGAGGAGTGATGGGGCGCTGGAGGCTTCATTGGCAGCCTCCTTCCCTGAGTCTGGCTGGGGAGTCCCAGTTTTCTTAAGACTTGAATCCTGCCAGCAGTGGTGAGGCTGGGAGAGGCTCTTAGGAGGGACTGTGAGGCAGGGTGGAGCTTGGTACTAAGGATGGCGGCCTAGGTCTCTAACTGCCCCTCCCCTCTTCTCTCTCTAGCCATTGAGACCCAGAGCAGCAGTTCTGAAGAGATAGTGCCCAGCCCTCCCTCGCCGCCCCCTCTACCCCGCATCTACAAGCCTTGCTTTGTCTGTCAGGACAAGTCCTCAGGCTACCACTATGGGGTCAGCGCCTGTGAGGGCTGCAAGGTGAGTTGAAGGGGTCATTGGGAAGGACAGCTTGATGAGGTCAGTGGGATATCCCCACTTCCGTGTCCTGGGAGTGTGCAGTTGGGGTGGGGGGTGTCCCTGAAGTTGCTGCTGTTGTTTTTCTGTGGAAGTTGGCAATAAGCAGGGACACCTACCATAGGTCCTGCCCCATACATGTGCAGGGCTCCCTCAAACCAGAGGTCCCCTCCTGCCTCAGCTCCTTTCCCTTTCTCCATCCTCCAGCTGGCAGGGCGTATGCCTGCTCTGCCACCGCTGCCCAGGTTGCCATGGTGAGCTGGCTGCCGACTGGCTCTTGGCTGGGGACCCGGGAGGCCTCCCTCGGCGGCCCTGCCTGAACCTCACCATGGCAGCCTGGCAGGAGGCAGTTAGGAGCAGGCACCATGCCTTGGCTTCCCCTTCAGGTGCCCGGGCTGTGGGCTCCCCGGTGTCTGGCTGAATTTCCCCACCCTCACGTTAGGTGCCAGGGTGCAGGTGTACCCGGTCCTTAGCAGCCCTGTGCCCAGCTTCTCCTCCTTTCCCCGGGGCCTGAGCCTCTGTGTGCATTTCTTCCTCCAGATATTGGGGCTCAGAATCTGCACAGGTTTGGGCCTTGCAGCTCTGGGCTGCTCTTCAGCCTGGAGTAGCTATCCCCAGGTGTGGGACAGAGGTCAAGGGCAAAGCGCAAGGCCTCAGGCTGTGTGTCTGCCTGTCCTGTCTGGTTGTTCCTGGTCTCTTCTTCATCTGTCCGCCTGTCTCTCTGGTCACCCTGTATGTGGAGCCCCTGGCCAGCCTGGGTTTGTCTGTGATGGGCCGGCGCACGCCTGTCTCAGTGAACTCGCATCTTTCTGCCTTGCTCCTGAGTGCATGTGTGTGTTCGCCTCCATTTCTCTGGCCAGCCCGTGTATCTGACTCCTGGCCTCTTCGGGCTTGTCTTCTCTTCCTGTGTTCTGAGTTCAGGGCTGTGGGTTCCAGATTCCTGGCTGTTTCCCAGTTAGCCCCATGTCTTCCTCTTTCTGACTCACCAGCAGCCCTGAGGTCCTTTCCCTGGAAGGGAGGAGTCAGATGTGTGCTGTGGGTTGGGGGAAGACTCCTGCCCATCCTGCGGCGTTGAGGCGGGTACTGGGATTCTCCTGAGGAGGATCCTTTTAGGGGAATCATTCTCCCCAGCTTTTCTGGCCTGCTCAGGTAGGCGATGGGCAAAGGCTTGGGGGTAGCAGCTGGCCTGGCCCTCCTCCCCTAGACTGAGACTATAGCCAGGCACTGCTGCCACTGTGGGTGTGGACAACCTGACTCCCTCCCCTCCATACCCAGGGCTTCTTCCGCCGCAGCATCCAGAAGAACATGGTGTACACGTGTCACCGGGACAAGAACTGCATCATCAACAAGGTGACCCGGAACCGCTGCCAGTACTGCCGACTGCAGAAGTGCTTCGAAGTGGGCATGTCCAAGGAGTGTGAGTGCCATGGGGCAAGAGCCGAGTCCCGCCTGAGCTGGGGCCTCAGGTGCTCCTAAAGACCAAGGGAGCAGGGCTCTGTGGATGTGTGTGCACATGCATGAACACGCATGCCGTGGTGTGCGGGCTCACAGTTGAGGATGGTTTGTGTGTAGCTGCAAGGACCTGTTTGCGAGTCTGGCTGGCTGTGTGTGCATGGGCAGGTCTGTGCTCCAGGACCGTGTGTGTGTAACCGTTCCTGTTTCTGCGCGTCTGGCTGTGTGTGCATGGGCGGGTCTGTGCTCCAGGACCGTGTGTGTGTAACCGTTCCTGTTTCTGCGCGTCTGGCTGTGTGTGCATGGGCAGGTCTGTGCTCCAGGACCGTGTGTGTGTAACTGTTCCTGTTTCTGCGCGTCTGGCTGTGTGTGCATGGGCAGGTCTGTGCTCCAGGACCGTGTGTGTGTAACCGTTCCTGTTTCTGCGCGTCTGGCTGTGTGTGCATGGGCAGGTCTGTGCTCCAGGACCGTGTGTGTGTAACCGTTCCTGTTTCTGCGCGTCTGGCTGTGTGTGCATGGGCAGGTCTGTGCTCCAGGACCGTGTGTGTGTTAACTGTTCCTGTTTCTGCGCGTCTGGCTGTGTGTGCTTTTGCGCATGTGTGCATGTGTGTTTGCTCCAGGATGGCTTTCTTCCAGGCCTTGCTTGGCTTTGGGGTGGGGCTCAGAGGCATAGTTAGTCCCTTCTGATTGTGAGTCTTAGGGGAGGGGCTTGAATTCTGAGGGGTGCTTGGCTGGACTTACGTGTGTACGGGGGGGGGTGGAGGGGCTGGCACAAGGATCCAGAAGCCATTGTCTAGTTAAGCCTGGGATCCAGAGTTGGAAGAAAGAATTGGGACTTCTCAGATCTCAGAGGAAACGGGGTTTCCACTTTGGGCTCAGCTGAGGCCTGATGGAGGGAGGGAAGGAAAGGCTGGACAGGGAGACCCTCTTGTGTTGAATCATGGGTGTTGCCCTGGTGACCGGTGATTGATGATGTCAGAGATAAATGACGCTGACAGACGCCTCCTTGTCTGCGTGGCCGTTGCCATGGAGCCTGAGCCTTGGGGGATGGGATGGGGGAGGGGGCTGCAGGACCCCCAGCCCTTTGTGGGGAGGGTAGTGGGGAGGGGGCACGGGTGAGATGGTTCTGACTGTTGGATGAAGAGCCCCGGACAGGAAAGGAGGGGACTGGAGTGTCCTGCCACAGGAGGCTGGGGCTGCCTTGTCCTGAGCCCAGGAAGTGATGGGTCCTGCTGCAAGAGTGGGTGACAACTCGAGACCCACAAGCCTGGAACCCTTCGCTTAAGGGCTGTCACCTCCTCTTCCCTCTGTTTGTGCCACCTTCTGCTCTTTTCATGGCAGAAGGACCAGGGTGGGGACCCCGTCTCCCTCCCACCAACTCCCCTTCTCCCTCCCACCGCCAACTCCCCCTCTCCCGGCTGCTCTGTGCCCCGGAGCTGAGCAGCTGCCATTTCAATAGAATTAAAGCTTCCGAATGATAAACGTCTTGTCACAGCTGCAATTTTCTCTTCCCAAATTATCCCCCCACTCTCCCTCTCCCTCTCCCTTCTCTCCCCTGCACTTTATTGAATTTGCAGAATCGACATGAGTGATCTCCAAATTATGCCAGCTACCCCCTCCTCGCTACCCCCTCCCTGAGCCCCTCCCCCACCCTCCCTTCCTCCCGCGTCAGCAGCCACCACCACCAGCCCTGTGAGTGATTGTGTGTCTGGGATAATCGGCTGGTAACGACCCCATCGCTTCTTTAAAGCCGAGTGGTGTGTGCGGCTCAGCGCCCCTGGTGATTTGTCAGCTCCCCAGCTAATGGGCCAAGAGATTCTCCCTGCCGGGCCCCCCACTCTCAGGCTGGGGAGCCCTACTCCCCACTTGCCCCAGGAGCTGCTCAGAGCCAGTCCCAAGGGACCCCCAGGGAGACTGCAGCTGGGAGGGCTGGGTGAGTGGAGGTGGGAGAAGGACCTTCCTGGGGAAAGAGGAGGCAGAGCACCGAGGAGGGAGACACCGGCGCCTGGAGTGTGAGCTGGAGTAGACGCGTGGGGGACAGCACTCGGCTGGCTGCGGGGGTGTGTGTGCAGGGCCACAGCTGTGCTCATAGGGCTTCTGGGGCCGAACTTGCTGTGTGGGTTGGGTGGGCATGGAGGGCTGGAGTGCGTGGCGATGCCTTGCCTGCCTGTGAATGCGTGCTGTGTGCGTGTGCTTACAAGCCGGGGTGACCTCCTCAGCAGCTGGCGGCTCTCTGTCAGGCTGGGGGTGGACGAGGCCCTGAGCAGCCTGCAGCTGCCCTCTAACCCCCTCTGCCCTCCACAGCTGTGAGAAATGACCGAAACAAGAAGAAGAAGGAGGTGCCCAAGCCCGAGTGCTCCGAGAGCTACACGCTGACGCCGGAGGTGGGGGAGCTCATTGAGAAGGTGCGCAAAGCGCACCAGGAAACCTTCCCTGCCCTCTGCCAGCTGGGCAAATACACTACGGTATGGCTTTCCCCTGGCCTGCAGGGAGGGATGTGCCCTGGGCCGCAGGGCCAGGACGGGCCCCTCTCAGACACCCCTTCTTGTGCCAGGCATTTCCTCCTCCCCCCTGGCTGGATCTCTTCGTCCTTCCCTTTCCCTCTCTTCTCCCTCCCGCTGCTGCCTCTTCCTAAGGAGCTCCCAGGAAGTGAAGGCGAGGTAGAGGGCAGGCCTGTGGGGCTGGAGCCAGGCCGAGAAGGGGTGCTATAGAGAAGAAGGCCCTCACTCTCCCTCCTCCCCCAGAACAACAGCTCAGAACAACGTGTCTCTCTGGACATTGACCTCTGGGACAAGTTCAGTGAACTCTCCACCAAGTGCATCATTAAGACTGTGGAGTTCGCCAAGCAGCTGCCCGGCTTCACCACCCTCACCATCGCCGACCAGATCACCCTCCTCAAGGCTGCCTGCCTGGACATCCTGGTGAGGGTCTGCACTCTGTCCCCCAGGCACTGCCCCTGTGTCCTGGGTAGATGGCCTTCCAGCCAGACAGCCACCATCCTACATGTGTGTCTGCAGTCAACCTGTCCAAATGCCCACTGTCCGAATGTCAGCCATTCCTCTCCCCATGTGTCCACCTGTCCACTCATCTCCCCGTCCACTCAGCCACCTAGCAGCCAGATGTGCAGGAGCTCACCTGTTCACCCACACACATATCCATCCATCCATCCATCTATCCATCCATCCAGTTAGCCAGCAATAAAGATTCACCTAGGAGCCAGGCGCAGTGGCTCATACCTGTAATCCCAGCACTTTGGGAGACCAAGTGAGGCAGGAGGATCGCTTGAGGCTGGAAGTTCAAGACCACCCTGGGCAACATAGTGAGACCTTGTTTCTGCAAAAAATTAGAAAGATTCACCTAGGATCCTCTGGCCAGTGTTCGAACTGGGTGTCAGGAACCCAGCGGTGAACGCGCCACCATCCCCACTCTTGAAAACCTTCCATGTGAGGCAAGAGATAAGTCAACAGAGGTTGCAAAACTGTGATCAATGCTACCTGGAGATGGGGGGAGGGCTCATGACTGCTTGGACCTGAAGGATGGTGTCTCAGAGGAGGTGACATCTAGGGGTTTGTAGAGGGGGAGGTGAGAGGGTAACCCTAACTCAGGAGCAAGAAGTGAAAGACTTGCTGCTGTGAGGCCGGGCTGAGCTCAGGGGACTGCCGGGCACTCAGTGAGCCCGAGGGTGGACTGGGCTGGAGGCTGGATGCAGGGGGTGGGGGCAGGAAGAGGCAGGGGGAACTGCCAAAGCCTAGGCTGGAGGGAGCGCTCTCCTTCCGGCTCTCCCTGACAAGGGCTCAAGTCCACCTGTTCCCTTTTGGTCACCTCCAGGGTGGGGAACCTGGGATTTGACGAGGCTATCATTTCCTTTTATTTTTTTCTTTTTTGAGACGGAATTTCACTCTTGTCACCCAGGCTGGAGTGCAGTAGTACGATCTCGGCTCACTGCAGCCTGCCACCGCTGCCTTAAGCGATTCTCCTGCCTCAGCCTCCTGAGTAGCTGGGATTACAGGTGCCCGCCACCACGCCAGGCTAATTTTTGTATTTTTAGTAGAGACGGGGTTTCACCATGTTGGCCAGGCCGGTCTCAAACTCCTGACCTCAGGTGATCCACCCATCTCGGCCTCCCAAAGTGTTGGGATTACAGGTGTGAGCCATGGCGCCTGGCAGACTGTCATTTCCCTGTGGATGCCTCTGAATGTTGAGGCGGGTGATGAGTGGGAGGTTTAGATTGTGCTGCCTGCAGGGGCTCTCATCCCCACGCCCTGGATGCAGGAGGCGCGGTCTGGGTTCCTGCAACATAGTTCAAGCCAATACACGTTTACTGAGCACCTGTTGTGTGCCCCATCCTGGGAGCTGTAGGCAGCAGCCCAGTGTTCCTAAATTCTCTGCATGGAGGCAGGATGACCTGGACCTGCACTGTCCAGTACAGTAGCTGCTTGCCACATGTGACTATTTAAATTTAAATTAATTAAAATTAAACTCAATTCAGTTCCTCAATTGCATTAGCCACATTTCAAGTACTCAATAGACGCATGTGGCTGGTGGCTGAGGTATTGGATGGTGCAGACATAGAACCTTTCCATCATTGTAGAAAATTCTATCAGACAGCGTTGCTCTGGCCGCCTGCCAGGTGGTCCTCTGGGAGTGCTGGTGCCGAGTGCTCGGAGTGGGTGGGGTTCAGTCCCTGAACCCGTGCATCCTCTGCACCCAGATCCTGCGGATCTGCACGCGGTACACACCCGAGCAGGACACCATGACCTTCTCGGACGGGCTGACCCTGAACCGGACCCAGATGCACAACGCTGGCTTCGGCCCCCTCACCGACCTGGTCTTTGCCTTCGCCAACCAGCTGCTGCCCCTGGAGATGGATGATGCGGAGACGGGGCTGCTCAGCGCCATCTGCCTCATCTGCGGAGGTGGGCAGGGGCCTGGGTCTAGGGGCTGGGCCTGGGGCAGGAGTGTAGCCCCGGAGTCTTCCAGGGAACTCTTTCCGGCCACCTCTTGTCAGGCCTCTCTAGAGGGCAGGGTCTGGTCTGCAGCTACACAGCAAGGGGGCCGTGTTCGGCCTGGACTCCTGTTCCTGATTTCTGGGCAACACCCCTTCTAGGGAGGTTGAGTGAGGGTTTGAGGGTCGGACCTCCCAGGGTCACTTCCTGGCTGATGCATGAGCCTGAGCAGGTTGCTGAACTTCTCTGGGCCTCCATTTCTGTACAGTGGGGGCAGGAACGGTCTCTAGCTCATGAGGTTGATGGGAGGATTACGGTGGTAACACCCTGTGCAGGTGCCAGAGCGAGCTCCAGTGCATGTTAGTTGCTATTTTATTGTGATTTCTGCCATTTCATCTGGTTTCCAGAATAACAGGTGGGAGTGGGAGCCTGCCTGGGAACCCTCTCCCTGCTTGGGGATGACACTGCCCATTTGGGGTCCCATCCCATGAACTGGGCTCATAGGGAGGGTTTGGGGCACCCCGCTACCCTCAGCCCGTTGCTCCCTTTTAAGGGGCTCTATCCCCTGCAGCAGCAGAGACCCGGTGCCCTGCCCTGTGTGGGGAGGCGCCTGCGAGCTGTCCTCTTCCATGGCCTGGGCAGGCACGCCCCCCGGTGGCCGAGGCTGGGGGTGCAGCTGTGTTCCCAGCTGCTCAGAGGGTGGCTCTGCTTCCTCAGACCGCCAGGACCTGGAGCAGCCTGACCGTGTGGACATGCTGCAGGAGCCGCTGCTGGAGGCGCTAAAGGTCTACGTGCGAAAGCGGAGGCCCAGCCGCCCCCACATGTTCCCCAAGATGCTGATGAAGATCACTGACCTGCGAAGCATCAGCGCCAAGGGTGAGGCTCCCAGACCTGGAGGGGTGCCGGCCCTCAAGGCCTGGCCCAGGCCCCCACATCCAAGCCAGCACCCTGTGTCTTTGTGCCAGGAGAATACGACACCTGTCCCCATCTGTGTCTAGGCCGAGGTCCCCTAGTGACTCCACTGTCCCCTAGTGACCTGCCTGTGTCACTCACCTTGTGGTAGTTCAGATCATGGTTCTGGAACCAGACACATGGGTGTGTGTCCTTGTGCGGGTCACTTAACAGCTCCGAGCTGCAGTTTCCCTTCTGAGGGGCAGGGATAACGATAGTGTTGACGGAGGAGTCAGGATAATCCCTAGCGCACAGCAGAGAGGAAGGCAGGACTTGGTGTCCAGCCCAGGCTGGCAGTCTGGCCCTGGAACCAGAGTTCAGGACCACTTTGCCCCATTGCCACCAGCCTCTGGACTTGGGGGCTAAGAGAGCTGGCTCATGTCAAAGAACTGAATCCCAAGAAAGAGCTAGTATCAGTAGTATTGATCTTCCCACCTGGAGCCAGGCTTGCTGGGGCCGGGGGTGGGAGGGCTGGCCCGGTGTGCTGAGCTCTGCCCCTCCTTTCCCGCAGGGGCTGAGCGGGTGATCACGCTGAAGATGGAGATCCCGGGCTCCATGCCGCCTCTCATCCAGGAAATGCTGGAGAACTCAGAGGGCCTGGACACTCTGAGCGGACAGCCGGGGGGCGGGGGGCGGGACGGGGGTGGCCTGGCCCCCCCGCCAGGCAGCTGTAGCCCCAGCCTCAGCCCCAGCTCCAACAGAAGCAGCCCGGCCACCCACTCCCCGTGACCGCCCGCGCCACATGGACACAACCCTCGCCCTCCGCCCCGGCTTTTCTCTGCCTTTCTACCGACCATGTGACCCCTGCCAGCCCTGCCCCCACCTGTCCTCCCGGGCAGCACTGGGGACCTTCCCTGGGGGACGGGGAGGGAGGAGGCAGCAACTCCTTGGACAGAGGCCTGGGCCCTCAGTGGACTGCCTGCTCCCACAGCCTGGGCTGACGTCAGAGGCCGAGGCCGGGAACTGAGTGAGGCCCTGGTCCCGGGTCTCAGGATGGGTCCCCTGGGGGCCTCGTGTTCATCAGGACACCCCTCTGCCCAGCTCACCACATCTTCATCACCAGCAAATGCCAGGACTTGGCTCCCCCATCCTCAGAACTCACAAGCCATTGCTCCCCAGCTGGGGAACCTCAGCCTCCCCCCTGCCTTGGTTGGTGACAGAGGGGGTGGGACAGGGGCGGGGGGTTCCCCCTGTACATACCCTGCCGTACCAACCCCAGGTATTAATTCTCGCTGGTTTTGTTTTTATTTTAATTTTTTTGGTTTTGATTTTTTTTAATAAGAATTTTCATTTTAAGCACATTTATACTGAAGGAATTTGTGCTGTGTATTGGGGGGAGCTGGATCCAGAGCTGGAGGGGGTGGGTCCGGGGGAGGGAGTGGCTCAGAAGGGGCCCCCACTCTCCTTTCGTGTCCCTGTGCCCCCCAGTTCTCCTCCTCAGCCTTTTCCTCCTCAGTTTTCTCTTTAAAACTGTGAAGTACTAACTTTCCAAGACCTGCCTTCCCCTCCCTCGCGCTGGAGAAGCTGCCAGGCCCTTTCTCCTTCTGCCTGACCACTGGGTGTGGACGGTGTGGGGTGGCCCTGGAAGGACAGGCTCCTGGCCTTGGCAATTGCCTGCACCCACCATGAGCCATGGAGCAGGGGCCGAGCAGGGGCCCCAGGACACGGAGTTTTCACAGACCCAGCTCCTCGGCAGAGCTGCCTCCCGTCAGGGCCCACATCATCCAGGCCTCCCAGCCCCCACTGTGAAGGGGCTGGCCAGGGGTTTGAGCTGCCCCCACCCCCAGCCTCAGCCACCAGCACCCCCACAGGGCCCCGAGACACACCCACACACATGCGTGAGCGCGCACACACACACACACACACACACACACTGGACAGTAGATGGGCCGACACACACTTGGCCTGAGTTCCTCCATTTCCCTGGCCTGCCCCCCACCTCCCCCCTGTCCCATCCCCGTGCCCCCTCCTTACCCCGCAGGACGGGCCTACAGGGGGTCTCCCCTCACCCCTGCACCCCTGGCTGGGGGAGCCGGCTCTGCCCTGACCTCCACCAGGGGTTGGGGCCCTTCCCCTGGAGCCCGTGGGTGCACCTGTTACTGTTGGGCTTTCCACTGAGATCTACTGGATAAAGAATAAAGTTCTATTTATTCTACACATGCCTCCAGCCTTGCTGCCTCCACCCCCTCTTCTTGGCGTCTGGGCTGGGGGCTCGGAATAGGTTTCCTCATGTACTCTGGGCCTGTGATGGTCAGGAATGAGCACTGGGGCCAAGGGGCTGGCCAGGGCACCCTTCCAAGCTGCCTTCTGAGGCTTACCTTGTGCTGGGGTCTTTGGAGATGCTGAGAAGGAGAAGGTCCTGCCCCTTGGGAAGCCCTCAGTCTGGAGATCCCCACTGCCCATGTCAAGGAGCCCCAGTCTGGGAGTGGGAGGGGAGAGGAGGAAAGCTGCCCCCACCTTCAGGGAACCCCCAGTCTGAGGGAGGAAGCCGGACCCACCCCTAGACATTCCTGGTCCTTAGGAAGCCAGAAGCTGGGTCCAGCCTTGACCATCACAGCAGCAATGACAGATGGCACAGGAGCTGGGGTCAGGGACTCATACAAACCTAACAAGAGGCCAGACACAGTGGTTCACGCCTGTAATTCCAGCACTTTGGGAGGCTGTGGGCGGATCACTTGAGGTCAGGAGTTCAAAACCAGCCTGGCCAACATGGTGAAACGCCGTCTCTACTAAAAATACAAAAAAAAAATTAGCTGGGCGTGGTGGTGGGCGCCTGTAATCCCAGCTATTCGGGAGGCTGAGGCAGAACCTGGGAGGCGGAGGTTGCAGTGAGCCGAGTCGCGCCACTGCACTCCAGCCTGGGCGACACAGCAGGATTCCATCTCAAAAAAGAGAAAGAAAGGGGAGAGAGAGAGAAGAAGAAGAAGAGAAGAGAGAGGAGAGAAAAAAAAGGAAAGAAGAAAGAAAAGAAAGAAGAAAGAAAGGAAGGAAGAAGAAAAAGAAGAAAAGAAAGAAACCTAACAAGAACACAGGATTGGGATGGAAGCTTAGGAGCCCAGCCCTCTGCCTCCAAGTGGTGTGGGGGTCTGGAGGGGGTGGGGTAAGGCAAAGGGTTCCTTCTGCTAGGGGTTGCCTGCCATTTCTACGTTAACCACTAGGTGGCGGCAGCGCCTTGCTTGACTCAACGGCCGCGCCAGGCTGGAGGCAACCGTGTGGACCGAGGCGCTTTTCCTCCAGTAAATATTTTCTAACTTCTTTGAGTCTGAAATGATATTTAACATACTGTACCTGTACAAGTGATTTCACAAATCAATATGTTGTCACAACCGTATCATAAAGGATAAATTGAGGGGCAGTCCTATGTGTTTCAATACATTAATGCTTGCCCCTCTTTTGAATGACTACATTTAAATTTAAAAGAAGGTTGGAAGCCATTCTGTACAAGAAGCCCAGGAAGATTAAAGAGCATGAGTGGATGTTGGGATAAAAATCGACATGTTTGATTTATAATAAAACTATGCAAAAAAAGCCCAAACAAACAAAAAGTCCAAAAAAAACCCAAAACATTACATGTAATGTTTTACATGTAAAATGAGATTTGGGCCCAGGTTTTTCACTTATGCCAATGTCCAGTTGGACATTCTAAAGTTGTGTCTGAGGCCAGGTGCAGTGGCCCACGCCTGTAATCCCAGCACTTTGGGAGGCAGAGGCTGGCGGATCACTTGAGTCCTAGAGTTCAAGACCAGCCTGGGCAACATGATGAAACCCTGTCTCCACAAAAAAAAAAATACAAAAATTAGCATAGCCTGGTAGCGTGCGTCTGTGGTCCCAGCTACTTAGGCGGGCTCAAGTGGGAGAGTTGGTGGATCCCTGGAAGTTGAGGCTGCCGTGATAACACCACTGCAGTCTAGTCTGGGCAACAGACGGAGACCTGTCTCAAAAAATAAAAATAAAAATAAAGTCGTGCCTGGCAGGTTTTTATTTTGAGAGGATATCTTGACGTCCATAGCCCTTGCCTACTAAATGCCAATGGGGTCCCCCATCATTGTCAAAACAAAGCAGTGGCCCCCACATTTACAAAGTGCCCGTTGGGGTAGCGCCTTTGCTGTTGGGAACCCCTCTTGGGGTTGTTCTCAGTGCTCAACAGTTCACTGTTGTCGAGCAGAGCTGCTCAGCGTCAGCACCAATGTGAAGATCTGAGCCAGGGTGTGGGGGCTGTCCTGTGCATTGCAGGATGCTAAGCAACATCTCCAACCTTCCGCCCGTGAAACCCTACTGGTGCTTCTCCCCCACCCCAGCTGTAACAACCAAATATGTCTCCAGACATTGCTAAATGTCCCCTTAGGGGACAAAATCACCCCCAGTTGAGATCCACTGCTGTGGAGTATGGTCCTCCAGGGCTGATGCGCTTTGCACTGAGCCAGGGCCCATCCTCCGCAGGGAGACTGAGCCAGAGGAAGGTGACCGGATGTCCCCTGGGCAGGGCTGCAACAGGCTTGACAGGCCTATGGGAGTGCAGGGCAGAGGCCCTGAACCAGGCCTGGGGCAGGGCTCAGACGCCTTCCAGGAAGAAGTGGCCCCTCTCAGCTAAGTCTCTTTTTAATTTAATTTAATTTATTTTGAGACGGAGTCTCCCGCTGTAGCCCAGGCTGGAGTGCAGGGGCACTATCTCGGCTCATTGCTAAATCTCTAGAGGAAAGAATTGGCTAGGTGGGTGCAGATTTGGAAGAATGAAAAAAAGAATGTAAACTATCTCCTTAATACTTTTTAATATCGATGAGGCATTAAGATGAAAATGTTTTGGATATACTAGGTTAAAGAAAATACATGACTCGCCGGGCGCGGTGGCTCAAGCCTGTAATCCCAGCACTTTGGGAGGCCGAGGCGGGCGGATCACAAGGTCAGGAGATCGAGACCACAGTGAAACCCCGTCTCTACTAAAAATACAAAAAATTAGCCGGGCGCGGTGGCGGGCGCCTGTAGTCCCAGCTACTCAGGAGGCTGAGGCAGGAGAATGGCGGGAACCCGGGAGGCGGAGCTTGCAGTGAGCCGAGATCGCGCCACTGCACTCCAGCCTGGGCAACAGCGTGAGACTCCGTCACAAAAAAAAAAAAAAAAAAAAAATAGAAAATACATGACTCAAATTAATTTCACTTGTTTCCTTTTACATTTTTAATGTGGCTAATGAAAAAGTTGAAACTACATACATGGCTCACACGCTATTTCCATTGGATGATGCTGATCTTGAACATCACTTGACACATAGTAGGTACTCTACAAATATTTGTTGAATGAATACATCTGGAAAACAGCTGCACAGCCCCATCTGAGTTTGTGTGGAGGGGTCTGGGCTGTGGACACAGAACTGTCATCAGAGAGATGGTGCTCACCATAGCATGGATAGTGTTCGGGCATGGCAATGGTGTAGGCCTGGGGACACCTTCAGTTTCTCATCCAACACATATTTAGTGAGCACATACTACGTGCCATGGAAGGGGAGAGAGCAATGCCATCCTGCAGGAGAAGTGCTCTCCCTAGGGAAGCAACAGGCATCCAGCTCTGTCTTAGGTTGGGGGCTACCAGGGAAGCCCTTTCCTTGAAGGTGTCTGTTTTCTTCCCAAGTGACAACAAAAGGTGGAGGGGCATTACCTAGGGGAGGAGAAGGCTGCAGGAAGCAGCGGCTGCTCTGGGCAAAGGAACAGCACGTTCAAACGCTTGGCAGCAAGCAGGCCTGGTGCTTGTTAGAACAGAAAATTCCCTATGGTTCTGAGCACACCTGGAAGCCGGTGCTGTGGGGTCGGAGGCCTGACGGGGGCAGGGCTTCAGAAGGAAGCCTTGTGAGGCGCTGGACTCACCTGAGGGCAGGGGTGCTGCCCCCAGCCCCGGGTTTAAGTAGCGGGGGAGCTATTCAGAAAGACCTCCCACTGCTGTGCGGGCACAGGAGGAGAGCTGAGAATGATGCCAGGAACTCAGAAGGACAGGGTGGGGTGATGGCGGGGAACGCACAGCCTGGTCGGCAGGATGCGGTGAGGCCCTCAAGGTGCAGTCCGATGATGGCCCCTGGATTTATCAGTTAGGTCCTGGGTGATCTCATGGAGAGCAGCCCACTGGCTGGTGAAGGTGGAGGGCAGACGGGAGGGGAGACACAGGAGGGGGATGCGCTGCATAGGCAGCGGTCCTTCCAATGCCCGCAAGGAAGAAGAAGGGGGTGGTCCGAAGGGAAGGCTGGGCCCGGAGCGCGTGTTTTGGGAGCTTTCTCCTGCGGACAGAAGAGACTTTCCCGTTTATAGCCTGGGGGAGAAGTAGCGGCGGGGAGGATGCAGATGGAGGAGGGAGGCATAACACATGTCTGGGTTGCCCTCTGGCCCGCCGCCCACCCCCACCCCACCTCCATGAAAGGGCCCAGCCCCCGCCTCGCTACAAGGCGGACAGTGAGGATGTGCTCATAGGCTCCCGAGGATCGAGGCCTGCCCTGGGAAGGCCTCCTCCTCTTCCCTCGCTGGGCGGGGTCTCTTGGGAGGAGGACAGACCTTCTGTGATGCCCTGCCAGGTGGGCTCGGTTAGGGTGGTACGGAGGGAGCCATTGTGTCTGCTGCTGACATCGGACCCTGGCCACCCCCGCAGTGCATATCAGAGATCACACACACACGCGTGCACACACGGAGGTCACGCAGGATGTACACATGCACACATAGTGCACAAGGATGTTTCTGTGTACAGGTGTGCACACGCAGCCCAAGCAGGCTGCACATGTGCGTGTGTGCACAACGCACTCAGACAAAGCTCACAAGGATGTGAGCACACAGCTCTCACGGGGCATACATGTGTCTATGTGCATGTGCACACAGCTCACCCGGAAGGGTTTCGTGTGTGTGCACAAGTGGGCCTCACGCAGGGTGTACGCATGCGCGCACATGCACAGTGTTCACACAGGGTGTACAGGTGCGCGTGCACACAGCTCGCAGTGCTTATGTGTCCGTGTGTGCACATTCACAGAGAGCCCACACGGGGACCACTCTCTGAACACAGAGAGTGCCTGAGAATGCTGGCATCACAGTTGTTTTTGTCCCCAGTAAAACAACCACCCTCCACCTTCCGCTCTGCTCTCCCCCTCCGGTCCACTCTCTCTCAGGGCCCTGGTCTCCTTCCTTTCCACCTGGGTGGTGGCATCCAGGACCCGCCTGAGTTCATTCTCCGCCTCCAGCTCGGCCTGCCCCAGGTGCTGCCGGCATCCACTGGGAGGCAGTACGAGGCAAGTGCGATGCCGCCCGCGGGCCGTCCCCACAGCGCGTCTCCTGCCAGGGCAAGTGCCACCACAGCTCTGGTGAAAGCAGCTTCCGGTTTCTGCGGTGCGGGCGGCGGAGGTGGCGGGGTCCGGCCCTCGCCGTCCAGCCCGCGCGAGGCGGGGCCCGCCCCTAGATGGCCAGGTCTCGGCGGCCGGTGGCCGGTGACGCCTTGCCGCGGCCGCTGCCGCCCTCGCGGTGGCTGGCTGGCGCCCGGTGCGCATAGGCGGGCGGGGCGCAGGACTCGGGGCCGGGGTGCCGGGAGGGCAGGGTCGGCAGCGGAGGTGGCGGCGGCGGCGGGAGCAGCTTCTGCGCCTCTTCGTGTGCACGGTTGCAGCGGTTGTCACGCTCCCCGGCGCGCGGGCGGCCCTTCCAGAGCAGGTGGCCCAGCTCAGCTACGCTGAGCAGCGCCGACAGCAGCCCCACCGCGAAGTAGAAGAGCACGAAGACGGTCTTCTCGGTGGGCCGGCTCACGAAGCAGTCGACCGTGTGCGGGCAGGGCGGGCCGGCGCACGCGAAGTGCGGGACCACGCGGAAGCCGTAGAGCAGCGCCTGGCCGCCCAAGAAGGTCAGCTCGGCCAGCAGGCGCAGCGCCACGCTCAGCAGGTAGCAGCGGCGCGCGCGGCGGGCGCGCAGAGCGCATGGCGCGCACTGGGCCTCGGGCAGTCCAGGGGCGCACTGCGCCGCCGCCTGAGCGCCGCCAGCCTCCTTGCCGGCCCGGTGCATGGAGTAGACGACGAACAGCACCGGGGGCGCCGAGAGCAGCAGGATGTGGAAGAGCCAGAAGCGGTAGTGGGAGACCGGGAAGGCGCGATCGTAGCAGGTCTGGCGACAGCCCGGCTGCAGCGTGTTGCATACGAACTCCTCTTGCTCGTCCTCGAACACTGCGCCGCCCACCGTGGCCAGCACCAGGATGCGGAAGATCAGCATGACCACCAGCCAGAGGCGGCCCACGAGCGGCGACTGCAGCTGCACGGCGTCCAGCAGCGAGCCCAGGAACGCCCACTCCCCCATGGCGCTGGGGACGCGGGGCGGGGAGTCAGGGGATGGGGCAGGTCAGAGACCCCCGCCCCTTCCGCGCCCATCGGGGTGGGGTCCGTTGGGCCTTCTCTGACTTCAGGGTGAGTAGTGGGGTGGGAGAGGCCCGGGTTTAACGATGAGACCAGTGTGAAAGGGAGGGCCACGGGAGGGCCCGAGGGGAGCAGGCGACGCTCAGCTATAGGTTCCCTTCTCTTTGGGGCCGATGGGTGCTGGGGAGGAGCCCCCATTTGCATTTTAGCCGCACCCCCTGTGCCGTCTCCGTTCGACCCTGGGATCCTCCAGATCCCAGATTCTTAGGAAGGACCTTGGAGATCAGCTGGGCCAGCCCCTGACTTGCCTTGTGGAAGCGGAAATCCAGCGGTGCCCTTAGCTGTCAAGGATGCTGTGGGAAGAGTGGAGCCTCGAACCCCGAGCCTCCAGACCCAATTTGGTGCCCCTGGGAGGAGTGGGAGTGGCGGAGGCAGTGAGACCACTCCTTTCTCGGCCCACCATTTCTCTCGCCATTTTCACTGCAGTGAACTCCTCTCAGTGTGGGGGGCTGGTACAGAGGCAACCCCACTTTCGTAACTGTCACAGGGTCCCTTGTCAGAGGTGTCCCTGCTCTCCTACCCCAGCGTGGTGGGAATGCGGAGCCAGGCCTCTCCCTCCTCCCCAGCCTCCTGTGCCTCCAGCCTCCACATCTCCTGAGACCCTCTCCACCCCACACTCACACAGGTCCCCACACACCGCTGGTGCCCCTAAACCATCACCCAACCCCACTCACCCTGGGGCCGGGACTGGGGTGTCAGAGCTGAGCCAGGGACCTTGGGAGGTGGCTGGGACCGGCGCCTCCTTCTCCCTCTTTCATTTTCCCTTTCGGATTTGGCCAGGATGGAGGACAGGACAGGATGGCTGAGAGGGGTTAGCGCTCCCCCTTCTCTTAAAGGAACAGGGTGACCCTGCTGACTGGCTCCGCCCTTGGGAACAGGCACGGGCCACGCCCCTTGCTGGGCTCTGTGGCCCTCACTTTTTGGCCCCCCCACCCCATAGCTAAATTTCCATCTGGAAATGGGGGAGGGGGTTAACCAGAGCCACATCCTTTACCGAGGAAGCTGGGGGGTTCCTAGAAGCCCTTCCCAGAGAGACCCTCAGCCTGGAGCCTCGATCCACTATGCACTAACCATGCCCTGTGAAGATGGTCTTCGGGGACAGAGGGAGGTTTGCTGCTGGAGTTTAAGGGGCAGCAAACATCTAACAGCTTCTGGTTCCAGCTCTGCCACTGCTCACCTTGGACAAGTCATTCGGTGGTACTGAGCCAGGCTTTCCTGCCTTGTCAACCAAGGTGGCCAGACCAGCTGACCCCCAAGTTTCCTTCCAGCTCTACATCTTTTTTGGAACGGGGTCTCTCTAAGTAGCCCATGTTGATCTTAAACTCCTGGCTTCAAGTGATCCTCACACCTCAGACTCCTGAGTAACTGGGATTCTCTACTTCTGAATATTGAGTTCCCAACCATATGACAGAGAACCAAAAAAACCCTCGTGCCTGAAAAAAAAAAAAAAAAAAAAAAAAAAAAAAAATCCCATATGGAAAACCATTAAAATATCCCAAGTGCCTGGCTTTGGCAGTTAAATAAAATCTTTGGGTTCCTTCCCACTTTTCTGTAATTTCCAACTTTACTATAATGAACATGTTGTTTATTTATTTATTTATTTTATTTGTTTTTTTGAGACAGCGTCTTGCTCTGTCGCCCAGGCTGGAGTGCAGTGGCACGATCTTGGCTGAATGCAACCTCTGCCTCCCAGGTTCAAGCGATTCTCCTGCCTCAGCCTCCCCAGTAGCTGGGATTACAGGCGTGTGCCACCACGCCTGGCTAATTTTTGTATTTTTAGTAGAGATGGGGTTTCGCCATGTTGGCCAGGCTGATCTCGAACTGCTGACCTTGTGATCCGCCCACCTCAGCCTCCCAAAGTGCTGGGATTACAGGCATGAGCCACCACACCCAGCCTAACATGTTATTTTATTATTTATTTATTTATTTTTCGAGACAGAGTTTTGCTCTTGTTGCCAGGCTGTAGTGCAATGGCGCGATCTCGGCTCACCGCAACCTCCGCCTCCCGGGTTCAAGCAATTCTCCTGCCTCAGCCTCCCCAGTAGCTGGGATTACAGGCATGCGCCACCACGCCCAGCTAATTTTGTATTTTCAGTAGAGACAGGGTTTCTCCATGTTGGTCAGGTTGGTCTTGAACTCCTGACCTCAGGTGATCCACCTGCCTCGGCCTCCCAAAGTGCTGGGATTACAGGTGTGAGTCACTACGCCCGGCCTCATGTTATTTTATAATGTGAAAAATAGAAGACTTCTTCCCCCCCAGGAGGCTCTGAATTGAGAGTTCCCTCCCACTGCCCCGGGTGGCAGGGGAAGCTCTTTTATAGAGAAAGGAGTAAGGGTGACCGACGGCAATCTGAGTGGTCAGGGAGGGCTCGCTCCCAGGCTGAGATGTTTGGTTGTCTGCTCTGCCTTCCTAGGGGTCTGCCTGAGTGCATAGCACAACCTTCCTCACCTATGCACCTGCCAGGCCAGGCCCTGTGTGGAGCCCCGTTAACTCCATATGCCAACGAGCTCATTCAATTCTCTGTCAATAGTGGCAGGAGGGCACTATTTACACCAGGGGAAACTGAGACTCAGAGGGTCTAAGCCACTTGCACGCTGTCGCGCAGCTGGTAAATAGCAGATCCAGCCTACACGAGGCCCAACTGGTTCTTGAGCCCAAGCTCTTGAGGCTTTCGTGGAATTGTCCTCCATCCAGCCTGGCTGGGCTTCCCAGGTGGTATCCCAGGGCCTGATAGTCCCCAGCAGGGGTTGCCTCTGTGCCAGCCTTGTGTGGGGCTGGTGGGTGTAGGCACTGGAGGGAGGTCATGCCTGTCCCTCTGAGGAAGGGTAGCAGGACTGACCTTCTTGGCCACACAGTTCCTCTCCCTGTCAGCCATGGGTGCCTGTGTGGTTTTCCATCTGCTGACGCAGACTCCCAGGCCCACTTTCAGGAAGGGGAAGGCATATACCCTTCACCCTCCACTCCCTCTGGCTCAGGGGCCCAGCTGTGCTGGAAAAACTCTAGGTGAACTCCTGCTTGCGTGGGGAACCCTCCTGCCCTCGTGCAGGCTTCCCTTGGGAGTGGGCCTGGGTGGGGGACGCTGCCCTGGAGAAAGTCCAAGGGAAAAAGCAATGCTGGGGCCCCAGATTCTGAAAACAGGATGTGGGTTGGGGGCGCTGCTGACCTCCCCCTCCCGACCTCCCTCTGCCCCCGGCAAAGCTGCTACCCGCCCCCTGCCCCCAGCCACAGGGGCTCAGGGTCACACCTCATCTCCCTCGACTGTCCAGGAATGGTCCCCACCCTGTCCTATCCTGTGGCTCCTGCTGGGTGAGGCCATTGGCGCCACCTGGAAAAAGCCCATCAGACCGCGTCTGCCTGCGGGAGTGGAAAGCAGCTGAGGTGGTGGGCCAGGGTGGGGCAGGAAGTGGAAAGCCCACAGTCACCCTGTGCTGTCTGCAGCCTGTGATGCCACAGGGCCAGGCCCAGAGACTACAACCTCAGGCCCCGTCGTCCTTCCCTGATAGCACCATCCAGCCTGAGTGTTGCTGACCCTGCTTAGATCTGGCAGCTGGCGGTCCCATTCGTGGCCATGCTTAAAGACAGGGGCCAGGCTGAGAGGCCAATCCTGCCTCGCTCCAGTCTGTTCCAGACACCTCTCCCTGGCCATCGGATTGTGGGGCCACTGCTCATGTCAGACACACATGGGTGCATGTATGTGTTTGTACCCAGTAACTATCAGCCATGGTCAACCCCACCATGTTCTTCAATATCGCCACTGACGGCGAGCCCTTGGGCCGTGTCGCCTTCGAGCTTTTGCAGACAAGTTTCCAAAGACAGCAGAACACTTTCATGCTCTGAGCACTGGAGATAAAGGGTTTGGTTATAAGGGTTCCTGCTTTCACAGAATTATTCCAGGGTTTATGGGTCAGGGTGGTGGCTTCACACGCCATAATGACACTGGTGGCAAGTTCATCTGCAGAGAGAAATGGGATGAGGAGAACTTCCTGAAGCGTACAGTCCTGGCATCTCATCCCTGGCAAATGCTGGACCCAACACAAACAGTTCCCAGTTTTTCATCTGCACTGCCAAGACTGAGTGGTTGGATGGCAAGCGTGTGGTCTTTGGCAAGGTGAAAGAAGGCATGAATATTGCGGAGGCCATGGAGCGCTTTGGGTCCAGGAATGGCAAGACCAGCAAGATTAGCATTGCTGACTGTGGACAGCTCTCATGAGTTTGACTTGTGTTTTATCTTAACCACCAGCCCATTCCTTCTGTAGCTCAGGAGAGCACCCTCCACCCCATTTGCTCACAGTATCCTAGAATCTTTGTGCTCTCGCTCAGTTCCCTTTGGGTTCCATGTTTTCCTTGTTCCTTTCCATGCCTAGCTGGATTGCAGAATTAAGCTTATGAATATGAAATAAAAACTAACTAAATAAAAATAAATTATTTGTAAGGCCCGACATGGTGGCTTATGCCTGTAATCCCGGCACTTTGGTAGGCTGAGGCAGGCAGATCACCTGAGGTCAGGAGTTCGAGACCAGCCTGGCCAACATGGTGAAACTCCATCTCTACTAAAAAATACAAAAATTAGCTGGGCATGGTGGCACATGCCTGTAATCCCAGCTACTCAGGAGAATCGCTTGAACTCAGGAGGTGGAGGTTGCAGTGAGCTGAGATTGTGCCACTGCACACCAACCTGGGCGACAGAGGGAGACTCTATCTCAAAAAAAAAAAAAAAATATATATATATATATATATATATATGTGTGTGTGTGTGTATATATATATATTTGTAGAGATGAGGGTCTTGCCATGTTGCCCAGGCTGGCCTGGGACTCCTGGGCTCAATTGATCCGCTAGCCTTGGCCTCCCAAAGTGCTGGGATCACAAGCATGAGCCACCACACCTGGCCACTTATTTATTTTTATTGTTATTTATTTATTCTATTTACTGACATCCTTGAGCCATCACACTGCTGTTTTGTCTCCTGTGCCCTCCTAACATTTTAAAAAGTCCTTACAGAAATGCTGTCTTTTCGTGAGGCTTTCCCCAGCTGCCCTAGCAGAAATTTACCCCTTTCTTTCCTGTCCCTTCTCAGCTTTATTTCCTTTGTACTGACCACTACATAACTATACACACACACACACACACACATTTTTTGAGACGGAGTCTTGCTCTGTCACCCAAGCTGGAGTGCAACCTCCGCCTCCCAGGTTCAAGCAGTTCTGCCTCAGCCTCCCAAGTAGCTGGGATTACAGGCGCCCACCACCATGCCCGGCGTATTTTTGTATTTTTAGTAGTGACGGGGTTTCACCGCGTTGGCCAGGCTGATCTCGAGCTCCTGACCTCAAATAATCCACCCACCTCAGCCTCCCAAAGTGCTGGGATTACAGGTGTGAGCCACCGCACCCTGCCAATGTTATCTTTTTCTTATGTATCCTGTTTAGCGTCCATGTCTCCCATTAGCACAGGCGATCCCCAGGGAAGGGATTTTTGGTCCTTTGCTTACTGTCCCATCCCCAGCACCTAGAATGGTTGGGGGCACACAGTGGATGCTCAGTAGATGTTTGTTGGGTGGATGAATGAATGAAGTGGGTGGAACTTTCTGCCCTAAGGTGGTAAGAATGCTGTGTATCTCAGGTCTCAACTGCTGACTCTGGTCTCCTGTAGGGCTGTGGGCATTTAAAGTGGCCAATGCAGTCTCAGGTCAGCAATCAGAATTTCCCATCCTCGACAGAAATAAGAACTCAAAAATAGATTCATGTTAAACATCTGCCTCCAGCTCTGCTGGCCTTGGGTCCGTGCCTGGGTGGGAGAGGGAAGGGGTGGAGGGTGGCAGAGTTGGCTCTTCTTGGTCCCTTCTAGTCCTTCTGCACCCCTCCCAACCTGCCTGCAGCTTCTGACCCTTTATATTCTTCCTAGTGCCCTGAAAACCCTCCAGACCAGATGACTTCTGCCACCCCAGGGTGGCCCCACCTGCTGGCTCTTGCCTTAGAGCTTGCCTTTGGCTCCCTACAGAGTCCTGGAGCCCTGCGTTTTCAACACCTGGGACCCGCCTTCACATCTAGCCTTTGCTCCCTCCTTTGGCTCCATGATTATTTAATATTAGGTTTGGGGCCGGGTGAGGTGGCTCACGCCTGTAATCTCAGCACTTTGGGAGGCTGAGGTGGGCGGATCACGAGGTCAGGAGATTGAGACCATCCTGGCTAACACACGGTAAAACCCTGTCTCTACTAAAAATACAAAAAATTAGCCAGGCGTGGTGGCGGGCACCTGTAGTCCCAGCTATTTGGGAGGCGAGGCAGGAGAATGGCATGAACCCGGGAGGCAGAGGTTGCAGTGAGCCGAGATTGCGCCACTGCACTCCAGTCTGGACCACAGAGTGAGACTCTATCTTAAAAAAAAAAAAAAAAAAAAAAAAAAAAAAAAAGGCCGGGCGCGGTGGCTCACGCCTGTAATCCCAGCACTTTGGGAGGCCGAGGCGGGCGGATCACAAGGTCAGGAGATCGAGACCACGGTGAAACTCCGTCTCTACTAAAAATACAAAACATTAGCCAGGCGTGGTGGCGGGCGCCTGTAGTCCCAGCTACTCAGGAGGCTGAGGCAGGAGAATGGCGGGAACTCGGGAGGTGGAGCTTGCAGTGAGCCGAGATTGCGTCACTGCACTGCAGCCTGGGCACAGAGCAAGACTCCGCCTCAAAAAAAAAAAAAAAAAAAGATAAAAAAGATTAGGTTTGGATGGAACAATTCGAAACAGTGGCTTAAGCAAGAGAGGTTTGTTTCTCTCTCACATAAAAACTGCCTCAGCTGGGTGCGGTAGCTCACGCCTGTAATCCTAGCACTTTAGGAGGCGTAGAGGGGTGGATCACCTGAGGTCAAGAGTTCAAGACCAGCCCAGCCAACACGGTGAAACCCCATCTCTACCAAAAATACAAAAATTAGCCAGGCATGGTAGTGCATACCTGTAATCCCAGCTACTCGGGAGGCTAAAGCAGGAGAATCACTTGAACCCGCGGGGTGAAAGTTGCAGTGAGCCACGACATTGCACTCTAGCCTGGGTGACAGAGCAAAACACGGCCTTAAGAAAACAAAAAGGGCCAGGCACGGTGGCTCACACCTGAGGTCAGGAGTTCGAGACCAGCCTGGCCAACATAGTGAAACTTCGTCTCTACTAATAGTCGGGCGTGGTGGCGCGTGCCTGTAATCCCAGCTACTCGGGAGGCTGAGGCAGTTGCTTGAACTCAGGAGGCGGAGGTTGCAGTGCACCCAGATTGCAACACTGCACTCCAGCCTGGGCGACAAAGAGACACTCAAAATTTAAAAAAAAATTTAAAAAAAAAGGAAAAAAAAGCTCTGCTCCACGGAGTCCTCAAGGGAGCGGGCACCTCGTGGCCCCGCTCACAGCCTGCCTCTCTCTCTCTCTCTCTCTCTCTCTCTCTCTCTCTCTCTCTCTCTCTCTCCCTCCCCCCCTCCCCCTCCCCTCCCCCTCCCCTCCCCTCCTCCTCTGTCCCCCCCACAACATCCCGCTGTCTCCCCCAAGTCCACCCCATCTCAGAAAAGGGCCAGGAAATGGCCACAGTTACCGATTTGCTCACATGTCATTGGGTAGGATGAGCTCCACGGCCACACCTATCCGCAAGGGATGCTGGGAAATGTAGTCTTTATTCTTGTGCCCAGGAGGGAGCAGGGAGACTCCCTCACTGTCATAGATCTGCTTCTGGCATTGGTCCCCCACGCTGACATGGGGCATTGGACGCACTGGGTTCCTCCCAAGTCTTTGCCCCCATTAGCTGCTCTGGAGGAAGAAGGAAGCCTCCACAGTCTTGCCTGTCACCTTGTCCCTAGGCCCTTCCAAACCATTGCACCTCTGGGCTGTCCTTCACACCCCTCTGCCAAGCCTCATCCCTTCTTTACCGTCCTTGGGCAGATGGGTCATTTCCTCCAAGGGGAGCCCCTGAGTTTTCACCCATTTTTAGGTTGCACATGTAGCAACCTTGCTCTGGAAAGACAATGACTGGACCTGAAGGTGGCTGGGGACTGCAGTAGCCTCTTCTTAGAGACCAAGGGGCTTGGGAGTCCCTCTCTTCCTTTCCTTGAAAGCCCTTCTTTTTCTTGAAAGAGTGAACTGACAGGTGAGAGAAACTGCTTTGGGATTGGGGTTGGGGCAGGGGAAGGATTTGAGTCAACAAGAGGCATTTTTCAGAGTCCTTCCCCTGCACCCCCCACCCCCACCCCTTTGCCGTGCAGCTCTGAATGGCCTGTGTTTTTGTACATGTCAAGATGTGTAAGCATTCACTATCACTGCCTGTAGCCTGGGAGCCCGACCCTCTTTCCATCACCCCAGCCTCATGATCCTGGACTTGGGCTGGATAGAGTACTCTGAGGTCCCTTCCCTTCCAGAGCCTCTCAAGGGGGACTGAGCAGGTCAGTAGTGCAATCAGGTCAGCTCAAGATCAGTGGACCCACAGACCATTGAAGCTCCCTCCCTGAAAGCAGTTCTGGACCCAAAGGGCTGTGCTTGGCACAGGACCTGGAAAGTTACTAGGGGCAGAAGACAAGGTCATCTATGGATGGAGCTTCCTTTCTTCCACCTAAAAACTGTCAAGCGCATTCGTGTGAAGAGACCACCAACAGGCTTTGTGTGAACAACAAGGGTGTTTATTCACTTGGGTGCAATGGGCTGAGTCCAAAAAGAGAGTCAGCGAAGAGAGATGGGGAAGGGGTTGCTTTATAGGAGTTGGGTAGATAATGGAAAATTACAGTAAAAGGTGGCTGTCTATTGTTAGCAGAAGAGAGGGTCACAAGGTACATGGCGGGGAGATCATAAGACTCATTGTCCAGAAAAGTGTCACAAGGTCGATTGATCAGTTAAGGTAGGGCAGGGACAAGTCAAAATGGTGGAATGTTGTAATGTTGGTTAATCAGTTAAGGCAGGAACTGGCTGTTTTACCTCTTTTGTGGTTTTTCAGCTGCCCCAGACTTCTTGGCTCCTGCAGGCCATCTGGACGTGTATGTGCAGGTCACGGGTTATGATGGCTGAGCTTCGGCTCAGAGGCCTGACAAAAACGACATTTATGGGTATAATATCTTTTTACACTCACCATGATATATTGGAGCTACCTTGAGCCTAATGAAGATATCGTCTGTAATGGTTAATACTGAGTGTCAACTTGATTGGATTGAAGGAATCAATCCTGGGTGTGTCTGTGAGGGTGTTGCCAAAGGAGATTAACATTTGAGTCGGTGGGCTGGGAAAGGCAGACCCATCCTTAATCTGAGTGGGTACAATCTAATTAGCTGCCAGCGCAGCTAGAATATGAGCAGGCAGAAAAATGTGAAAAGAGCGGTTGGCTTAGCCTCCCAGCCTACATCTTTCTCCCATGCTGGATGCTTCCTGTCCCGCAACTCCAAGTTCTTCCGTTTTGGAACTTGGACTGGCTCTCCTTGCTCCTCAGCCTGCAGATATGACCTATTGTGGGAACTTGTGATCATGTGAGTAAATACTTAATAAACTTCCCTTTATATATATCTATTCCATGAGTTCTGTCCCTCTAGAGAACCGTGACTAATACATTGTCTTACCCAAGAGAACACAAATCTGACTCCTGACAGTACCAAGCAAGTAAGAGGGAATGTACCGTGATGCAACTGCTTTGAAAACCAGCTCCTCAATTTCTTATGAAGCTAAACATACACTTAACATGTAACTCGACAATTCCACTCCTATGTATCTACCCAAGAGAAATGACAAGTTATGTCTAGAAAAGGATATGTACTCTAATGCTCATTGCAGCTTTATTGATAATGATCCCAAACTGGAAACAGCCCAGATGTCCATCAACAGCTGAATGGAGAAACAAGATGATACCATGGAATAATATTCAGCAATAAAAAAAGAAGGGCCGGGGTGGTGGCTCACGCCTGTAATCCCAGCACTTTGGGAGGCTTAGGCAGGCGGATCACGAGGTCAGGAGTTTGAGACCAGCCTGATCAACATGGTGAAACCCTGTCTCTACTAAAAATACAAAAATTAGCTGGGCGTGGTGGCACATGCCTGTAATCCCAGCTACTTAGGAGGCTATGGCAGGAGAATTGCTTGAACTTGGGAGGTGGAGATTGCAGTGAGCCGAGATTGCACCATGGCACTCCAGCCTGGGCAACAGAGCGAGACTCTGTCTCAAAAATAAAGAAGGGCCAGGTGTGGTGGCTCACGCCTGTAATCACAACACTTTGGGAGGCCGAGGCTGGCAGATCACGAGGTCAGGAGATCGAGACCATCCTGGCTAACACGGCGAAACCCCGTCTCTACTAAAAATACAAAAAAATTAGCTGGGCGTGGTGGCGGGTGCCTGTAATCCCAGCTACTTGGGAGGCTGAGGCAGGAGAATGGCGTGAACCCGGGAGGCAGAGTTTATAGTGAGCCGAGATCACGCCACTGCACTCCAGCTTGGGCAACACAGTGAGACTCTGTCTCAAAAAAAAAAAAAAAAAAAAAAAAAAAAAAAAAAAAGAAGGAACGATTGATACGTGCAACAACATGGATGCATTTCCTTTTCTTTTTCTTTTTTTTTTTTGAGACAGAGTCTCGCTCTGTCGCCCAGGCTGGAGTGCAGTGGTGACATCTCAGCTCACTGCAGGCTCTGCCTCCCAGGTTCACGCCATTCTCCTGCCTCAGCCTCCCGAGTAGCTGGGATTACAGGCACCCACCACCATGCCTGGCTAATTTTTTGTAATTTTAGTAGAGACGGGGTTTCACCGTCTTAGCCAGGATGGTCTCGATCTCCTGCCCTTGTGATCTGCCCGCCTTGGTCTCCCAAAGTGCTGGGATTACAGGCATGAGCCACTGCGCCCGGCCAACATGGATGTATTTCTAAAACATGCTGAATGAAAGAAGCCAGACACAAAAGCATACGTACTATGATTTCATGTATATGAAGTTCTAGAATAGGTGAATGTAATCTGTAATGCTGGAAACCGAATTAGTGTTTTTCTGGGGCAGGGGTTGAAGAGGCACATGAGAACTTTTTTTTTTTTTTTTGAAACGAAGTCTGGCTCTGTCGCCCAGGCTGGAGTGCAGTGGCCGGAACTCAGCTCACTGCAAGCTCCGCCTCCCGGGTTTACGCCATTCTCCTGCCTCAGCCTCCCGAGTAGCTGGGACTACAGGCGCCCGCCACCTGGCCCGGCTAGTTTTTTTGTATTTTTTAGTAGAGACGGGGTTTCACCGTGTTAGCCAGGATGGTCTCATCTCCTGACCTCGTGATCCGCCCGTCTCGGCCTTCCAAAGTGCTGGGATTACAGGCTTGAGCCATCGCGCCCGGCCCATAAGAACTTTTTAGGGTGATAGAAATGCTTTATATCTTGATTGTGATTGTGGTTATTCAAGTGGATACATTTATTGTTTACAGCCATACCATCCTGCACTTGGAAGCTAAGCAGAGTTGGGCCTAGTTAGCACTTGAAAGGGAGGAGTTTACCTTTGCCAAAAAGTCATCAATCTCTACACTTGGAATGAGTGCATTTTATGGCCGGGCGCGGTGGCTCATGCCTGTAATCCCAGCACTTTGGGAGGCTGAGGTGGGCGGAACACCTGAGGTAAGGAGTTCAAGACTAGCCTGGCCAACGTGGTGAAAGCCCATCTCCATTGAAAATACAAAAATTAGCCAGGTGTGGTGGCGGGTGCCTGTGGTCCGAGCTACTCGGGAGGCTGAAGCAGGAGAATTGCTTGAACCCGGGAGGCAGAGGTTGCAGTAAGCTGAGATCCCACCACTGCACTCCAGCCTGGGCAACAGAGTGAGACTCCGTCTCCCCCGATCCCCCAACACACAAAATAATAATAAATAAGAATAATAAAAATAAGAATACTCACTTTCATGCATTATTTAAGTTTTAATTATCTCACACTTTTGAGAAGTCAAATTTGCCTAAGCAATGAACACCTAATTGATTACATTTCTAAACACTTCTAATGCCTGATGGGACAGATGTGCAACTCTAACAAAATAATATCTTCCTACGCATTGAAACAAATCTTGTAAACCGAATAAACCAAATTTACAAATTTAGTAATTCACATTCCTTTTTCTTTTTTGAGATGGAGTAGTCTCACTCTGTTGCCCAGGCTGAAGTGCAGTGGCGCAATTTCAGCTCACTGCAACCTCCGCCACCAGGGTTCAAGCGATTCTCCTACCTCATCCTCCCAAGTAGCTGGGACCACAGGCATGAGCCACCATGCCCGGCTAATTTTTTGTATTTTTAGTAGAGATGGGGTTTCACCATGTTGGCCAGGCTGGTCTCGAACTCCTGACCTCAAGTGATCCTCCCGCCTCGGCCTCCCAAAGTGCTGGGATTACAGGCGTGAGCCACCGTACCGTACCCTGCCCTAATTCAGTTCTTTTAAATTTTACAATGTTATAATGTTTACAAATTTAATCAAATTCCTTAAGCCTTCCAATGTAAAATCATACCTACAAAATTGTGCATTTAAATTGAAAAAAACAAGATTTGAGGGAGAGTCAAAACCAAAACCAAAACAAATAGCTGGGTGTAGGCGTGGTGGCATGTGCCTGTAGTCCCAGCTACACAGGAGGCCTAGGTGAGAGGATCACTTGAGCCCAGGTACTAGAGGCTGCAGTGAGCCATAGTTGTGCCATTGCATTCCAGCCCGGGTGACAGAGCAAGACTCTGTCTCTTAAAAAAAAAATTGAAATTACAAGACAAATCTGAAAGATTCTCTAATGTGACGGGTTGAAAGAATGTTACATTCTCTTAAACATTAGGGACATTTAAAATATGCAATACAGGCCGGGTGCGGTGGCTCAAGCCTGTAATCCCAGCACTTTGGGAGGCCGAGGCGGGCGGATCACAAGGTCAGGAGATCGAGACCATCCTGGCTAACACGGTGAAACCCTGTCTCTACTAAAAACACAAAAAAAACTAGCCGGGCGAGGTGGCGGGCGCCTGTAGTCCCAGCTACTCGGGAGGCTGAGGCAGGAGAATGGCGTAAACCCAGGAGGCGGAGCTTGCAGTGAGCCGAGATCGCGCCACTGCACTCCAGCCTGGGGGACAGAGCAAGACTCCGTCTCAAAAAAAAAAAAAAAAAATAAAAAAAAAAAAAAATAAATAAAATATGCAATACAGACACATTATCCTGATGACTTTTAACACTAAACTGTAAATATTATGGGTTTGATTACCTTATCATTTCCATATTATTTCTTTATCCTCAAGGATGTAAAGTCATCTACCCCACTCTAAACAGTTTGACTGTGTCAGGTGGACTGAGGATTTCTACATTAAAAATAAATGAAGGCTGAGATTTAGGGTTAGTGATTCAAGGCTGAGATTTGGGACCAGGTTACTTTTTTTTTTTGAGATGGAGTCTTGCTCTGTTGCCCAGGCTGGAGTGCAATGGTGCAATCTTGGCTCACTGCAACTTCCGCCTCTTGGGTTCAAGCGATTCTCCTGCCTCAGCCTCCTGAGCAACTGGGATTACAGGCATGTGCCACCACGGCTGGTTAATTTTTTTTTTTTTTTTAAGTAGAGATGGGGTTTCACCATATTGGCCAGGCTGGTCTTGAACTCCTGACCTTGTGATCCGCCCACCTCAGGCTCCTAAAGCACTGGGATTACAGGTGTGAGCCACTGCACCCGGCCCAGATTGTTTCTTTTCTTGTAGTTGAGCCTGTCTGTTTTATTAGCAGCAGTCCCCAAGTTCACCCCTTTCAGTGGGAATTTGTTTTATAACTCAATTTGTCTAATTGTTCACTCATGATCAGGTTCAAGTTAAGTCTTTTTGGCAAGGATACTCCATGAGCAATGATGTACGCTTCCCATTGCATCACATCAGGAGCACATTATGGCATTTGGTCTCATTACTGGTGTGCCAAGTTTGATCACTTAGTTAATGTGGTGTCTGCCAGAGCGCTCCACCTTTTCACTTTGTAATTTATCAAAGATAGGTTTTTATGTTCTCGTTTTTAGTCTTTTCATAGACTCTTGTCTGGCAGAGACAATTATAAAGCACATAATTTGAGTTTGCACTCCCTGGATTCTACAGCCACACAGATGGTAAGGCAACCATTTTTCCATCCAGCTCAAGCTCCTTCCTTCCTTCCTTCCTTCCTTCCTTCCTTCCTTCCTTCCTTCCTTCCTTCCTTCCTTCCTTCCTTCCTTCCTTCCTCCCTCCCTCCCTCCCTCCCTCCCTCCCCTTCCCTTCCCTTCCCTTCCCTTCCCTTTCCTTTTTCCTTTCCTTTCCTTTTCTTTTCTTCTTTCCTTTCTTTTCTTTCCTTTCTTTTCTTCTTTCCTTTTCTTTCCTTTCTTTTCCTTTCTTTCCTTTCCTTTCTTTCTTTCCTTTCCTTTCTTTCTTTCCTTTCCTTCTCCCCCTCCCCTCCCCTCCCCTCCCCTCCCCTCCCCTCCCCTTCCTTTCCCTTCCTTTCCCTTCCCTTCCCTTTCCTTCCTTCCTTCCTTTCTTTCTTTCGAGACGGAGTCTCCCTCTGTTGCCCAGGCTGGAGTGCAGTGGTGCAGTCTCAGCTCACTGCAACCTCCACCTTCTGGGTCCAAGCGATTCTTCTGCCTCAGCCTCCCAAGTAGCTGGGACTACCGGCATGTGCCACCATGCCCGACTAATTTTTGTATTTTTAGTAGAGATAGGTTTCACCATATTGGCCAGGCTGGTCTTGAACTCCTGACCTCGTGATCCGCCTGCCTCAGCCTCCCAAAGTGCTGGGATTATAGGTGTGAGCCACCGCGCCCGGCACCTTGGTGGTTTTCGTATGTTTAGGAGAGACAGGGTTTCACCATCTTGGCCGAGTTGGTTTCAATCTTTTGACCTCAAGTGATCCACCTGCCTCAGTCTCCCAAAGTGCTGGGATTACAGGAGTGAGCCACTGTGCCTGGCCAAAACTTCTTTCTCTCTCTCTCTTTTTTTTTTGAGATGGAGTCTCGCTATGCTGCCCAGGCTGGAGTGCAGTGGCACAATCTCAGCTCACTGCAACCTCTGCCTCCCACGTTCAAGTGATTCTCCTGCCTCAGCCTCCTGAGTAGCTGGGACTACAGGCATGTGCCACCATGCCCAGCTAATTTTTGTAGTTTTAGTAGAGAAAGGGTTTCATCGTTGGCCAGGCTGGTCTTGAACTCCTGACCTCAAGTGATCCTCCTGCCTTGGCCTCCCAAAGTGCTGGGATTACAGGCGTGAGCCACCACGTTTGGCCACACTGGTGGTTTTCATGGAGACTCTTGAAGGCTGGATAGATAGTTCTCCCATGGTGATTCAAAAGTCTCTCCTCACTACCCCCAGTATATGTTCTGGTGAATCCCAGATCACATTGGTAGGTGACATTTTTAGTTCTGTCTTGTGAGTTTCTTGCATAAAAACACAAGCGTCTGAGATCACAACAGTTGTAATACTGGGGTCAGAGTATCACCTTCTATTTTTTTTTTTTTTGAGACGGAGTCTCGCTCTGTCGCCCAAGCTGGAGTGCAGTGGCGTGATCTTGGCTCACTGCCAGCTCCGTCTCCCGGGTTCACACTATTCTCCTGCCTCAGCCTCCCAAGTAGCTGGGACTACAGGTGCCCGCCACCACGCCCGGCTAATTTTTTGTATTTTTAGTAGAGATGGGGTTTCATCGTGTTAGCCAGGATGGTCTCGATCTCCTGACCTCGTGATCTGCCTGCCTCGGCCTCCCAAAGTGCTGGTATTACAGGCGTGAACCACCACGCCCGGCCGGAAAAATATGACTTCTAATGGCTGTACAATACATTGTAGGTAAGGATGTTAAAGTTTAACCAATTCTTCTTTTATTTATTTATTTTTGAGAGAGCCTGTGCTGTCGCCCAGGATGGAGTATAGTGGTGCAATCGTGGCTCACTACAACCTCCACTTCCTGGGTTTAAGCGATTCTTGTGCCTCAACCTCCCAAGTAGCTGAGACTACAGGTGTGCTCCACCACACTCAGGTAATTTTTGTATTTTTAGTAGAGACAGGGTTTCGACATGTTGCCCAGGTTGGTCTCCTGAGCTCAGGCCATCTGTCTGCCTAGGCCTCCCAAAGTGCTGGGATTATAGGCATGAGCCACTGTGCCCGTCCCAGTTCAACAAATTCTTCTATTGTGAGACATCTATGTTGTCTCCAATTTCTCACCAGTGTAAATAATGCTTCAGTGAATGCTTTTGGACTTAAATGTTTTCGTTTGGACTTTAACATACTTTTTCCACAGCTAAATTACTAAGGAAAGGGTACTGGAGAGGCAAGAACAGGTATTCATTACTCAAGAATAAAAAGTTAATGAATTAAATTTTTTCTGTTTGGGTTTCAGGAAAAATGGCTAGAAATCATTAAAAAAAAAAATCCATTGCAGCAGAAACAGTGCGATGCAACGTATCTTAAAAACAAAAAGGGGTGGCCGGGCGCGGTGGCTCAAGCCCGTAATCCCAGCACTTTGGGAGGCCGAGACGTGCGGATCACGAGGTTAGGAGATTGAGACCATCCTGGCTAATACGGTGAAACCCCGTCTCTACTAAAAAAAAAATACAAAAAACTAGCCGGGCGAGGTGGCGGGCGCCTGTAGTCCCAGCTACTCGGGAGGCTGAGGCAGGAGAATGGCGCAAACCCGGGAGGCGGAGCTTGCAGTGAGCTGAGATCCGGCCACTGCACTCCAGCCTGGGTGACAAAGCGAGACTCTGTCTCAACAAAAAACAAAAAAAACAAAAAACAAAAAGGGTCAGGTTGGGCATGGTGGCTCATACCTGTAATCCCAGCACTTTGGGAGGCTGAGATGGGTGGATCACCTGAGGTCAGGAGTTCGAGACCAGCCCAGCCAAACTGGTAAAACCCTGTCTCTACTAAAAATACAAAAATTAGCTGGGTGTGTGGTGGCGTGTGCCTATAATCCCAGGTACTCGGGAGGCTGAGGCAGGAGAATCGCTTGAACCCGGGAGGTGGAGTTTGCAGTGAGCCGAGGCTGTGCCATTCCACTCCAGCCAGGGCATCAGAGCGAGACTCAATCTTAAAAAAAAAAAAACAAAAAAAAAAACATAGCCGGGAGTGGTAGCAGGCACCTGTAATCCTAGCTACTTGGGAGGCTAAGGCAGGAGAATTGCTTGAATCCCGGAGGTGGAGGTTGCAGTGACCTGAGATGGTGCCACTGCACTCTAGCCTGGGCAGCAGAGCAAGACTCCGTCTCATGAAAAAAAAGAAAGAAAAGACTCAGTAAACTTATTGTTGAATCCTTTACCAATTAATGCAACTTTTGAATCTTTTCTCAATAACCATTCTTTTGTAATTCATAACTTATGTAATACGTATTTAAGGAATGTTTCATACACATAGGAAATAACCACATTCTATAAAGGGTCTAAATACATAAAACCATCACGTTTATTAGCAAATCTTTATCTCCTTGAATGTGTCAGTAGCTTAAGAAATAATGAAGGCCGAAGGCCGGGCCCAGTGGCTCACACCTGTAATCCCAGCACTTTTTGAGTCCGAGGTGGGTGGATCACGAGGTCAGGAGATTGAGACCATCCTGGCTAACACGGTGAAACCCCATCTCTACTAAAAATACAAAAAAATTAGCCAGGCATGGTGGCGGGCACCTGTAGTCCTAGCTACTCGGGAGGCTGAGGCGGGAGAATTGCTTGAACCCAGGAGGCAGAGGTTGCAGTGAGCCGAGATCGCGCCACTGCACTCCAGCTTGGGCAATAGAGGGAGACGCTGTCTCCGAAAAAAAAAAAAAGAAAAAAAAGAAATAATGAGGGCCGGGCACGGTGGCTCACATCTGTAATCTGAGCACTTTGGTAGGCTGAGGCGGGCGGATCTCTTGAGGTCAGGAGTTTCAGACCAGCCTGGCCAACATGGTGAAACCCTGTCTTTCCTAAAAATACAAAAATTAGGACATGGTCGCGCGTGCCTGTAATCCCAGCTACTCGGGAGGCAGGGGGATGAGAATCACTTGAACCTGGAGGCAGAGGTTGCAGTGAGCTGAGATTGTGCCACTGCACTCCAGCCTGGGGGACAGAGTCAGATTCCATTAAAAAAAAAAAAAAAAGAAATAAAACAAACAAACAAAAAAGAAGTAATGAATAGGCCTGGCATGGTGGCTCATGCCTGTAATCCCAGCTGTTTGGGAGGTTGAGGCAGGTGGATCACTTGAGCCCAGGAGTTCCAGATCAGCCTGGGCAACATAATGAGACCCTGTCTCTACCAAAAATACAAAAATTAGCCAGATGTGGTGGCATGTACCTGTGGTCCCAGCTATTTGGGAGGTTGAGGCAGGAGGATCGCTTGAGTCCAGGAGGCAGAGGTTGCAGTGAGCCGAGATGGAGCCACTGCATTCCAGCCTGGATGATAGAGTGAGACCCTGTCTCAAAAAAAAAAAAAAAAAAAAGAAAGAATAAAAAAAAGAGTCAAGGAAATGTTATCTACTTTTAGTTAGCAAGGTGTTTACTCATCAGGAAATGTAAAACTTCTACTTTATTATTATTTTTATTTTATTTTAATTTTTTTTTGAGACAGAGTCTCGCTCTGCCGCCCAGGCTGGAGTGCAGTGGCGTGATCTTGGCTCGCTGCAAGCTCCGCCTCCCGGGTTCACGCCATTCTCCCGCCTCAGCCTCCCGAGTAGCTGGGACTACAGGCGCCCGCCACCTCACCCGGCTAGTTTTTTTGTATTTTTTAGTAGAGACGGGGTTTCACTGTGTCAGCCAGGATGGTCTCGATCTCCTGACCTCGTGATCCGCCCGTCTCGGCCTCCCAAAGTGCTGGGATTACAGGCTTGAGCCACCGCGCCCGGCCAAACTTCTACTTTAAAAAAGAACTATTGGCTGGGCGCGGTGGCTCAGGCCTGTAATCTCAGCACTTTGGGAAGCCGAGGCAGAAGGATTGCCTGAGCTCAGGAGACCAGCCTGGGCAACATGGTGAAACCCCATCTCTACTAAAAATGTAAAAAATTTAAGCTGGGCGTGGTGGCTCATGCCTGTAATCCCAGAACTTTGGGAGTCTGAAGTGGGACGATCACTTGAGGTCAGGAGTTTGAGACCAGCCTGGGCAACATGGTGAAACCCCATCTCTACTAAAAATACAAAAATTAGCTGGGCATGGCGGCACACTCCTGTAATCCCAGCCACTTGGGAGGCTGAGGCATGAGAATCACTTGAACCAGGTAGGCAGAGTATAGTGAGCCAAGATCACGCAACTGCACTCTCCAGCCTGGATGACAGAGCAAGACAAGACTCTATCCCCCCAAAAACCAAAAACCCCAGAAAAACCCACAAATAAAAATACAAAAAATTAGCCAGGCATGGTGGCAGGCGCCTGTAGTCCCAGCTACTTGGGAGGCTGAGGCATGAGAATTGCTTGACCTTGGAAGGCAGAAAGCAGAGAATTGCAGTGAGCTGAGATCGTACCACTGCACTCCAGTCTGGGTGACGAATCGAGATTCTATCTCCAAAAAAAAAAAAAAAGGAAAAATATTTGATTCTTTTACTTTCTAAAAAGGATTTACATACTTTCCTCCCACTCCAGATGGGGATTTCATCTTCGATTTGTAGCTGCTTTTTTCTACTTGGCAATGTCGTGATCATCTATCTTTTCATGTCAATAAACAGTATACATGATCATTCTTTTTTTTGTTTTTGAGACAGTCTTGCTCTGTTGCCCAGACTGGAGTGCAGTGCCATCATGGCTCACTGCAGCCTCCTGGGCTCAAGCAATACTCCTGCCTCAGCCTTCCAAGTAGCTGGGACCACAGGCATGCACCACCATGTCCAGTTGATTTTTACTTTTTTTTTTGTAGAGATGGGGATCTCACTATGTTGCCCAGGCTAGTCTCAAACTCCTGAACTCAAGCAATCTTCCCACTTCAGCCTCCCAAAGTGCTAGGAATACAGGTATGAGCCACTGTGCCTGGCCTACCTGACGGTTTTTTTTTTTTTTTTTTTTTTTTCTTGATGGAGTTTCACTCTTGTTGCCCAGGCTGGAGTGCAATGGCACGATCTTGGCTCACTGCAACCTCCACCTCCCGGGTTCAAGTGATTCTCCTGCCTCAGCCTCCTGAGTAGTTGGGATTACAGGCGCACGCCAACATGCCTGGCTAATTTTTGTATTTTTAGTAGAGACGGCGTTTCACCATGTTGGCCAGGCTGGTCTCAAACTCCTGACCTCGTGATCCGCTTGCCTTGGCCCCCCAAAGTGCTGGGATTACAGGTGTGAGCCACTGCGCCTGGCCTACATGATCATTCCTATTCCTAATAGGCACCTGGTATTCCATATTTACCATTTTAACCTTTTGGACTTTTAGGTTATTTTAAAATATAAAGTTTATTATTACAGAAACTTTAATAAGCATCTTTGCATGTGGTTTTGTTTTGGGATAATTGTACATTCAGGTAGTTTTAAGAAATGGATCAGGCCGGGTGCGGTGGCTCACACCTGTAATCCCAGCACTTTGGGAGGCTGAGGTGGGCGGATCATGAGGTCAGGAGTTTGAGACCAGCCTGGCCAACATGGTGAAACCCTGTCTCTACTAAAAATACAAAAATTAGCTGGGCATGGTGTCATGCACCTATAATGCCAGCTACTTGGGAGGCTGAGGCAGGAGAATCGTTTGAACCAGGGAGGCAGAAGTTGCAATGAGTCAAGATTGCGCCATTGCACCCCAGCCTGGGCAACAGAGCCAGACTCTGTCTCAAAAAAAGAAATGGATCAGAAGCAAGGACTCTTTCTGAAAGGAAAAAATAAAAGGATGGAAATCCATTGTATACTTTGCCCATTTCCCAATTTTGCGAAGTTATATAGTAACCAGAATATTTACATTGAAACAACCCACTGATTTTATTCAGATTTACTTGTACTCATATTTGTGTGTTTACATAGTTTTTTGCACATGTCTGATTCTTCTGTCAAATGAAATTCCTTTTTTTTTTTTTTTGAGATAGGGACTTGTTCTGTTGCCCAGGCTGGAGTGCAGTAGCACAATCTCTGGTCACCATAACCTCTGCCTCCCGGGCTCGAGCAATCTTCCCTCCTTGGCCTCCCAAACTGTTGGGATTACAGGTGTGAGCCACCACTCCTGGCCCAGATTTCTTTGAAAGGGCTAATTCCTCCATATCTTTGTCAACACTACTCTTGGGTTTAGTTTAGTTTATCTCTCTGTAACTCAAGATTACTTTTTTTATAGTTTTAAATAGTTTTTGACATTTAAATATTTCATCTATTTGAGCTTAATTTTGGTGTAAGGTGTGAAGAAAGAGATCTGATTTTTTTTCTAAATGGATTAGCCAGTTGCCTCAATATATCTTACTAATACCATGAAGTAGTTGACTAGGTTATCAATATAGTTGTTAAAGGAAGGTATCATTAAAAAAAAAAGATACATGCATATTTACTGATCAAGTGTGGTGCAGATGAAGAACTTAGTACTCATGTATAAAATCTCAGGAAAGAGCCTTATTGGCCTTAATTAGGTCATAATGCCTATCTCTTGGACCTATCACCATAGCCAGAGGCTGTAAGGTCTGTCAGAATATGATTGGAATGCTTCTGAAAGGGAAGTGAAGACTATATTTTAGAATAAGGAAAAGGGTGTAGTGTGTGTTTTAAAAGAGGCATTCTATGGGTTGCAATGTTTAGAACATTTTATTAAAGTACAAAATTGTTGGAATTTAGCTAATAGAAAAACATAGTAAATATTTACAAAAACACTGATAACATTACTCAAGTCACACACATGTAACAATGTAGACAGGTCTTAACAAAGTTTACAGATTGAAATTATGGAGATTTCCCAAAATAAATCTAATAGGTCATTGCTGAGCATGGTTATCAATATAACATTTAAGATCTTGGAGCAAATGTTGTCCCCAAGTCTTCTGCAATCCAGTGCCCCTTAAAATTGGTTTCTCTCTTTGGGAGATTCAGACTCAGAGGCAGCCAGAGGGGACAGGTCAAGAGCTGAAATAATCACCTAACTAGTCTAATTTTCTTCATTCTATTGACTGTGTCAAGTTATAGACACAGTCAAAGTGTTTTCCTTCAGCCTCTGATGATTTGAGAAGATGAAGAACGTGAGCAATTTCTCATTGCTTAAAGAAAAACTTAGCACATAAGAGGCTGAGTGTAGAGTATCTATACTAGAACCATAAAGTTCTGTCTGATGGTAAATTATGTATAAAACTAAGATAAAACAGAGAATTATGCTCTATCTCATATTTACTGAAAGTAGGAAAGGAAGAAGAGTGACACTTTTAAATCAAACTGCTCTAGTTTTAGCACAGTGGATGGTTAATAAACACACTGCTTTATGCTGAAGTGACCAGATAACTATTTCTATAACTTAAAATCAGGTTTTAAAGACCAAAGAAAGCAGACTCAAAACACCGACAAAGCAGAGAAGAAAACAATGCCCATGAGATGGTCACTATTTAGACAGTATTATAAAAAGCTAAAGAACACTTGGGCTTTACTTCACTTTGATGGTCTTGTACTAAAAACACCTTCCCCAAACTAAATTCAGAGGGGAGGAAGTTAAGAGCTTCAGGTAACTTTAAAACCAGTCTTGGGCTCAGTAAGATAATTACTTAAAATAATCACCTCACATTTTAAAACAGATCATCTTCATCTGACTCTTCCAGGTACTTTATAGGTTTCTTTGCCCGCACAGATTTTGCCCGAGGAGCCACAGCTGAGTCAAAGTCCATATGGAAGTCATCACTCTCCCCCCTGGATTTCTAAAAGAGAAAAGCCCAGGTAACTTGTACAATGTAAATCTGACGACATAATTGTAATGTTAAAAAAATGTATCAAGACACTACATTCAAGGAGTTTTCTACTTTCTACTAAGTAATAAAAAGCAGATCTAAAGCCAACTCTTCCATTGCCCAAATAAGTGACATTATTTAACTTTGTTAAAACTAAATATGTACAGTAAAAGCCAACAGATTATGAGAGTTAATTTTCTTAAAGACATGCCAAATTATTAAGAGCAATGGCTTAGTTACGTGTTTCAGAACACCTACAGCAAAAGGACTGACTAGAATCAACACTGACCTTGCTTGTGACTGCTTTCGAAACAATTTTCTCAAAATTAGAGTCAGAATCATCAGAAGTGGATGGCTTCCTTTTACGGCGAATCTTGGTTTTGGGAGGATCAGGCTTTTGAGAGATACCAGAATTCAAAGCTGGTTCCTTTTTAGTTCCTTTAGGGGCAGCCCTTTTTTTGGCACCGGTAGTGGAGGTGGAAGACTGACCTGCAATTCAATACAGGCATTTGTTACAGCCGCTCTTTTTTTGAGATGGGGTCTCACTCTATCGCCCAGGCTGGAGTGCAATGGCATTATCTTGGCTCACTGCAACCTCTGCCTCCTGGGTTCAAGTGATTCTCCTGCCTCAGCCTCCTGAGTAGCTGGGATTACAGGCACGTGCCACCACACCTGGCTAATTTTTTGTATTTTTAGTAGAGATGGTGTTCTACCATGTTGGTCAAGCTGGTCTCAAACTCCTGACCTCAGGTGATCCACTTGCCTTGGGCTCCCAAAGTGCTGGGATTACAGGCATGAGCCACTGCGCCCGACCTAGTCACAGCCACTCTTAGATGAATTGTTCTCATTGTGAACTTTCTTCAGCAATGTGATGACTGTGTATATTTAACATAGGAAAAGACAATCTAAGAGAGGTGAAAATAGAGAATCAAAGTATTCTTAAACATTCTATTTTTTTTTTTTTTTTTTTTTGAGATAGCGTCTTGCTCTATCTCGCCCAGGTTGGAATGCAGTGGCACGATCTCAGCTCACTGTAGCCTCTGCCTCCTGGGTTCAAGCGATTCTCCCGTTTCAGCCTCCCGAGTAGCTGACTACAGGCATGTGCCACCACACCTGGCTAATTTTGTATTCTTAGTAGAGACGAGGTTTCACTATATTGGCCAGGCTAGTCTCGAAATCCTGACCTCAGGTGATCCACCCATCTTGGCCTCCCAAAGTGCTGGGATTACAGGCATGAACCACTGCATCCAGCCTTAAACATTCAATTTTAAGAATATGTTTTACATTAAACATTTGCAATTGCTTATAAATCCTATCCTTGTCATAGAAATGAACTAGATGAAGCCTGGTACTGAGAGAAACACGCTGATTTTAAACATTTGGACTACCTTATTTTTGGAGACAGGGTCTCACTCTCTCACTCAGGCTGGAGTGCAGTGGCTTGATCATAGCTCACTGCAGCCTTGAACTCCTGGCCTCAAGCGATCCTCTTGCTTTAGCCTCCCAAAGCGCTGGGATTACAGGTATGAGCCACTCTGCCTGGCTTTTGTTTTGTTTTGTTTTGACTAGTCAAGTGCAGTAGTGAGAAGGAGGGAAAAGAGTAGAACAAGGAGTTTGATCTGTAACTGAATGAACAATCAGGACCAGCCTTGACTACTAATTTTGATTATAAAGATCTAAAAGAAATTGCTTCCATTTGGAAAAGGTTTAATTTGTAATATCAACAGTAAGTTTTGGCAATAAAAAATTGAAATTGCCACGTGAAAACCAGTTAGTTAATTGCAACATTAACCCATCTCAAAGATTTAGGCTTACTTTTTGCTGCTGTCTTCTTCACTGTCACATTCTTTTTAGGAACTGTGTTTGTAATTTCAGTTTCATTTGGGAAATGTGTAGCAGGAGGGCTTGAAGACAGTGGTACACTGTCCTTAGCATCATCAGCTTCAAGGTCTATCATTTCAAATGGAAAGGAAAATAGTACATTTAAGCCAACACATGAAAATCCATTTTCTGCTTTGTGCTTGGTATGAATTCCTATTTAAACACCAAATATGTGACTTTTCTGGAATATTTAAAACATGCTTTTTTTTTTATTTTTTGAGATGGAGTCTTGCTCTGTTGCCCAGGCTGGAGTGCAGTGGCTTGATCTCGGCTCACTGCAAGCTCCGCCTCCCGGGTTCACACCATTCTCCTGCCTCAGCCTCCCGAGTAGCTGGGACTACAGGTGCCCGCCACCACGCCTGGCTAATTTTTTGTATTTTTAGTAGAGGCGGGGTTTCACTGTGTTAGCCAGGCTTGTCACGAACTCCTGACCTCAGGTGATCCACCCACCTCGGCCTCCCAAAGTGCTGGGATTACAGGTGTGAGCCACCATGCCCAGCCTAAAACATACTCTTAAAACTTTGTTCTAATTTCTGAATTTTTTATCAGCAAGAACAGTTTTTATTTTTTGTATCTCTAGCACCTAGCAAAGTACCTGGCAAGCACTATGATTACTTTTAGTATACTGAATGCAGTACCTATTTACATGTGAAACTAAACCCAACGAACAGTGTCAACATAATGTTATTAAGAACTCAAATTTATTTCCAAAGGAAGTACTTGGATAATGTAGCCAGGATTAGAACCCAGTTGGATCTGAGTGTCCCAGTAAGGCAGATGTCTCACTGCTTTTACTTAGATACATACCTGACATAGCACTTTTCTGTGGTTTCAGATCTTTGTTAGTAAGTCTAGAATTAAAAAAAAAAAAATCCTGACAACCAATTCTAAAGGTGTTAAGCAAAAAACAATATATTAGAAACAATCATGACAAAAACCCATATTAGATAAGATACTTACTTTGGGGAAGTTTTGGTCTTAGGTGGACTAGCATCTGATGGGACAAAATCTTCATCATCAGTTTTTTCATCAAAATCTGAGAAATCTTCATCTGAATCCAAATCCACTGTGAATTTGGTTTTTGCTAGTAAAAAAACATATACAAAAAAATCAGAGGGTAGTAGGAGAAACACTTAATTCATAGGTCGATATAACATTTCATGAATATTTTAGTTTTTAATCTCCTGAAAGATGCTTCAGTGTTTCAAAGCTTTAACTTACTTTAATTTACTGCTCTATTAAGACACAGTAATTTCTGGGGCAAAGTACCCTGAAGTATATTGGCCATTCCACTCTTACAGCTTATCTATAATGTTCTTTAGTTTTCCTTACTTGCTGCTCTTCGTGGCTCTGTTTCTCGTGGAGGGACATCAAAATTACTTTCGTCACTGCTCCTATCTGATTCTGAATCAGACCAGGGATTTCTCTTCTTTCCTTTTTTGATTGGCTTAAATGGCAATGTAGTTTGTTTCTTTGTCTTTGTACCTAGAGGAGAGATAGAAATCAACCACCTTTATATATTCTGAGACTCACTTTTCTCCATCTATCATCCATCTATGCTTCAAATTTATTAACCGCTGTGATAGTTCTGAGAATACAATCGTGAAAAGAAACAGATATGGTCCCTGTTTTTGTGGTGCATATAGCTTGGTCACTTAATCTTATAAATAAATACAATGTGGCCAGGCACAGTGGCTCATGCCTGTAATCCCAACACTTTGGGAGGCTGGGGCAGGAGGATTACTTGAACCCAGGGGTTTGAGATCAGCTGGGGTAAGATACAAGACCCTGTCTTAGCTGGGTGCGGTGGGTGGCTCACACTTACAATCTCAGCACTTTGGGAGGGTGAGGTAGGTGCATCGCTTGAGCGCAGGAGCTCAAGACCAGCCTAGACAACATGGCCAAACCCCATCTCTACAAAAAATACAGACATTAGTGGGCATAGTGGAGTGTGCCTGTGGTTCTAGCCACTAGGGAGGCTGAGGTGGGAGGACTGTTTGAGCCTAGGAAGTCGAGGCTACAGTGGGCTATGATCATGCCACTATACTGCAGCCTGGGAGACAGAGTGAGATCTTGTCTCAAAAAAAGAAAAAAAGAAAAAAAAAGAAAAAAAGAAAAAAGGACTGTCTCTACAAAATACAAAAAATTTTTAGAAATTAGCCAGTCATGGTGGTGAGCACCTATAGTCTCAGCTCCTTGAGAGGCCGAGATAGAAGGATTGCTTGAGCCAGTATTTCAAGACCAGCCTGGGCAACAGAGTGAAACCCTGTCTCAAAAAAAGTAGATACTCAAGGACAGATACATAGCTCAATCAATGGAACAGAATTGAGAGTCCATAAGTAAACCTTAACATTTATAGTCAATTGATTTTTGACAAGGGTAAAGACAAACATTGCAGAAAGAAGCCTTTTCAACATATGGTACTGAAATAATTGGGTATCTACCTGCAAAGGAATCAAGTTGGACACCTTCTTTACACCATATACAAAAACTAATTCAAAGTGGATCACAGACCTAAATGTAAGAGCTAAAACTATAAAATGCTTAGAATAAAACACAGAAGTCTACCTTCATGGGCTTAGCAAAATGGGAGGCCGAGGTGGGCGGATTGCTTGAGGTCAGGAGTTCTAGACCAGCCTGGCCAACTTGGTGAAATCCTGTTTCTACTAAAAATACAAAAATTAGCATGGTGGTGCGTGCCTGTAATCGTAGCTACTCGCGAGGCTGAGGCAGGAGAATTGCCTGAACCTAGCAGGTGGAGGTTGCAGTGAGCCGAGATCTCATTACTACTGCATGCCAGCCTGGGCGACAGAGCAAAATTCTGTCTCAAAAAAAAAAAAGGAATGAAGTACTAATATATGGGCTACTACATGGGTTACCCTTGAAAATATTATGTTAAGTAAATAAGTCATCTCCAAAAGACCACATATTATATGATTCAATTTGTAGGAAATGCCCCGAATAGGAAAATCTAGAGACAGCAGATTTTTAGTAGATTTTTAGTGGTTGCCTAGTGGGGCAAGGAGTTGGTGGCAAATGGCAAACGAATGTTAATGAGTTCAGTTTTCTTGGGGGGTGATAAATTGTACTAAAACTGTGTCTATACTAAAACCACTGAATGGCATACTTTACTTTTATTTTTTTTTGAGTTGGAGTCTTGCTCTGTCGCCCAGGCTGGAGTGCAATGGCACAGTCTTGGCTCTCTGCAACCTCTGTCTCCTGGGTTCAAGCGAAACTCATGCCTCAGCCTCTCGAGTACCTGGGACTATAGGCACACACCACCACACCAAACTAATTTTTGTATTTTTAGTAGAGATGGGGTTTCACCATGTTGGCCAGGCTGGTCTCAAACTCCTGACCTCAAGTGATCCGCCAGCCTCAGCCTCCTAAAGTGCTGGGATTAAGGCATAAACCATGGCGCCCAGCCAAATGGCATACGTTAAATGGGCAAATATGGCATGTGAATATCTCAATAAAGATGTTTCAAAAAAAGTAGACAGTAAAGGCATTATCAAATGATTAAAAGAATTGTTAATTCTATTTAGTTCATTGAGTGAACATTACCTATATCCGAAGCATGATGTTGAACTCTAGAGATAATACAAACATGACTAATATGTGGTTACTTTCCTTAAGAAACTGTATACTAGAACCTCATAAGTGGCTAGAAAATGAAATCTAATAAACTGGGTATTTTCTTAGATCCCAGTTCAGGAATTCAAATTAACGAACTACTTCATTACAAAATATTTTCTATAATGAATCAAATCCCAAGGACAGTATTAAAGAGGTCCAGGCCAGGTGCAGTGGCTCATGCCTATAATCCCAGCACTTTGGGAGCCGGAGGGGAGCGAATCACAAGGTCAGGAGTTCAAGACCAGCCTGACCAACATGGTGAAACCCCGTCTCTACTAAAAATACAAAAATTAGCCAGGCGTGATAGTGCATGCCTGTAATCCCAGTTACTCGGAAGGCTGGGGCAGGAGAATCCTTTGAACCCAGGAGATATTGTGCCATTGCACTCCAGCCTGGACCACAAGAGCAAAACTCTGTCTCAAATAAAAAAAAGATGTCCAAGTAGAATTCAGATACAGTCCTCTTTCACATTTCTCAATTCAATTCAACAAAAAGGTTTTGAACATCTATGTGGAATGTACTAGGTAACAATTAATTTAATCTTCGCTTTATACCATTTTCCTAAAAATGTTGTAATACCTGGTTCTCTTTTCTGTTTCTTTTCTAATCTTTGTTTTAGGCCTTCTAGTTCCATACCATCTTCTTGAGGGCTTCCTTCAGTATTTTCATTCTAAAAGATAGCAAAGTTAGGGTTGGATATAGAATAAATTCTGAACTATGGGATTAGAAATTTTATACATTTTTGGCCGGGAGCTGTGGCTCATGCCTGTAATCCCAATACTTTGGGAGGCTGGGGCGGGCAGATCTCTTGAGGTCAGGAGTTCGAGACCAGCCTGGCCAAGATAGTGAAACCCCACCTCTACTAAAAATACAAAAATTAGCTGGGTGTGGTGATGTGCCCCCAACTACTTGGGAGGCTGAGGCACGAGAATCGCTTGAATATGGGAGGCGGAGGTTACTGTAAGCTGAGATCCTGCCATTGTACTCCAGCCTGGGTGACACGGCGAGACTCTATCTCAAAAAAAAAAAAAAAGTATACATTTTTTTTCAATTTTAAGTGGAGGTATGCATCAATATTTTATGCATAATGTTTTTTTTTTTTTTTTTTTTCAGACGGAGTCTCGCTCTGTGGCCCAGGCTGGAGTGCAGTGGCACAATCTCGGCTCACTGCAAGCTCCGCCTCCCGGGTTCACGCCATTCTCCCGCCTCAGCCTCCCGAGTAGCTGGGACTACAGGCGCCGGCCACCGCGTCCGGCTAATTTTTTCTATTTTTAGTAGAGACGGGGTTTCACCGTGGTCTCGATCTCTTGACCTTGTGATCCGCCCGCCTCGGCCTCCCAAAGTGCTGGGATTACAGGCATGAGCCACCGCGCCCGGCCTATGCATAATGTTTTTAAGAGTATTACCAATTTTTTTTTTTTTTTTGGAGACAGAGTTTCGCTCAGGCTGGAATGCAATGGTGTGACTTTGGCTCACTGCAACCTCCGCCTCCTGGGTTCAAGCAATTCTCCTGCCTCAGCCTCCCGAGTAGCTGGGATTACAGGCACCCGCCATCATGCCCGCCTAATTTTATTTTTGGTAGAGACAGGGTTTCACCATGTTGGCCAGGCTGGTCTTGAACCACTGACCTTGAGTGATCCACCCACCTTGGCCTCCCAAAGTGCTGGGATTACAGCTGTGAGCCACGGCGAGAGTATTACCTTAATTTTCTTTTTATTTTTCTTTTCTGCCTCTGCTTTCATTTCTATGGTTATTCGCGGAATGACTCTTTGACCACGTGGAGAAGGCAAAACTTCAGCCATTTGTGTTTTTTTCCCCTTGGCCTTCCCCCCTTTCCCAGGAAGTCCAACTTGTTCATCTTGTTTCTCCTTGGCTTCAACAGCCTACAGAAGGGATATAAGAAAGCAAGTTTATATGTTAACAAAAACATTACAGTATCTAAACGGTCAACAGTTAAACTGATTTCACTTTGTTACATCTTAAAACTTGTGATAAATTGCTCTATAACCTAGTATACTATCAACAATAGTGAAGATGTAATTAAAGCACACCTTGAAAAGGAAGGTGTGGAGACAGAAGACTGGGTTTTATTCCTGGTTCTACCACTTAACCTTTTTGAGGAAAACAAAGGAGAAACTAAGAATAAAACATGTATATACATATATATTTGTAAACTCACATACAAAATATGAAAGGAAGTGATGCATACTTATCCAACCGACCGATTACAATCAGCTAGGCATCTATACTGAAGTGCAATAATACAAATTTGCTTGTTGAATTTAAGAAATAAGGTTTTTGGTTTTTTTTTTTTTTTTTAAGAGACAGTTATGCTGTGTCACCCAGGCTGGAGTACAGTGGCATGTGATCATAGTTCACTGCAGCCTTGAACACCTGGTCTCAAGTGACCCTCCCACCTTGGCCTCTGGAGTAGCTGAGACTATAGGCCCATACCACCATGCCTGGCTATTTAAAAAAAATTTTTGTGGAGATTAGGTCTTCCTAGGTTGCCCAGGCTGGTTTTGAACTCCTAATCTCAAGTGATCCTCCTGCCTCAGCCTCCCAAAGCACACTGGGATTACAGGTGTGAGCCACAGTGCTGGCCTTTTTTCTTACGTTAAAATAATGTTGCGAAACAAATGTTATTAGGAAGATTTAAGTAACAAAGACTCTTCTGAAACCATCTGGATAGCCCTGCTTTCTCCTTTTTTTTTTTTTAGATGGAGTCTTGCTCTGTCACCCAGGCTGGAGTGCAGTGGCGCCATCTCAGCTCACTGCAACTTCGCCTCCTGGGTTCAAGCAATTTTCGTGCCTCAACCTCCTGAGTAGCTGGGATCACAGGCGGATGCCACCACGCCCAACTAATTTTTGTATTTTTAGTAGAGACAGGGTTTCACCATGTTGGCCAGGCTGGTCTCGAACTCCTGATCTCAAGTGATCTGCCCACCTAAGCCTCCCAAAGTGCTGGGATTACAGGCATGAGCCACCATGCCCTGTGGCTTTGTTCTTTTTTTTTTTTGGAGATGGAGTCTCACTCAGCTGCCCAGGCTATCTCGGCTCACCACAACCATCATCTCCTGGGTTTAAGCAATTCTCCCATCTCAGCCTCTCAAGTAGCTGGGATTACAGGCACCCACCATCATGCCCGGCTAATTTTTGTATTTTAGTAGAAACAGGGTTTCATCATATTGGCCAGGCTGGTCTTGAACTCCTGACCTCAGGTGATCCGCCTGCCTCGGCCTCCCAAAGTGCTAGGATTACAGGCATGAGCCACCATGCCCGGCCGGCTTTGTTCTTTTAAGTTGACTTGGGGGACTGGGTTGGTGGTCTTCTTCCACATTTAAGCTCTTTTTATCTTCTCAGTCCTAATATGTTCTTCCCTTTATCAAAAACCAACTCCTGCTCTTTCCTTTTTTTGTCCAAAAACGTCTGGGCAGTCTTCTGGTATCATTTACGGTATTCTAAATAGCATTATTTTTTGAGACGGAATTCCACTCTTGTTGCCCAGGCTGGAGTGCAATGGCGCAATCTCAGCTCAACGCAACCTCCGCCTCCTGGGTTCAAGTGATTCTCCTGCCTCAGCCTCCCAAGTAGCTGGCATTACAGGCATGTGCCACTACGCCTGGCTAATTTTGCAATTTTTGTAGAGACAGGGTTTCTTCATGTTGGTCAGGCTGGTCTCAAACTCCCAACCTCAGGTAATCGGCCCGCCTTGGCCTCCTAAAGTGCTGGGATTATAGGTGTGAGCCACCACGCCTGGCCTTGTATTCTAAGTAGTATTTAACAATCTGGCCTTTTTTTTTTTTTGAGACAGAGTCTCGCTGTGTTGCCCAGGCTGGAGTGCAGTGGTGCGATCTCAGTTCACTGCAACTTCTGCCTCCTGGTGCAAGCAATTCTCCTGCCTCAGCCTCCTGAGTAGCTGGTATGCACCACCATGCCTGGCTAATTTTTGTGTTTTTAGTAGAAATGGGGTTTCACCATGTTGGCCAGGCTGGTCTTGAACTCCTGACCTCAAGTGATCTGCCCAACTCAGCCTCCCAAAATGTTGGGATTACTAGCGTGAGCCACCGTGCCTGGCCAATAATCTGTTCTTTTATATGTTATTTTGAATTTGTCCTTATGCCTCTCATTTTCTTTTTATTGCCAATTCTTAACTATGTTGACAAAGGTATTGCTGGAATATACTATTTCATTAATAAAAATTCTAACATGGGCATTATAAACTACACACCTCCAGTTCTTCAATAAATGTAGCCAAGTCTTCTTTCCACAAATCTGATGGACTCTTTCTCTTTAATGTGTCCAGCTCTTGTTCCTTCATAATTACAAAATTGAGTTAATATACGTACACAAGCAGCATTTTCATGCAATATACAAATTTTACTTTTACCATTAGAACAAAACTAAGCAGCATGTACCATCCTACCATCAACTCACTTTTTCATTTCTTAGTCTGCAGAGTTCATCTTTCTTTTCCTTGGTTAAATACCAAAGGGGCATATCAAGAAGATAGTTGAAGGTTGGTCCAGAATCTGTTACAGAGTCACTCTTTTCAGTTTCCTTTTCATTGTCACTCTCTTCATTTTCTTCTTCATCGGGAACCTAAAGGATGAATTAAAATCTAGCTTTATTAGAAAATGTGAAACATAAACATTATACAATACATAGTCTTTAACAATACAGAAAACTGCCACTCAAGATTACCTTTTGCTGGGCTTCTTTCCAGGCCTTCACAGGATCCGAATCATATCCCCTCTGAATCAGAACTTTAATTAATTCTTTCTTAGGCTTATTTTCTATTTTAAAAAAAGTAAACAGAGATAATGATTTTGAGTAATATTTTAGGAAAGGGATAAGGTTTTACCACAAGTGAAAAGTTTAAAACTGGAAATTAAACTGTCTTGGTACTTGCATAAATTTGTATATCCTGGTATACAGGCAAGTCTCCCTAAACTACTGACAAATGTAAATTACCACAAGAGGGCAGTCAAATCATATATGAGGCTACGATCGAATCTTTTTTTTTTTTTGGAGACAGGGTCTCTCTCACTCTTGTGCCCAGGCTGGAGTGCAGTGGCACTACCTAGGCTCACTGCAGCCTTGACCTCCCCAGCTCAAGTGCTGGGATTACAGGCATGAGCCATCGCATCCAGACAGTATAAGCCATTTGTAATCTTCCTGTTTTTTTTTTTTTTTTTTTAAAACCATCAGCCTTATTATCTATTCTCTCTTGGTCTCTTTTATTTTCTGTTCCTGTAAACATAATTGGTGTATCTATTCGCTTGATCAATCAGTTTATGCAAGGTCTTCTAGCTCTCTATTCTCATGTCTAATTGTCAACTAAATCTTGATTTCTCAAGATGCTCAGTCAAGGAAACACCATCTCTTTCAAACTATAAATACCTAATCAGATATTTAAAAGAAATGCTTGTATAAGTGACCAGGTGAATTAAATGGATTTTGCCTCTTTCTCCACCATTACCCTCACCAAAAATGTTTAAAGAAAGTTTGGTGTAACTAGAGTTTTAGTAAAGCAGTTATTATTCCCAAAACATACCAATGATTATTTTGCCATCTATTTTCTCTAAGATAAAGCGAGCCTGATTATTCAGTTTAGCAGATTCAGCACCAAGCATTCCTAGGAGCCATTCTTTTCTTAATCCATAATATTTAAGTCTGAGTTCAAAAAAGTCTCTTAGAATATCCAACACCGTGTCATATTTCTTTAAACAGCCTACGTGGTCAAAAAGCACCTGGAAAAGGAAAACAAGATTAGAGCCAAGAATAGACAAATTGGCTAAACTTTATAAAGGTAGACTAAGATATACTTTTAAAATTGATATTAATCTTTAATATAAATGGAAACATATGTACATCTCTCAAAACAAATACATACCATAGAGTTGCATGTGAGACTAGTTTGGAGTTTGAAGACTTTGTGTAGTCCAACTCTCTCTGCCTCTGCCAGTTTTTCTTCAGTCATCTTCACAACAAATTTCACAGTGGTATCTGTATGGTATTCCCTATAGTCTGTTATGAGAGGAGGTGTCTTCTCAGTGCCATTCAACATGGGTTCTAGAACTTGTTCTTTGTATGTCTAAAGAAAGAAATAATCCTGAAATTTCTAAAATACAGGCTCCTGAATAGTCAACAGCAATGGTACAAAAAGTGTTTCTTTTGATACAAAACTAAAAAAGAAATCCACAATTATTTACCTGGGTCCATGTTCTGATGGGAAGCTCTGAGATTTCAATGGTTGTGGAATTAAGAATAGCTACTTCACCACTAATCACATATTGATTTGGAGCCAGTTCTTCAATAGTACCCTTGAAGTTCTTGTAACTTGGAAGCTAAATTGGCATTTTAAAAAACAATGTTTTTTAAACGTGATACTAGACAGAAATCACAACAGCGTTTAACAAAAAATCTAAGTATAAAGTATGAAATTAAATTTTATGTTTGCATCCTCTTTATTCATAGAGTCTACTCAATTGAAACCCAAGGAAAATTTAAGGCTCTTAACGCACACAGAATACTTACCATTGGCAAAGGTTCTTCTCCATCCATCAAACGCCTGATGTTATTTACAACTTCACGTACATCAAAGTTGGGGATTTTGCAGGACCACCCGGTACCAATTCCTTCAGCACCATTTATCAGCACCATGGGAATAATAGGAATGTACCATTCAGGCTCAACACGCTGGTTGTCGTCATATAAAAACTTCAATGTGTGATCATCTTTTGGTGGAAATAACAACCGAGCCAAAGAGCTAAATAAAGAAAAGAATCAAAGAATGTTATTTTATAAAAATACTGAATTTGACACTTAACTTTTATCGAAAGGACATGTGTTATACATGAAAATTATCTTGGTTTTACTTGCTGACTAATATTCATTTAACACTATTTATTGAGCACTTTCTATGTGTCAGGCACATGGACATAAAGTCTCAATCCTCAAGGAGCTCACATTCCAGTAGAGGTTTGACACTGAACATACATTTTGTTAGGTGGTGGGATAAACACTGAGAAGAAAAAGTAGGAAAGTGACTGAAGAGTTGCTAAGGAAAAGTAAGCCGTTTCTGATAGGATAACGTTTGAGCAGAGAAAAGAAACTGAGGGGGCCAGGTGCGGTGGCTCGCGCCTATAATCCCAGCACTTTGGGAGGCTGAGGCAGGTGGATCACCTGAGGGCAGGAGTTCAAGACCAGCCTGGCCAACATGGTGAAACCCCATATCTACTAAAAATATAAAATTAGCTGAGCATGGTGGCGTGCACCTGTAATCCCAGCTACACAGGAGGCTGAGGCAGGAGAATCACTTGAACCTAGGAGGCAGAGGTTGTAGTGAGCTAAAATCGTGCCACTGCATTCCAGCCTGGGCAAAAAGAGCGAAACTCCATCTCAAAAGAAAAAAAAAAGAAAAAAGAAACTGAGGGACTGAGCCATTTGGATATCTAGAGAAAGAGCGTTGCAAGCAAAGGAACCAGTAAGTAAATGGCCCTGAAGAGAAAATGTGCTTGGTATAGTTGAGTATAGGCCGAGGACAGTGTGGCTGGAGAAGAGATGGTATGAGAAGGAATCAAAAGATATGGAAGGTGGGGACACGGATCACATAATGTCTAGTTAGCTAAAATAGGTCTTTAGATTTTACTCTGAGCAGTTGAAGGTTCTGAATCGGAGTGACTTATTTTTTAAAAAAATAATTGGCTGCTATAAAATGGTATATTACAATAGTTTAGATGAGATGGGGGTGGCTTAGTATTTTTCCAATGCAGATCCTATAGGATTGGCTGAGGAACTGGACGTAAGTATCGAGCAAAGGAGTCAAAGGTGACAAGGTTTTTAGCCTGAGCAGTTAGAAGGATGGTATTCCATTTACTGAGACAGGAAAACTAAGGATTTGGTTTTAGACTTATGTTTGAGATACTTAACTAGATATCCAAGTGACAAATGTTGAGAGGGCAGTCAGACATAAAAGTTGAGAGTTCAGGGGAGAGATCAGGACTGGAGATTTAAAGGTATAGACCAGATGAATGGGAGATCATTTGGGAATTGAGTGTAGAGATATTGGAAAGAGATCTGACGAAGGAGTCCTAGAATGGGCCAGTATTTAGAGGTTGGGAAGGTGACAAGGACCCAGCAGAGACAGCTAATAAGGAAAGAGAGAACCAGAAGAGTCTACAGTCATAGAGTCTACAGTCATAGAGGCCAAATAGTTTCAAGAAGGATGGAGTGATTAGTAACTGTTTGAATGCCACTGAAAGGGTGACTGGGATGACAGCTGAAAATTGACTATTCATAATATACTTTCCATAGGCTTGTATAGGAGTAAAATTTCAATTGTGATATTTAGGAAGAATCAAAGACTCCTTTACTCAGTCCCAAGCTCTACATCAAGATTTCTCAACCTTAGCATAATCGACATGTTGCGCTGGATAATTCTTTTTGTTATGGCGGGGCTTTCCTGTATATGTTAGGGTATTTATAAGCCTCACCCCCGCCTCTGCCCACTAGATGCCAGTATCTTCTGATTAACTGAGTTTTTGTTTTTTTGGTCAACTAAATCTCACATTGTTTCAAAACTGGAATGGTGAAAGTGAAAGCATACCTACCTGAGCATTGTGAAGATGTATCGTGGACTAGCGGAATCCTTGCCACCATGTAGCCTGGTACCAAACTGACCAATGGGCTGCAAGAGGTTCAGATTATTGCTACCCACAAAATTCTGAGCCAAATTGATAATGGTCATCATTAGTGACATCTGTGGGGAAAAAAGATTCATTAAGTTGAGGCTTTTACTAATACAAATACATTATTATGACTTAATCTCACTATAATCCTGTAACATTTTGTGAGGTTTAGTTGTTTAGTGACTTTCCTCAGATTAATAGATGGCAGAAGTAGTACTTGAACCTACAACTTCTGGCTCCAAGTTTAGGGCTGCCGTCCAACAATTTCTACTAAGTCCCACTCAACTTTGAAGGCATAGCTCCTCTCCTTATCCTCAGCAAAACGAAATACTTCCTCCTTTGTGTTACAATGCTGTGCTCATTTCTATTCTAGCATGTATCATTTTATTCTATAGCTGTGTGTGTATTGGCCCTCTGGCTAAATTGTTATATCTTGGGGATAAGGAACATATTTTATTTTTATTTATCTTTGTATACCTGGTACATGGTAGGCATTCAACAAATGTTCATTGGGTGAAAATTTATTGTATCCCTACTATATTTTGATTGAAAGCAACAAGACAACCATTATATTTAAAATTCTAGAAACCTGTAGGCAATCTAGTGCTTTAAAACTGTTTTACCTAATTAATGCAAAAAGCAATCACAAAACATTGGTGTAAAGTCAAACAATTCAGACACATATAAAAAGTGAAAGTTGCCTTTTCCAATTCCCAGGGGTAACTAAAGTGAACAATTTGGAACATATCCTTGTAGACCTTTTTAGTTATTGTTCTGCCTCTTTTTCTCCTCACCTGACAATAGACCATGAATATTCCTCAGTGTCAGTGTACACAGTTTTACTGAAGCTATAGCACTGATTCTATGCATACATGTGTCACAATTTATTATAACAATTTTCAAATCAGTGGAGGTCTAAATTTTGACATCACAAAGTTATAATAAACATACTAAGTATCTTTTAATGTAGACCTTTGCAGACTTATGAGTATCCCTGCAGGAATACTACTTTCAGAAATCAAAGAGCAAGCAGTTTTATTGTTTGACAGATTTTACCAACTTGTTCTTTACTATGAATATATGAGCTTATACTTTCACCAAATCTATTTTGAGAATGACTCTGCAGGGATTTCTGACATAATGCTTTCTGGAAACATGGATTGTATGTTTACCTCACCATGATGATAAGAAGACATTTCAGCCACTGATCCAGCTAACTGGGCAACCTTTACCTCTCGCTTGTCATTCCGTTTGAAGCAAGTAAACAAAACCTTTCTCTGACCTGGTTTCAAACCTTTAAAATGAAATAAGAGCAAAAACATAAGTATCTTCAATTTAACCATTTTTGGAATTTGATTTCCATCTTACAATGAAAACAGACGAACAAATTGGAACTCACCATCCACCATAGAAGGGATAGATCTCTCGTTATCAGAATTTGAGAACAAGATAAGTTCCTTGTTGATGAAGTCATTATATGTCAGATATGTGGTAGTTTGTCCATACAAGTAATCCTGAAGGACCAAATAGTATTACATGAGACCACCAGTCTTAACAATGCTCAACACAAAAATCAAACAGAAACCTTTCAGAACTAAGAATTATTTCTGTAATTCTTAAGTCTTAAAGAAATATTGAATAATACATAAATATTTTATGTTTTAAAGATAAAGCAAATTTAACTGCTGCACAATTCTATCATATCAAATTTTTTACTAAAATAACTATTCAGTAAGTTTAATTTGCTATAGTATCAATACAAAAAGGTCAGTCTAACAGTCCATTCTGTGGGATATATTTAATACTTTTACCTCAGGAAGTCCAAGTAACTTTCGTTGTCTTCTATCCTCCATGAAATTAGTTAACCATTCCTTTCGATCATCTATCTGTTTTTTGCTAAAGGCCTATAAATTAAAGGATGAAAAAGATGTCAGTGATACTAATAGGCTCCAAAATATCCTTCTACAAAGAAGGAACAAACAACAGAAAAACAACAAAAATCCTGTTTTCCTTTTTTTTTTTTGAGACAGAGTTACTGCTGTCTTGCCCAGGCTGGAGTGCAATGGTATCATCTCGGCTCACTGCAACCTCCGCCACCTAGGTTCAAGCGATTCTCCTGCCTCAGCCTCACCAGCCCCTGGGATTATAGTTGCCCGCCATCACGCCCAGCTAATTTTTGTATTTTTGTATTTTTTTGAAACAGAGTTTCACTCTTGTTGCCCAGGCTGGAATGCAATGGTGCGATTTCGGCTCACCACAATCTCCACCTCCCGGGTTCAAGTGATTCTCCTGCCTCAGCCTCCCGTGTAGCTGGGGTACAGGCGCGCCCCACCACGCCTGGATAATTTTTTGTATTTTTAGTAGAGATGGGGTTTCTCCATGTTGGTGAGGCTGGTCTCGAACTCCCAAGCTCAGGTGATCCGCCCGCCTCGGCCTCCCAAAGTGCTAGGATTATAGGCGTGGGCCACTGCGCCCGACCTTTCTTTTCTTTTTTTTTTTTTTTTTTTTGAGACGTAGTCTTGCTCTGTCGCCCAGGCTGGGGTGCAGTGAGTGGCGCAATCTCGGCTCACTGCAAGCTCCGCCTCCCGGGTTTGCGCCATTCTCCTGCCTCAGCCTCCAGAGTAGCTGGGACTACAGGCGCCCACCACCTCGCCTGGCCAATGTATTTTTTTGCTTTGTTTTGTTTTTTCTTTTGTATTTTTAGTAGAGACAGGGTTTCACTGTGTTAGCCTGGATAGTCTCAATCTCCTGACGTTGTGATCCACCCACCTTAGCCTTCTAAAGTGCTGGGATTACAGGCGTGAGCCACTGTGCCCGACCTTTCTTCTTTTACTTTTTTTTTGAGATGGTCTCACTCTGGTGTCCAGGCTGGAGAGCAGTGGCCTGATCTCGGCTCACTGCAACCTCTGCCTCCCGGGTTCAAGTGATTCTCCTGCCTTAGCTTCCCGAGTAGCTGGGACTACAGGCGCCCGCCACCACGCCTGGCTAATTTTATTTTATTTTTTTATTTTTAGTAGAGACGGGGTTTCACCGTGTTAGCCAGGATGGTTTAGATCTCCTGACCTCGTGATCTGCCCACCTCGGCCTCCCAAAGTGCTGGGATTACAGGCGTGAGCCACCATGCTTGGCCGAGACAGAGTCTTATACAAAAATGTAAATGTTTCAATTGACTAAAGTAATGATTTCTAAAATTAGAATGTATATATAAAATACAACTCAAACGTACCAGGCTGATAGCAGCATCATCTTCAGGACCAGAATATTTGAACTGGATACGATGTCTTTTCATATCTGCAAAATATTCTTTAGCTTCCTTTGATGTGCTGGTACCCAAACCTATAAAAGCAAGAATACCAAGTTCCCTCATATAGTCTTGTACAGGGTGTATAATAAAATGAGAAGTTCTATATGGGTTTCATTACAAACCTTTGTAATATTTGACTTTCCATTTTTTATAATTTGGAGTAGAACTCTTCCATTCTTCAAATTCAGGAAGGCTATAAAATGCCATTTCTTGCTTGTTTTTGGACACCTGTGATAAAAAACAATGACTGTGGCTTTGCACACTGTGGGGTCCCCTGTATACCTCTGCATGTGACTGGGCTTATATGTATATCCAGGTTTGAGGAGTAGGGCCTTAAAATATCCATGATGGTATCTTAGAAATTAGTGTACCTTCACAATGGGAGTGATAAATTCCTCCAGGAAACGATGTCGCAGAAGAGAGGGCCAGTTGTGATGGATAAAATTAATCAGCAAGCCTTTGATGTGGGAACCATCTTGGTCCTAGAAATATTTGAAAGCCAAAGGTCAAAAGAATTGTTAGGCTGGGCCTGGTAGCTCACACCTGTAATCCCAGCACTTTGGGAGGCCGAGGCAGGCGGATCACCTGAGGTCAGGCGTTCGAGACCAGCCTGGCCAACATAGTGAAACCCTGTCTCTACTAAAAATACAAAAATTAGTTGGGTGTGGTGGCATCCACCTGCAGTCCCAGTTACTCAGGAGGCTGAGGCAGGAGAATCGTTTGAACCCATGAGGCAGAGGTTGCAGTGAGCTAAGATTGTGCCATTGCACTCCAGCCTGGGCGACAAGGGCGAAAGTCCATCTCAAACAAAGAATTGTTTATAAATTAAAAAAAAAAAAAAAAATTATGATTGACCTACTGGCAATTTGTCAAATTTTCTATGGGAATCAAAAAAGGTCTATTCAAATCCTGGCTCACTTAACCTGTATTTGTAACATACATATGATATAAGCTTATCTGATTAGATGTTGATTAGAGGTAATGAATAAAGCTCCTATTTAAATAATTTATTTTCATGGCAAAAAAACCACAATGCAATTAAATTAAGACATGCTTAATTTAGTTGAACAATCTAAAAATTTAATAACAAATCTGACCTGATCTGTCATAATCATTATCTTCCCATAACGAAGAGTCTTCAGTGAATCTTCATCTTCATAGTTTTTCTTGTACTGAAGACCCACAATCTTGATGATATTGTTAATCTCAGCATTTTCCATGATCTGAAATGGACGTATACCAAAAAAAAGTGTCTTGTTTATAAATTTGAAAAGAACAAAGAAATGTATCAGTATATGTTGCTTGAATTTTCTTGAGCTCCAGTATTTTGAGCTATTAGCTTATAACTTATTACATCAGAAAGGTCTGTTAAAATAGGCTATAGTGTACCTAATTTCTCAAAATAATCACAAACTGTCTAAAATATATTTTAAAATGCCTAATGAGGGAATTAAATATAAGCATGAAGTCTTGTATTATAAACTAGATTTAGATTCCAGAGATAGTTTTATATTATACCTGCTTATGAGAAGCTTCTCGAACATTGAGCATTTTTCCTCTCAGAGGGAAAACCCCATATTTGTCTCTCCCAACCACACCAAGGCCTGAAACAGCCAAAGTTTTGGCTGAGTCTCCCTCAGTCAGGATAAGTGTACAATCAGTGGAGTTTCGGCCCCCTAAAATAAAAATACACAAATTAATATTAGCTCATTCAGTTCAACCTCAAATATACTAACTTGGATATGCTGTTTATAGCCTTGTGATAAAACACAAATAATTTATTATATATCAAGTAAAATTATTTGTTAGGTAATAGATCATGATGTAAACATTATTGCTTTATACTCCAAAATAATCACCTCAATATTATTTATAACATGGAAATGACCTAAATGTTCCACAATAGGAAACAGGTTGATTTTTAACAAGTTATTCTGTTGAATATAGTTATTCTGTCAAGGGAAAAATAACTATCCATGGTATGCCATTAATGAATAAAATAACAACTATAAGACTTAAAGTTTGGACACATTATTAAATATGTACCTGCATCATTGGCATCATCAAGTTTGGGAATTCCCTTGATTCTGTTATGTTTTACAGCTGAACACTTCTTGTTTAACTGGACTTGGGCCTTAAATTTCACCCAGTTTAGTATGCTTTCTACAATACCACAGCCAATTGCCTGAAAATGAGAAGATTCATATTAGAGAAGAAGGGATCTTTCAGAAACCTAGAATACAAATGAGCCTCAATAAAAACGATTCAAAAATTAAAAAGATGTAGAACAGTAATTTCTGGATAGAGGATGGCACATCTTTCCATGTCAGGTTATCACTGCTGAGGGAGCTGCTCCTTTTTTTTTTTTTTGAGACGGAGTCTTGCTGTGTCACCCAGGCTGGAGTGCAATGGCCAGATCTCGGCTCACTGCAAGCTCCGCCTACCGGGTTCACGCCATTCTCCTGCCTCAGCCTCCCGAGTAGCTGGGACTACAGGCACCCGCCACCTCGCCCGGCTAGTTTTTTTTTTGTATTTTTTATTAGAGACGGGGTTTCACCGTGTTAGCCAGGATGGTCTCGATCTCCTGACCTCGTGATCCGCCCGTCTCGGCCTCCCAAAGTGCTGGGATTACAGGCTTGAGCCACCGCGCCCGGCCAGAGCTGCTCTTTTTGGTTCATTCGTTCAATAAATATTTACTATGTACATATATTGTGCTAGCACTGAGCTACTTGTTGGAGATATAGTGGTTAAAAAAAATTAGGCCAGGCGCGGTGGGTCATGCCTATAATCCCAGCATTTTAGGAGGCCGAGGTGGGTGGAACACCCGAGGCCAGGAGTTTGAGACCAGCCTGGCCAACATGGCCAAACCCCATCTCTACTAAAAATACAAAAATTAGCTGGCATGGTGGTGGGCACCTGTAATTCCAGCTACTCGGGAGGCTGAGGCAGGATAATCGCTAGAACCCAGGAGGCAGAGGTTGCGAGTCAAGATCGCACCATTGCACTCCAGCCTGGGTGACAAAAGTGAAACTCCATCTCAAAAAAAAAAAAATTAGCCACGTGTGAAACGGCTGTAATCCCAGCTGTTTTGGAGGCTGAGGCAGGAGAATTGCTTGAATCTGGGAGGCGGGTGTTGCAGTGAGCTGAGATCAAGCCACGGCACTCCAGCCTGGGAAACAGTGAGAAGCTGTCTCAAAAACAAATTATAAATAAATAAATAAATAAATAAATAAAATTAGACACAAATAAAACAAATTGAGACACTTGTCCTCATGAAGTTTAAGACACAACACAGAAGACAGACATAGGTGGGTGCGGTGGCTCATGCCTGTAATCACAGCACTTTAGGAGGCTGAGGATGGTGGATCAAGTGAGGCCGGGAGTTCAAGATCAGCCTGGCCAACATGGTGAAACCCCATCTCTAACTAAAAATACAAAAATTAGCTGGGCGTGGTGGTGCATGTCTGTAATCCCAGCTACTCAGGAGGCAAGGAGAATCGCTTAACCCTGGGAGGCAGAGATTCCAGTGATCCGGGATCACGTCACTGCACAGTAGCCTGGGCAATAGAGCTACTGTCTCAAAAGAGACCTGTCTCAAAAAAGACTGTCTCAAAAAAGACCGGGCATGGTGGCTCACAACTGTAATCCCAACACTTTGGAAGTCCGAGACGGGCGGATCATTTGAGGTCAGGAGTTTGAGACCAGCCTGACAAACATGGTGAAACCCTGTCTCTACTAAAAATACAACAACAAAAAAATTAGCCACGCCTGTAATCTCAGCTATTCAGGAGGCTGAGGCAAGAGAATCACTGAAACCCAGGAAGCCACTGCATTCCAGCCTGGGTGACAGAGTGAGACTCCGCCTAAAAAAAAGACAGAAATAAAATAAGTTACAGTGTTACAAGTGTTATGGATAAGCAAAAAGTTTGCTAATAAGGTATGTTCGATATTATATTGGAACCAACTTGGGTGGTGGGAAGGGTAGAAAGTAAAGGCTTTCCTGAGGAAAGGACAAGACCTAAAGTAGCCAGGTGAAAAGGATGTATTTCAGACAGAGGGATTAGCATGTGAACAAACTCTGAGGAGGGGAAGAGTACTGTGCTTTTCAGTAATTTAAAAGCAACAGGACCATACAGGAAAAACTGGCACTGAGATGAGTTGGAGAAGTAGGTATAATTAGATTACAGCCGATCTTTCTTGTTGGCCAAATTATGGAATTTGGACTTCCCCTGAGTGGAAGTCATTGAAAGATTTCAAATGAGAGTGAAGACAAAAATGTGTGCTTTAACACAAAAAGGTCACTCAAAAGCATTGCAAGGAAAGGACTTGACCAGTATGAAGGTTAAGAACCTACTGTAGCAAACCAAAAAAGAGATAATGGTGAGAAGCTACTGCGACATCCAAGAGATGATTCTTATTGACTGGATTAGAGAGGAGGGGAAATAAAGAGAAGGCTCCCAGCTTTGTTTACACAACCTAGAGGTTGGTTGGGGCTTTTTACAAAGATAGGAAGTTGTTTTTTTGTTGGAGCATGGGGAGCTGCTTGTATGGGCAAATCAGTGAGTATGGAGGTAAAGAATTCAATTTTAGATGTGGATGATTGAGAGCAAGTCTTAGGCATTTAAGTGAGGGTGTTTGTTGAACAGCTAGATTAATTCAAAAGTGATCTAAGCTTAATGGTGATATGTAATTGGGAAATACTGAAATATAGATGGTAATTAAGTCCTTGGTAAAATCAGTTAAAGAAAAGCCCTTTTTTACTTCCTTTTCAGATTGGGAAGACTTGGAGAAGTGCACTGTGGGAAGAATCATTGTTTCTGCAGAGCTGAGAAGTGCAATGGAAAATAAAGTCAGGTGTTTCTATTTTTATTTCCCTCTAAGTACTTACAGCTTTGATAAATTTTTCACTTAATTGGCATGTTGATCCAAAGCTCTTTGGTTGTAAGGTCATGTTTTCTTTTGTCTGAGAGTCAAAGGTTGGGTTTTCAATTAAGGCATTTACAAATATCCACATGTGATTTTTCACCTGCAATAAAAGTTGATAATAAGTCACTAAAAATGTACTCATGCTTTATTTATAGCCTTTCTCTTCTTCCTTGACTTTAGAAAAAGAAAACTGCCAAAAGCACATACCTGATGTGCTTTTACTGCAACACCACCCTTGTTCTTCTTCTTCACAACATCAACAAGTTTAGTCACAATCTGATCAGCTACATAATCAACATGTCTGCCACCCTAATAAAGAAAAACACCAAACCATAAAACTCAGTATCCTCAAAATTATAATCATCAAACATTAAAAAAAAACTAATTTAACCTCCTTTATACTAGCTAGCCAAATATTCAAGTCTACTTCATATGTTAAAAACAATAAGAACACATATATGTAAAGCTAAAACATGATTAATAATTTAAGAATAAAATTACCTTGGAAGTAGCAATGCTGTTGACAAAGCTAATTTGCTGAAAGCCTTTTTCACTCATGGTTAAACACACTTCCCACCTGTGGTTCACTTGTTCATGTATTACTTTCAATGGGTTACCAGTTTCATCCAACTTGTCCTTCAAATACATGTCCACATAACTACGAAATCCTTTTACCTGTACAAGAATTAAAGGTAATAGTATTAAGAAAGTTATTAAAAAATAGTTTCAATGATAGACTATGAGGACTTTCCAAAACCAATGCAATGATATTCACTGATAGGCATAAAAGAATGGTCATTAAAGGACACAGGCCGAGGTGGGTGGCTCACTTGAGCCCAGGAGTTCAAGACCAGCCTGGGCAACATAGTGAGATCCCCATCTCTATTTAAAAAAAAAAAAAAAAAAAAATTAGCTGGGCATGGTGTTGCTGCCTGTATTTCCAGCTACTCCAGAAGCTGAGGTGGGATGATTGCTTGAGCCTGGGAGGGCCAGGCTGTAGTAAGCCGTGATTGCATCACTGTACTCCAGCCTGGGTGACAGAATGAGAGGCTATCAAGAAAAGAAAAAAAAAAGTAAAATTAAAAAAAGGACATGAAATATGTATTTTAGGTGTTTTTTTTTTTTTTTTTTTTTTTTGAGACGGAGTCTCGCTCTGTCGCCCAGGCTGGAGTGCAGTGGCCGGATCTCAGCTCACTGCAAGCTCCGCCTCCCGGGTTTACGCCATTCTCCTGCCTCAGCCTCCCGAGTAGCTGGGACTACAGGCGCCCGCCACCTCGCCCGGCTAGTTTTTTGTATTTTTTAGTAGAGACGGGGTTTCACCGGGTTAGCCAGGATGGTCTCGATCTCCTGACCTCGCGATCCGCCCGTCTCGGCCTCCCAAAGTGCTGGGATTACAGGCTTGAGCCACCGTGCCCGGCCTTAGGTGTTTCTTTGAGAAAGAAATTCCTTCAATACATTTAAAATGAGCTGATTAAAAAATGTGGCATACCATTCTCTTTTCAAGAACATATGTGAGAAGTGGTAAGAAAATACATATGGTGGCGCCGGGTGCAGTGGCTCATGCCTGTAATCCCAGCACTTTGGGAGGCCAAGACAGGTGGATCATGAGGTCAGGTGTTCGAGACCAGACTGGCCAACATAGTGAAACCCCGTTTCTACTAAAAACATAAAAAATTAGCCGGGTGTGGTGGCGGGCGTGTTATCCCAGCTACTCGGGAGGCTGAGGCAGGAGAATCGCTTGAACCTGGGAGGCAGTTCGTGCCACTGCACTCCAGCCTGGGCAACAGTGTGAGACTCTGTCTCCAAAAAAAAAAAAAAAAAAAAAACATATGCGAGGGGAAAAAAATCAATTTTGCATTTGACAATGATTACAAAATCCCTTATTATCGTTAACATCCAGGAAAATACTCACTGGCAGTTTATTTCCATTAAGAAAGACTTTGACATCTTTGGTGGATCCAGCAATATCATATGCTCTTCTGACCATTAGTGCAACAATATCTTTGTCCAGGCTTTGCATTTTAAACTTAGACAAATCAGGCTGAAAGGTGATACATGTATAATCTTCTCCACTGAAGGGCTTGAGTTCCATCTCACCAGCTCTCCCCATATTATCCATCCATGTCTATGGAAGTAAAGAATAGGAAAGATGAAAAATTCAAGTCACCTCACAAACTAGAAGGAAATAACATAAATTTATGCATCCTAATAACCTAATATATGCTTATGAATAATTTTTCATACTTCAATAGCTTATAAATTATGTTAAATTAAACCAACCATTAATGCCATTATAAATGGCTATACTACTACCATTTATCATTAAGGTACAAGACACTTTTTTACTTGCCTGTTTGAACATTTTCTTGTATTCTCTACTGGCTGTTTCCACAGTAAATTTGGTACTGAATATGTTACACAATTTGGCTCCATAGCCATTTCGACCACCTGGGCAAACAAATATGAAACACTATTTTATTGTTATTATCTCATTGACAGCTTTATTTCTTAATCACTGGGAGAGCTATTCAATTATAGAGATTTATTTCCATATTTTTAACCCTCATGCCACAGACAGTCATTTAAAATACATATATTTTTAGTAACAAATATGTTATTTCCCCTCAATACTCTACCTGTCACTTTCTTTTCATCATCATCATAGTTACTAGAAGTTAGGAGCTGTCCAAATATGAGAGCTGGGACATACATCTTTTCAACTTTGTGTTCAACAACAGGAATACCTTTTCCATTATTCCATATACTAATTAAATTGTTTTCCCTAAGAAAACAAGATTGAGAATTGTATTGTACAACACATTAAACGAATGCTTACCATTTTAAAATATTTAAATACTATTATTTCTAAAATATGTATATTCAGGCTGGGCGCGGTGGCCTACACCTGTAATCCCAGCACTTTGGGAGGCTGAGGAGGGTGGATCACTTGAGGCCAGTTCTGGCCAACATGTTGAAACCGTCTCTACTAAAAATAAAAAAATTAGCCAGGCGTGGTAGCGCACACCTGTGATTCCAGCTACTTGGGAGGCTGAGGCAGGAGAATTGCTCCAAGTGTTGGGATTATAGATGTGAGCCACCACGCCTATCCCTCAATTTTTTTTACTCTTTTCATATATACGTTCTGAAATTCAGCAGGAACAACATTTCCCACCATGCTCAGTTCCTGACATTCCTGAAATAGGAGTCAAGAGGAAAAAAAAAAACTTTTCCAACACCTGAATAGACACTGATAATGTTGAAAAAATATAAAATTTTAAAATGTTAGAATAAACAAAGGGAAATGATTTATGCCCAATGGAAAGAAAAGAACAATCTGGAAACATTATTATACACCACTCCCACTCCTTTTTTGAGACAGCATCTTGCTCTGTCACCCAGGTTGGAGTGCAATGGCAGGATCACAGCTCACTGAAGCCTTGACCTCCTGGGCTCAAGCAATCCTCCCACTTCAGCCTCCTGAATAGCTGGGACTACAGGCGTGCATCACTACATCTGGCTAATTTTTAAATTTTTTGTAGAGATGAGGTTCTCACTGTGTTGCCCAGGCTGGTCTCAAACTACTCCTGGGCTCAACTGATTCTCCCACTTTGGCCTCCCAAAGTGCTGGGATTACAGGAGTGAGCCACCATGCCTATTATACCCCTTTTAAGAGGATCGTCTATACATCTCTTGTTCCCACCCAACAAAGTACATTGCAAAACAAACATAAAAGGGAAAACAGGCTGGGTGTGGTGGCTCATGCCTATAATCCCAGCAATCCCAGCACTTTGGGAGGCTGAGGCGGGCAGATCACCCGAGGTCAGGAGCTGGAGACCAGCCTGACCAACTTTTGTTCAATTCAACAAGTGACTCCTGAGCAGCTAGGGTATGCTGTAGAATAATGAGAGAGAACTCTAGAAAGATATGGTACTGTCTGTGCTTAAGAACTCATTTGCTGCCGGGCGCGGTGGCTCACGCCTGTAATCCCAGCACTTTGGGAGGCCGAATCACGAGGTCAGGAGATCGAGACCATCCTGGCTAACATGGTGAAACCCCATCTCTACCAAAAATACAAAAAAATTAGCCAGGCATGGTGGCGGGCGCCTGTAGTCCCAGCTACTCCGGAGGCTGAGGCAGGAGAATGGCGTGAACCCAGGAGGGGTAGCTTGCAGTGAGCCGAGATCACGCCATGGCACTCCAGCCTGGGCGACAGAGCAGTCCCCGTCTCAAAAAAAAAAAAAAAAAAAAAAAAAAAAAAGAACTCATTTGTTGGCTGGGCGTGGTGGCTCATGCCTGTAATCCCAGCACTTTGGGAGGCCGAGGCGGACGGATCACGACATCAGTAGTTCCAGTCCAGTCTGGCCAACATAGTGAAATCCCGTTTCTATCAAAAAAATAAAAAATTAGCCGGGCGTGGTGGTGTGCACCTGTAATCCCAGCTACTCTGGAGGCTGAGGCAGGAGAATTGCTTGAACCCGGAAGGCGGGTTCAGCCTTGGGCAACAAGAGCAAAACTCTATCAATCATAAACTGCCTTGCTCTCAAATAAAATGCTGAAAACTTATTTGGACTTATTTCGGTTAATTCTTGGATGGTAATACATTTTAGTTAATAACTAGATATGCGTTATGGTTCTTGTTCTACATAGTACTTATTATCTATAAAAAAACTAATTAAAACTAGCTCAACATTTTTTAAAGACTATGATATTGAGTTCTTAGGAAAATCCAGGTATACTTTGTCCTAATTAATCAGACTAACAAAAAAGTGAAATAAGCACCCTGATCTCCCACAAAGGGACACCCTGTATTTATAAGCAGAAATGTTAGATCAAATTATTCTCTACCACCACCTACTGGTTTACTGTTTGAATAGCGTCATGAGAAAAACTTAAAACTCTGGATGCCAGAATACTTAAGGCCATTACTGAAGGTGCTTGCTCAAATATTTAGGGATTAAGTGTCATAAGGCCTGTAATTTATTTTGAAATGATCCATAGCAAATAGGCTGGGTGCCATGGCACACACCCATAATGCCAACACTGGAGGATTGCTTCAGGCCAGGAGTTCAAAGACCAGCCCAGGCACTTCCTCAAAAAAAAAAAAAAAAAAAAAAAGAACTAATTAAAAAAAAGATGGAGAAAATATGGAAAAACGTTGGCAACTGTTGGATCTAGGTGGTGGGTATCCACAGGTTTTTCATTTTAGCATTCTGCTTTTGTGTACTTTTATGAACTTCTGTTTAAGAAAAACCAACTTCACCAGTAATCATAATATATGCAACTAACAATAGCAATGAGCTACATAACAAACAAAAACTAAGCAAAAGACGTACGGATCAATTGTGACTCTAATACAAGACATTTTTGGGTCCCTTTGTTTGTTGTCCGCAGCATTAACTGAAAGAAAATAAAATATACATTTGTAAGAAATTAGTGTTTTAAAAAAACATTCTGTAACTCTAAGTAAGATATAGAAAAAAAAGTTCCTAAACAGCACAGGAGTGGCATTAATAAGGTGTTAATTTAGGAATTTTTGTTCATAGTACTGTTTCCAGGAGAAAGCTCAACCTCCTGGGCTCCAGGAAACTACCGCACCTTTGTCAACTAATTGAAATGACAGGAGCCCTGGCTACAGCAGGTTTGCTAGAAATGATACTTTTTTTTTTACTTTTATCTTTTTTTATTTTTATTTGGAATGATACTTCTTATGAAAGATTTGACCAGCAGATCTTTATGTTAAAGGATTTACTCACCTAGAATCTCATCAAAGATTTTGTACAAACCAGGAACAAAAGTGACTTCCCTATAGTTAATGCCAACATCTTCATCGTAAACCCACATTTGCTAGAAATGAGGCAAAGAAATACTGTTATTTTTACTCTATATTCATTGTTCTGTTATCACGATTACTGTCAAGTCTTCGTATTAAATATTACCATGTTTAGGCCAGTTCCAGTGACACTCAGTACCCAAGAGGTACAGAAAGAAGAGTATCCATTTCAACTACTAGGTAACTGCCTTTGATGAGCTTGATTTTACCTGGGTTACTAATTCCACAGAACCAATGTAGGTGTCTGGCCGAAGCAAAATATGTTCCAATTGTGTCTTCTTTTGATAGATTCTTTCAATAGACAGTCTTTTCTTAGCATCTTCATTTTTCTTTATTTTGTTGACTTGCATATTTTCATTTACAGGCTAGCAATTAAAAAAAGAGAGAGAGAGAAGGGGATTTTTAATCATAAGTTTACCCCAAACTAGGAACAAAATGCCTACCATAGTGAGACGTCAACACACATTGCAATCTGTTAGTAGGTAGTGATGGGGTTGTGTACAAAGAGGACAATTTAAATTCGCTGCGGCCAGGTCCTCAGGTGTCAGGTTAAACGGACACATATTATCTCACCAAGTGGGTCTGTCTGGAAACCTCTTTTCTTGAGCAACGTGGTAGATGTCATCAATAAAATGCACACATTATTTACCGATTTCTTTCAGTTCCTGCACACATTATTTACCGAGTGCCTATTATTATAAACCACGGTGTCCCGAGCACACGACAGATTCTAGGTCGGCAGCAGCAGTTGGGGCGGCTATCAGTTCAATCCTCGGCCACATGAGCCTTGCGAACTCAGGAAGGGGGCGCTTTTGGAAGCTGGCCAGCTGCTCCAGGGGAACACTGTGCCAGGCTCTGCCCTTTCCAAGATCGGGGACATTCAAGACCGTTTTCAAGCAGAGGGCAGGAGGGGAAAGCATCTGTCCGCGCGAGTCAATAACGTCGCACCCGGGCCGCTGTAACATGGATCTACTACGGGACCAACGGACTCCTGCCCCTAGAAACAGAGCAACAACGCACTACACCCTGGAAGCCGGATCATACTTCACTACTAGCACCAGAAGGGGCTTCCGCCTCTCCACGATCACCCCGGAACCGGGAGATGGAGAATATGGGCTCCCAAGCCTGTAGCAGGCCTGACCGCAGCCCCGGAGCTTCACTCGTCACGGGCGGCCAGAGAGATGCCCGGGCCGCGCTGAGGCTCCACCACCAGTCCCTCCCGCGAGCCGTACCTGCAATGGTGACACTTCCATGGTGACGGTCGTGAAGGGGCTCGAGAACCCTGAAAGCGACTAAACAGGTAGGACCCACGAGACCACCCCGGACCAAGCCGCTTCTCCACAGACGCGCGTCGGTTAGGAGAGCTCCACTTGAACCTTCCTTTAGCCCGCCCGAAGCAGACGAGCCAATCCCTGACTCGCTCTCACCGTCTCCGTCCAGGAGAACCAATCGTAACTGGTCTTTTATATCCACCTATGAACGGCTGAGTTGGCCCGGGGTTTGTTTGAATAAACCAATCAGGTTAGGGAGGCGGGACTAGAGAGGCTTCAAAAGGCACCACTCGGCGTTGTAGCGGAGAGATTGACAGGGATTCTGGCCAATGACAAGGGCTCACTTGTTTTCTAGAGCAGAAAGCTTGAAAGAGATGGGCGTTGGAAGTGGGAAGGGGTTGCCTGAGGCAAAAGCGTGCAGGTGAAAAAAGGAAAGGATGTTTATTCTCAGGAACTGCCAATCTATTTAAGATCCCTCAAATCTAAAAACTGTCCTCTGTTCTGACGTTGTTAGCGAGGGGAATGGGAGCCTTAGCTTCGTTTTCCTGAGGAAATTGAGTGCCGGCTTTCTGGACAGGCAGCCTGGTTGAAGCGAACGGATTCTGGCATCTGCCTCAACCCCGCCCCCTTTCCCCTGGAATTTATTTTTCAAAGAAATAAAAGTAGGCTGTGTGCGGTGGCTGGCGTCTGTATTCGCAGCACATTGGGAGGCTGAGGTGGGAGGATCGCTGGAGCCTAGGAGTTGGAGACCAGCCTGGGCAACATAGCGAGACCCCGTCTCTACCCAAAAAGGAAAAAAAAAAAAAAAAAAAAAATAGCCGGGCGAGGCGGTGCACCTCTGTAACTCCAGCTGCGGAGGCTGAGGAGGGAGGATCGCTTGAGCCCCGGAGATCGCGGTGCCTTGAACTGTGATCGCTCCACTGTACTCCAGCCTGAGTGACAGAGGGAGATCATATCAAGAGATAAATAAACAAATAATACAAATAATCAAAATAAAAGTGCTACAGTTGTGGTTTGGGGGTTCCATATAATGGAAGGATGTAGAAAGGCTTTGCAAAATGGAGGGCAGCAGCATTCGGGTCCCCAGTAGAGCCACGCTGGACTGCAGCTGGTAAGTGGAAAGGGATAACTTGTGGTCGTAGCCTCTTGAGCTGAGGGTGGGCTCAGCCGTCCGGGGCTGAAACCTTTTCCGCAGCCAGCTGGCCAGATGCCCTCCGACTGGCTACTTTTGCTCACCTCCGTGAACCATGCAGTCCAGAACAGCTCTTCCAATTTGACGAGGAAATGCCAAAGACTGAAAGTTTTTTATTTGTTTGTTTTTGTTGTTGTTGTTGTTGTTGTTTTGAGATGGAGTCTCATTCTGTTGTCCAGGCTGGAGTGCAATGGCACGATCTCGGCTCACTGCAACCTTCACCTCCCGGGTTCAAGCGATTCTTCTGCCTCAGCCTCCTGTGTAGCTGGAATTACAGGCGCCCGCCTGGCTGATTTTTGTATTGTTTAGTAGAGAGGGTTTTGCCATGTTGACCAGGTTGGTTTCAAACTTCTGACCTCAAGTGATCTGCCCGCCTCGGCCTCTCAAAGTGCTGGGATTACAGGTGTGAGTCACTGTGCCCGGCGGAGACTGAAGTTTTTAAATTACTCTTACATATAAATGTTTGAGTGGATTAAACAAAGTTACTGCCCTTACAAGATGCCTGGAAAACAAAACAAAACAAAACAAAACAAAACAAAACTGCACAATTTGAGTGCCTACTAATTCCAGCTGAGCCACCTCCTTCCATCCATTGCTTCCTTCCTCTACCTGGGTTTCAGTCCCACCTCAGCAATTTGCCATTCCTATCATTTCGATGGAGGAAGCCTCTCGGGCTTCGGTGGGGGGAGGGGAAAGATGCCACTCTCTGCAGGACACCCGAGGGCGCTGACAGAAACCAGCCACGCTGGCTTCTACCTCCTGAAACACACTGCCTCCAAGGTAGTGGGGATGGTGGGCATGCTTCCTCAAGAATGGCAGCTCATTCTCTGCAGCTCCCGGCCTCCACCCTGTAGCTCATCCTAGCCTGCAGTGACCCACCTGGTGATGAGGCAACAGGAATTTAACAAGCAGCTCCAGCCCTATTTTTGGGGGGCCCAGCTTTAAATCTCTGCTGCAGTTTAGCCTGATCCTGTGTGTCTTTGTTCCAAAAACCCAGAAGCAGTACTGTGGAGTCAAAAGGACTTTGGGGGCCAGGCGTGGTGGCTCATCCCTGTAATCCCAGCACTTTGGGAGGCCGAGGTGGGTGGATCACCTGAGTTCAGGAGTTTGAGACCAGACTGGTCAACTTGGTGAAACCCCATCTCTACAAAAATACAAAAAAAATTAGCCATGCCTAATGGCGGGTGCCTGTAATCCCAGCTACTTGGGAGGCTGAGGTGGGAGAATAGCTTGAACCCGGGAGGCGGAGTTTGCAGTGAGCTGAGATCGTACCATTGCACTCCAGCCTGGGCGACAGAGCAAGACCCCGTCTCAAACAAACAAACAAACACAAAAGGACTTTGGGGCCACACACACCTAAGTTAGAATTCTTCCTGGGTCTTTTGGTTTCCCCATGCCATTATCCTTCGTCGAAGGCACAGAGGGCAAAATGAGATATGCAAGTGTCTGGGACAATCCTTTTCCAGCTCTCTAGCACAAGGTGGTCTTGCTCTGGCCCACCCCCCTTCTCTTCTGAGTACAAACTGTTTCTCTGCCAGCCCCTTCCTCTTCCCAGAGCCTATTGCAGGGGGTCCTGCAGGACTTGTGGGGACTATTGAAGAAAGAAGTGGGTGGGGGTCTGGGATGGGCGGGCCTGGAAGGCATCGTACACAAAGAGGGAACTGCAGGTGCCTGCCAGACACTAGTCCTGGGAGGCAAGAAGGGGTTGGGGGTAATTCCAGGGGACTGTGGTTTGGGGAGGGGAAAGATGCCATCCTCATTATCCACTCACCCTGCCCCCACTCTGCAGGGGCCCAAAGTAGCTACCTGGACATTACCCCCCTCCCTCCCCCAACCTGTACTTGAATATGTGGTTGAGTACTTAAGGCAGACCCCTGACTAGGGTATTTGTGAAACCCCGTCTCTACTAAGAAATACAAAAAATAGCCGGGCGAGGTGGCAGCGCCTGTAGTCCCAGCTACTCGGGAGGCTGAGGCCGGAGAATGGCGTGAACCCGGGAGGCGGAGCTTGCAGTGAGCTGAGATCCGGCCACTGCACTCCAGCCTGGGCTACAGAGCGAGACTCCATCTCAAAAAAAAAAAAAAAAAAAAAAAAGAAAGCTTCTACTGGGCAATAGCAGAATAGTGGGTTTTGTAAGGTGGGAACCAGGAAGCAGCAATAGAAAAAAACCTGATTGGTTAACATCAGGTACTTCAGGTTACTTTTTTGTGGAGTTAAAGCAGAGGGGACTTCCTTATTAAACTGACTTAGGTAGATTGGATTCCTGTTTTCAGGAAAAAGTGGTCCATTTTGGAATCTATCTGCTTCTTTAAAGTTTCAGTTGGATTATGTGGCATTTAGCATGAATGACTCCATCTTGGTTTGGTCTGGTCTTTTGGGGCCTAGTGCAGGAGCCCAGTTTAAAACAATGACCTCCATAATTTTTTTTTTTTTTTTTAGACAGAATCTCACTCTGTTGCTCAGGTTGGAGTGCAGGGGTGCAGTCTCGGCTCACTGCAACCTCCGTCTCCCGGGCTCAAGCAATTCTCCTGCCTCAGCCTCTGGAGTCGCTGGGATTACTGGCATGCACCACAACGCTCAGATAATTTTTGTATTTTTAGTAGAAATGGGGTTTCACCATGTTGGCCAGGCTGGTCTTGAACTCCTGACCTCAAGTGATCAAGCCTGCCTTGGCCTCCCAAAGCGCTGGGATTACAGGTGTGAGCCACCGCGCCCAGCCAACCTCCCATAATTTTTAACAGTCTAAAATGGGGATAATGGGAGTACCTTCTCCTGCTCCTTATAGGGTGATATAACACAAAGTTCTTAGTGCATTGTCTGGCAAGTAATAAGTGCTCAAGACATGTTAGCAAAGACTACCTCTACTCCTTTCCAGGATCTTCTCTCCCTGCTAGTCCCACCAATTCCTTCTCCAAAACCAGTTCAGAATTATCCTCCCCAGGGAACCTTCTCTGACAGTCTTTTTCATTGAACCTCCTCAAGTCTTTTGAGGTATATTTGCATATGTGGATGAGTTCCTTTTATAAGTATTCTTTGGTTGTTTTCTCCTGGGTTGTGTGCTTCCGTTCTTTCTGCTCTTTGGCGGGGGGGGGGGGGGGGGGGGGGGGGGGGGGGGGGGGGGGGGGGGGGGGGGGGGGGGGGGGGGGGGTGGGGGGGGGGGGTGGGGGGGGGTGGGGGGGGGGGGGGTGGGGGGGGGGGGGGGGGGAAGTTCCTAGAGGCATAGTGTCCCTTTCTTGGATCTGGAAGGTCCCCTAGAAAGAGCAGCGTTTCTTCTCTTTTGCAGGCTTTCCCAGCAGAAGGAGGCTGGACTGAAACTGTGGCTCTGGATTTGGGGTTTGGAGCTGGCTAGACTGGACCCCACTAGGAATTCCTGGATGAGGCTGGGCCGGCGCCAGAGTACTCAGGTGGTTAGGGCTGGGCCAAGAAGCTCTGTTTACTTTGAGGTTGACAACTGGCAGAGTCTGGTCAGTTTATTTATTTATTTATGTTTATTTATTTATTTTCACCAGGGATACCAGCTTCCAGTTGGAGGAGGCCAAGAAAACCCAAAATGTCCCATAGAGCCCAGCCTATAGGTGGCCCCTGGCAAAGAAATGTGGACAAAGTTGGGAGGAGAGCAAGGGAGGTTACAGAGGGCAGCAGCTCAGGACTAGAGATGAGTAATCCCTAAGTCTACACAGAAGTTCCCTAACCATCAAAAATTTAAAAGTGTACACACCTTGTAACTCAGCAGCTGAACTTCTAGGAATACTGAATTCAATCAATTCAAATCAGTTGTGGAATTGTGCAAAGATGTATGTACATATGTATAGGATTTTTGCAATGTTGGTGGTTTTCTTTTTCTTTTCTTTTTTCTTTTTTGTTTTTGAGACGGAGTCTCACTGGGTTGCCCAGGCTGGAGTGCAGTGGTACAATCTTGGCTCACTGCAACCTCCGCCTCCCAGGTTCAAGTGATTTTTCCTGGCTCAGCTTCCGAAGTAGCTGGGACTACAGGTGCCTGCCACCACGCCTGGCTAATTTTTGTATTTTTAGAAGAGATGAGGTTTCACCACATTGGCCAGGCTGGTCTCGAACTCCTGACTTCAAGTGATCCACCTGCCTTGGCCTCTCAAAGTGCTGGGATTACAGGTGTGAGCCACTGCACCCAGCCTATTTATCGCAATATTGTTTTTAATAGAAAATAACTGGCAGCAAGCTAATGGAATGAAATGATATGCAGCTATTAAAGAGATGGACGTTGGTCTAAGTGTACTGATATGGAGGTTTCTCTAAGAGATACCGTTAAGTTTTTTAAAAAGTAAGGCAAATACTGTGTAGAGCATAATTCCATTTGGGTAAATAAAATTATATATATATATACACACACACATATACACATATACATATATATATATATATGGATTGAGAATATCTGGAAGGAATTGTAAGGAGGTGGAGGGAAAAGGAAGACTTCTTTTCTTCTTTCTTTTTTTTCTGAGACACAGTCTCAGCTCTGTTGCCCAGACTGGAGTGGTGGCACCATCTTGACTCATTGCAGCCTCAAACTCCTGGCCTCAAGCGATTCTCCTGTCTCAGCCTCCCTAGTAGCTGGGACTACAGGCCTGTGCCACCAAGCCTGGCTGATTAAAAAAAATTTTTTTTTGGTAGAGACGAGATCTTGCTATGTTTCCCAGGCTGGTCTCCAACTCCTGGGCTCAAGTGGTCCTCCCAGTTCAGCCTCCCAAAGTGTTGGGATTACAGGTGTGACCACTGCACACAGCCAAGGCTTGCTTTTTTGTATTTTTCCTCCTATTTGAAAATTTAAAAGGATGGTCACCCTTCTCACCCCTGTCACTTTCCCCCACCTCAGTGAAGGCAGGCATACCTGTCTATACAAGTCTGTGTGAGAATGTAATTTTTGTAGATAAAGATAGATTCTCAGTAGACTTGGGAACTCAGTGGTAAGAACTCTACAGAAAAATTAAATCTTTGGACCAAAGTAAGGGACACTGTGCTGTGGCGAGAAGTCCCAGCCCAGCTCTGCTGTCCCTAGTTGCGTGACCTTGGGTAAATCCCCTTCTCTCTCTAGTTTTCAGTTTCCCCATCTGTAAACTGAAGTTGAGGTACCCCAGTTAGAGGAGTGGGTTGCAAAATGCCTTCCTTACAGTCTTAGAGAGGTGACAGTGAGAGCACTTGGAGGAGGTGAGGCCCAGTTAACCAAACCAAAGATGAAGCCACACCTTCATCTTTTCATATTTTGGGTTCTGTGTAAGACTTCATTAAACACAGGGATCCACTGCTTAGAGTTTTTAAATTAATGGGTAAATGATTGTTAAGGGCTGTTCAGGTTCTGACACTGTAATTCCAAATATGACTTTTCATTTATTGAGTTGGTTTAAATCACGGTATGCCTGCAGTTTTGTCTTCCTTTCCCCCGACAGAGCCCAGCCAGGCTGCAGAGGAACTCAAGCCCATTGGGGCTGAACCCTGGTATATGGGGAGGCAGAGCAGGGCCGCAGATTCTTTTCATTCTTTATGTGACATCCCTTCCCCATCTTCTGGCCTAGTGGTATGGCCGGGGCTCTGCCAGCTCCCTAAGACATCCCCATTGCCCCTCTCTGGCACCAGTGGCTGCTGATGGCAGCTGCTGGAACTGGATCTTGTCCTTAGTTTCATGCCTACCGGAGACTTGATCAGCAAGACCTGGGCAAACATAATGAGCCCCTTGCTGCTTCCTCGCCCCTAAACTCTCCAGCTCCCCACATCCTTCCTCTGTAGCCCACAGAATGGAAGTGGTAAAGTGGCCCTCCTATCTGACAGCAGAGGCCAGGGCTGGGCCTCTCTGTTCTCTCAGCTTTTCACACCAGGAAAGGGAGGCAGAACCAGACTGAGTATCTTGCTAGTCCTCAGGCTACTTGAATGGTCACCCCCAGTATGTTTTACTTGGTCACTGTGGAACACAGAAGGTCATCACTGAGGAACTTCTGCGTTGGAATCTTCTACCTTGGAAGAAGAATAAAAACGTACATCTCTGGAGTGTCTTCCCTCCATTATCCAACAGCTGTCCCCTCTGCTGCTATCTCCAAGGCAATCAGGGCCAGTTTATATCTGTAGGGGTCCCTTCACTGATGATCTGAGACACCAAGCAGTTTGGAAAGGGGCGGAGTGGTGCTAGGAGCAAATTATTCACATGAAGAAAATAGAAAGTTAGATCTTTCTGTTTAGGATTGAAGAAAATAATGATGTTTCCCAAAGGCCTGCAGTTAAGTTCTGCTTATGTGGTTTTCTGTCTTCCTTCCTGATCATGAAAGGAGAGAAGCTACAGGAGCAGGAAGATGGGAACCCTGACTGATACACACTCTATTTCCAACAATAGTTTTGCTGATGATAGTTTGTTGAATGCCAATTATAACATTATGCCAAACATAACGTTTCTGCTAATCTTTACAACAATCCTTCAAACTGAGGTAACTCAGGCTTGCAAGAGTTAGGCAATGTCCCCAAGATTGTGAATTTCTACTGATCTTTCAAGACACAGATCCAATGTCACTTCCTTTAAAAAAAATTATTGACTTATTTATGAGATGGGGTCTTCTTATGTTGCTCAAGATGACCTCAAACTCCTGGGCTCAAGGATCCTCCTGTCTCAGCCTCCAGAGTAGCTGGGATTGTCACCCAACACACCCAGCTCAATATCACCTTCCTTTGAAGATTGCTCTAACCACCCTTGGTTTATCTTTGTTTTCTTGGCTTCCTGTGCATTTCTCTGTATTACACAGCGCTGTGTGTTAACCCACAAGTCTTCCACTTCAAACCACAAGCTATTCTAAAGGCAGGGATTTGCTTACTTCTTTGGTACCCTCAACACCTAGTACAATGCCCACCCATTGGAGGCCTTCTGTGAATGGTATTATTAGCACTATCATTGTCCACCTGGGGGCAGCACACCCAGCTACAGGCCCCTCGTGTAGGAAAGCCACGAGGCTGGGCTGTCAAACTCCTAAGTGAAGGGAAATGTCCACACAAGCCTCTGCTTATGCCCCGGTAGAAGCCAGGGATGACTGTATCAGCAGTTTGTTCCATCCTCTTGGGATTCAGTGGAAGGTACAGTACTCATTGCTGACATCAGCTGGGCTGTCCTTGTGGACACTGGGGCTATGAAGGAACATCTGTACCTTGGACTCAAAGACCCAGGGCTACGGTTTGAATGTGTCCCTCAAAAAGCATGTGTGGAAATTTAACACCCAATGCAACAGTGTTGGAAGGTGGGGCCTAATGGGAGGTTTGTAGGTCATGAACTCCCCCCTCATGAATGGATTAATTACAATTATAAAAGGAGTTGAGGCTGCAAGTGTGATGTCTTGCTCTCTTGTCCTTTTGCCTTCTGTCATGGGATGACACAGCATGAAGGCCCTCACCAGATGAAGGCCCCGGATCTTGGACTTCCCAGTCTCTAGAACTATAAGAAATAAATCCATGTTTTAAATAAATTACCCAATCTCAGGTATTCTGTTATAGCAGCATGAAACAGACTAAGACACCCAGTGAGAAAGCTGCAGGAAAGAAAACCCAGAAGGGGCAGAAGGGGTCAGTTGCAAGGGTCTCAGAGAAAGCTTCTCTTGAGTAGGGCTGCATCTCATAGGTAAAAGGGGAAAGGAATTCTCCACTAGAGCTAATGAACCCTGCTCCTAGCTGGGAAGTGGATAAAGTGTCAGCAGGGGTCTGATTGAGGAACCAGGTTATGTCTGTCCTCTGGAAGCGGAGGCAAAACAGTCACAGGGGATAGTGACAGAGTGTCTCTGTAGACACCTTCCTTCTTCTGTTACCAGGGGAACACCTGGAGGCAGAAGGTGCTAGGGGTAATGATGGTAGCATTAGAGGCAGTAGGGAGGAGGGAGAGCATCCACTTCTGCCAGAGAACTTTGAGAGAAGGGGAGCAGATGAAACAATGAGGGGAGTGGCAGGGTATGGCCAATGACTTAAATTATGAACAGATAGGTGAGAGAAGAGAGGGCAGGGGAGGCATCTGGCATCTGGAATTATTTATTCTGAGAAGAGAAAGACATTTTTTTCTTTTTTTTTTTTTTTTTTTTTTTGAGACAGCGTCGCTCTGTCACCCAGGCTGGAGTGCAGTGGTGTGATCTCAGCTCACTGCAAGCTCCGCCTCCCTGGTTCATGCCGTTCTCCTGCTTCAGCCTCCCAAGTAGCTGGGACTACAGGCGTCTGCCACCATGCCTGGCTAATTTTTTGTATTTTTTAGTAGAGACGGGATTTCACCATGTTGGCCAGGATGGTCTCGATCTCCCAACCTCATGATCCGCCTCCCAGAGTGCTGGGATTACAGGTGTGAGCCACCGCGCCCGGTCGAGAAACACATTCTCATAGGCTTCACTGACATATGAGAATTGACATGTGTGGCTGGGCACGGTGCCCACACCGAGTCAGGGAGCTCAGCTCCCTCCATGTCGACTGACATCTGGTCCCAGACGGGGCACCCCACAGTCACCGCCGGTGTGGGCTGAGCAATGGTGCATCAGTACAGCTGCCTTCCTGCCCACCAGGGTGCCATACTTGGAGAGGCCAGATCAGGAGAGCCAGGATCTCCACAGAGACAACACAGTGCAAAAGGAGGCCTGATCCAGCCCAGTCCCAGACTGTGGAGCCTGGGTCCTTCCCTGGGCACACATGGTTCCAGAGGTGAACACCCAGGCAAGACATGGGGAGGGGAGGGGAGAGCCATCCGCAGCTGGGCTGGCCAGGATCTGGTTTCATATCTCCAGGCCATCCTGCTCAGCTGCTTACCAGTTTTGTGACCACTTCCTGTTCCTCAGCTTCAGCTTGGCCATCTGTAAAATGGGGGAAGGCAACTCACTGAACTGTGAAGTCCCTTCCAGCTGTGGCAATCTAGGAATCTAGGACCTCCGGATGATTCCTTTTGCATGGTCCAAGGCCCCATGCTGGCATGGCTTCCAACGCTCCAGAGCCTGCAATGCTTCCAGGCCAATTGGCACCAACAGGAGCGCTTTCTCATTGTCCAAAGCCTAAGCAGGAGACAAGCCAAGTGAATGATGTTGGGCCCTATGAGCGTTCTGTCACCATTCCGAGAAGTGATGAGGCTAACCCAAGAGTGTACAGCTAGGGTTAGCCAAGACTTGTGCCAAATACAATTACTGCCTCCTACAATTTTAGCCTTCTTTGACCGGGAGCTATGAACTCAGAACTCGAGAAAGATGGGGGTAGGGGCAGAAGAAGAAAGTGCAACCTGGGAAAATCTTGCAGAGAACATTTGCAAAAGCAATGACACACAGGGGACTCTGAGCAGAGAGAGAGCCAGAGATTGGGCTGGGAAATCGTTTGCCCTGCTTCCCCTGATGCTTGTTGAGTCAAAGGGCAGGTGGCCTGACAGATCAGAGATCCAGAATCAGAGCAGACACCCTGTCCAAATTTCCTAGAGGGCCTTCAGGCCCTGACTCCTGCTTCCCCAACCCTGGGGAAAAAAGTGCCACCTTCCCCTTAGGAAATCCTAAAGAGACCAAGGGACCTCTGAACGCAGAGAGTCCTCCAAAAGGGCTTTAGGCTTAGAGACGCCCCCACAGAGGGGGCATAAGACTTTAGATTCGGTAAGGCCCTAGAGTTTGCTAGACCTTCAGAGTGATGTCCAACACCCATGCACACAGGGACTTACCCCCCAGGTGCATGCCTCCCCCTTTCCCCACCAGCAGTAGGAGCTCACAGATAGCATCAGTCATGCCTTCTGCATATGCCCAGACTCTCTTCTGTCCCCATCATTCCATCGCCAGAGTCAGGATCCTTCATGCCAGCGTCTATGCCTCATCCTTTCTCTCCTCCTTACCCCTGCCCACTTCCTCTTCTCCCTTCCCAGAAGAACATCCTGGCCTGAGGGGCCTCTCAAGATTGGTGGTGACCAGACATCCCAATCCCACTTGGAAAAGTAGGGAAGGGCCTCCAGGAAAGGTGAGGGGATTACAAGAGAGGAAAGGCATGCCTCCATTTCCTCATCTGCGGAATACGCAGTGCATGGGATTGTTATGAGAAACTGTACAGAGTGGGTGGTGAGAGTGCCTGCTTCCGATTATGTCTCATTTAATAAATACATACGGAAAAACATAATGGGAAACCACTCCATACCCACCAAATGGGTAAAAAATTAAAATACTGACGATACCAGAATGTGGAATAAGGGGATTCTCATATAATGCTGGTAAGAAAACAAATTTGTACAACCACTGAGAAGCAACCAATAATTCCACCCCTAGATATATACCCAGCAGAAATGTGTGCGTGTGTGTGTGTGTATTCCAAAACATATGTTCAAGAGTGTCATAGCAGCACTCTTCAGAATAGCCAAAAAAGGAACCAATAGTAGAATAGTTAAGTCTCGACTTGAATATGCTGTTGATACATCCAACAATATAGACAAATCATATGTTAGCAAAAGATTACTACTGTATCACTCTATATAATCTCAAAAACAGGCAAAACTAATGCTACGGTTTGAATGTCTCCTCCAAAACTCACGTTGAAATGTAATCACCGTTGTGACAGTATTAAGAAGTGGGGCCTTTAAGAGATGATTAGGTCATGGGGGCTCTACTCTCATGAATGGATTCATACTGTTATCACAGGAGTGGGTTAGTTATCACAGGAGTGGGTTAGTTATCACAGGAGTGGGCTCCTGATAAAAGGATGAAGTTTACACCGTAATCTCAGCACTTTGGGAGGCCAAGACAGGAGGATCACTTGAGCCCAAGAGCTTGAGACCATCCTGGGAAACATGACGAAACCCAGTCCCTACAAAAAATACAAAAATTAGCTGGGTGTGGTGGTGTGCACCTATAGTCCTAGCTACTCAGGAGGCTGAGGTGGGGGAATCACCACCTGAGCCTGAGGAGGTGGAGGCTGTAGTGAGCTGTGATTGCACCACTGCACTCCATCCTGGGCAACAGAGTAAGACCTGGTCTCAAAAAAACAAAAAGGTGCTGGGTGCAGAGGCTTATGCCTGTAATCCCAGCACTTTGGGAGGCTGAGGCGGGTGGATCAGCTGAGGTCAGGAGTTCGAGACCAGCCTGGCCAACATGGCAAAACCCGTCTCTACTAAAAGTACAAAAATTAGCCAGGCATGGTGGCACATGCCTGTAGTCCCAGCTGCTTGGGAGGCTGAGGCAGGAGGATCACTTGAATCCTAGAGATGGAGGTTGCAGTGAGCTGAGATCATGCCACTGCACTCTAGCCTGGGTGACAGCAAGATTCCATCTCAAAAAGAAAAAAAAAGAAAGATGAAGTTTGGCCTCCTTCTCTGTCTCACACACTTCTTGCTTCTGCCCTTCTGCCTTCCACCATGGGAGGACCCTTGCCAGATCCCAGTCCAATGCTCTTGGACTTTTCAGCCTCCAAAACCATATGCCAAATAAACTTTTGTTTATAAATTACCCAGTCTGTGGTATTCTGTTATAAGAGTAGAAAACAGACTAAGACAACTAATCTATGTTTTTAGAAATCAAGATAAAGTTTACATGTGGGGAGAGGAGTGGAGGTAGCCTTTTGGGGTACAGGTAGTATTATTTAGTTACAACCTCACTAAGTGAACATTTATTAAGCTAGACATTTCTCATTTCTGCACTTTTCTGTATGCATGTTATACTTCCATTTTTACTGGGAAAAAAAAAGGCTTTTCCTGTTTATTTTTTTCAAAGAGTGCTGGCTCTCAAGTCAGCCTGCCTGGGCTGGATTCCTGGCAGCAGAAACTGGGATAAGTTAGCCTGTGCCTCAGTGTCCTCATTCTTCGTTTTAAATGAATATTATTATAGTGTGGCTATGATGACTAAATGAATGAATCTGCATAAAACACTGAGAGTGCTGCCTGCCAAACATTAAGTGCCCAATGAGTGTTAGTTATTAGCCATGACCAGCCAAGTGAGTGAGATTAAGAGCCTGGAGCCAAAAGTCCTGCACTGAATCCTGGATTTGCCATTTACTAGCTCTGTGACTTTGGCAAAGTGGCATCCTCCCTCTTATCCTCAAATGCCCTCAGTTGTAAGAGAGATAATGCCAGCCCAACCCAATAGGGCTGTGCAGAAACCTACTTAGACAATGTGCGTAAAGCACTAAACACAGTGCCTGGCATGGAGTGAGGCTCAATGCCTGTTATTATGATCATTGATCACCATGGTAACCCTATAAACCCATTTTATAGATGGGGCTCAAGGTAGTAAAAACATGGGCTTAAGGTCACATGCAACTAAATGTCATTCAAACTTATTTTTAGGACAACAGAGCCTGTGTTCCATTCACACCCAGCCTCTAATTGGCACCTCCCCCTCCCCACCTTCAGAGGCAGCACAGCCTTGGAGACTTTTCTCCCAAATCAGCACCTTTTCCTCCTGTCCAGTGGTCCTGCTACCCACTGAAGCCCTTGTCTTTCCAACTCCAGTTGCCAGATTCTGTGTGCCCAGAGGGGGTTGTGTCTTCCCTGCTGGCCCAGCTGTTGCACCAACCTGAGAGTTCTGGTGCCCTCAGTCAGGGTGCATCCCGGGCCCCAGATCTAACCTCAGCTGTGGGAAGAGAGGATCCCAGAGGGAAGCCACAGTGCCCAGCAGGCTTTCCATACCAGGGGCCTCTTTCACTGCAGTCTCCTTTTGTCTTTGGCCTGAGAGAGGTAAAGATGACTGGTGACGGCTGGGGAGAACTTGATGGTAGAGGAACAGGGCTGGGTAGGCCCAGCAACAGGGCCTGTCACGCCTGGAACTCCTAATCCACAGAGCCTCCGTGTCCTCTCCTGAAGCCTGGATTCACTCCCTTGGCCTGCACCATTTTCAGAGACTTGATGTTTGGAGCCAGTCATCTTTGAGATCTGTGCAGGCTGTTCCTTACCCCCACCCCGTCATGATGATCTAAAGAGCAGCAGAAGCTGGGCCCCAAGCCAGGGAAAGCCAGACAGCCTGAAATGGAAAAGAGCTTTGCTCCCAGCTTGGGATGCACAAACTGTGGGGCAGTCTGCACTGGTCCTGCAGTCTGAGCCAAGGGTTCAGATCCCAGCTCTGCCCTTATTAGCTGTGGGCTTGTCTCTTCACCACTGTGAACCTCAGTTTCCTTATCTGCAAACTGGAGATGCTATTCCCTACTTCACTCCAGCAGGCTGTTAAGGAAGATCAAATGAGGCTGTCTATAAAAATGACAGGCTTGTATACCAGAAAGCAGGTTACAAATTGATGGTGCCCTTATTATGACCCTCTTGGATCTTTTTTGATGCTAAGATTCTATGATGATTTGGAGTGAAAGGACAGAGAGAAGAGGAGGGAGTACTAGCAAGCGAAAAACCAAGAGAGGGAGGGGCTGAAACAGTGGAACAGGACAGAGAGATGGAAAGGCAGAGAAGGATGAATAGATGTGATGAAATGAAAAACTTGGAGAGATGGGAGAGATTTAGAAACAGATATGAAATCAAAGATCCCGGTCCAAACTCTTCCTCTTCATTCATTTGTTCATTCTTCAGAGGAAAGAATGAGGTAGTAGCTGTCAAGCTAGACCAAGTCTCAGAGCCCACATCTACCCATCAGACTTGCTCCCAGCATCACCCAAGAGCCCTCTGAGGGCAATGGACTGGAGGATGGGTTTCTGCAGTTCCTCAAGTCAGACCCCTGGGTTCTGAGTCCAAAGTCCGAGGCGGGGGTCAGCTACTTGGAATGCTGGTCCCCTGCCCCCACTCCCACCCTGACTCCCACTAATGAATGGGAGTTTTATTAGGCTCTTTCAGGCCACACTGATGTGTACCCCTCAGTACCTGGCTCCTACACAGGCAAACAAGTAAGCAGGCATGGGATAGAGGAGGGAGAGAAGGTGTAGAGCCTGAAAAGGTGAGATGGTCAGGGAAATAGATGGATGCCGGGTAGAGGCACACAGCACTCTACCCCATCCTACTCCTCTCTTCTTCAGCCCCACCCTAGTGCCTCCCAAGGACCTTATGTGGAATGTCAGAGCTAGGGAGAAAGTGACAGATTCAGGTGACCCTATTCCCCACCACATT